>NC_136509.1:4712732-4722732 GCF_053919585.1 Euprymna scolopes
TGTGTGTATGTTGTGTCTGGTCACGTATAGTCTCCGATATGGTTGACTAACATAGAAAACTTATCACATCTAATGAAAGATTATGTATCGAGGCACAATAATGACTCTGTTTGATCTGGCATAATGATGATTCATTAAAATTATGGGGCCTGCGTTCGCGCCTGATCAAAAAATATGGAAATAAAACAATTAAAAAATGTTTAAAAATCGTTCACAAGTGTGTTTGATATAGATGTACACAATAATACTTTGATAAGTAATTTTAACTTAAATAGGGATGGTATGATTAAATTATGGAGACTGCGTTCACGCCTGACCTCCATAGAATGGAAATAGGCACACACTTTAATAAATAATTTCATATCTATATGCGTACGTATACTTTGATAATTATGTTTCAGTTTGAAGAAATATGGTAAAATAAAATTATTGGGTGTTCGTTCGCGCCTTAATTCCATAGAATGGAAATATGCCACAGAGTTTAACAAGTTTTTTTAACATAGATCTACAGAATATTTTGATTAGTGTTTCAGTGTGAACAGGTATGGTATAATACATTATGGGGTTTATCTATTTTATTTTTACTTCCATCATATTTTGCTTTTGTTTTGATACCCCCAAATTCGAAGTTATCTCTTTACAACCCTTCCTTTTCATGACCTATAATCTATATATATAAAAGGCAAAAATCGGTGTGTATGTATGTATGTATGTATGTTTGTTTGTAACGCTAAAACTTTTGAAAGACGGAACCAGAGTTGACAAATTTGGTATCATATTGCACCTTGATCACCCGGATGACAAATATCGAAATTTCACGTCAAACGGACCAGTAGAAAGGGGTCAACTGATCGTTTTTCTCCTAGGGGGGCCCCCAAAAAACCTGTCATTTTAACGTTATTCAATACGTGTCACGTGACGTGACGTCAGCTCAAACTTTTGACAGACACAACCAAAGTTGACAAATTATGTATCATATTGAACCTTGATCACCCGCATGACAAATATCGAAATTCCACACCAAACGGACCATTAAAAGGGGGTGAACTGATCATTTCTCTCCTAGGGGGGCCCCCAAAAAAACCTGTCATTTTAATGTTATTTTAATGTTAATATTACATAATCCAAAAACGCTTAGTCATGTCACGTGACGTGACGTCAACATCCAGTAATGGCGAACAAATGTAAACAAACACTTTGTTTTACCGATACTTTTGTAATTTCTCTTCTGCTTTGTTCTAGAGATTATTAAACTCCATGACAATGTCTCCAACGTATTTAACTGGTTAAAAATAGTATTTATACAAGAGTTTTAACGAAAAATATCAGGAAAAAATGTACAGGAATAAAAAAAAATTCAGCTTTCAAAATATTCGTCGATAAAAAAACCGATCTTTATATTTACGCTAGCCATTTTGTATATTACCACGTGACCTGCTATCTCTTAAACTGGAGGGGGGGGATCCACTTGAATCCAACAAAACCAGTAATTTTTTTTTTCTATTATATATACATCATTTTCTATAAAATTAAGTGTAGACTTTATAATTAAAACAAAAAATGTTATTCATACTAAAAAAAAAAAACGCTTAGTCATGTCACGTGACGTGACGTCAACATCCACTAATGGCGAACAATTGTACCTATTTACTATGCCTCCCCACGGGACAGAGTTAGACACCAGGGTCGTTTTTTAACGTGGAGAAAAGGTACAAAAATAAAAATTGTCTCAGTCGTGGAGGATTTCTCCTCCACCGAAAGAGAACAAAAAATAGAAGTGCAGCATCTGAAGAACAGATACTACACTTTGATCTTGACCAAAAGGCCAAGAATGCGAACAATTGTAAATAACAACTTTTTTCACAAAACCAACACCGTCTTTCTTTTTTTTTCTCTCTCTTTCTCTCTCTCACCCACTTACTCTTCCCTCTCTCTCACCCTCTTTCTCTTGACGTCACACCACTGTTAAACTGTGGGGGGGGGAACACATTCCCAGGCATTATCTCCTATAGATGCACATTTTATTAGAAATTCAGCTTTCAAAATATTAGACGATAATAAAAATATAAAACCAACACCCTCTTTCTCTTTTCTCTCTCTCTCACCAACTTACTCTTCTCTCTCTCTCACCCTCTTTCTCTTGACCTCCTACTACTGTTAAACTGTGTGTGTGTGGGGGGGGAAGAGGCAGCTTGAAAACCAACAAAAACAGTGCACAGTTTCCCAAGCATTTGGGGTGGGAAGGGGGGGAAGAAGCCGAGCGCACAGTTTCGTGTGAGAGAGAGAGAACAATTCTCAACCTATATACTCAACAAATTTTTTATCTACAGATTTGAAAGTTTGTATATAGGGTATTCAGACATATGGAAATATATCTAGCATAATCTATCTATTATATCTATAAAAGTGAAAATGTGTGTGTGTGTGAGGTAGCCAGAGAGAGAGAGAGAGAGAGAGAGAGAGAGAGAGAGAGAGAGACAACAATTCTCAACCTATATATTCAATACATTTTTTATCTACAGATTTGAAAATTTGTATATAGGGTATTCAGACATATGGAAATATATCTAGCATAATCTATCTATTATATCTATAAAAGTGAAAATGTGTGTGTGTGTGTGTGTGTGTGCGTAAGAGAGAGAGAGAACAATTCTCAACCTATATACTCAACGTATTTTTATCTACGGATTTTAAACTTTGTATATAGGGTATTCAGACATATAGAAATATATCTAGCATAATCTATACATTATATCTATAAAAGTGAGAATGTGAGTGTGTGAGAGAGAGAGAACAATTCTCAACCTATATATTCAACAAATTTTATACCTACAAATTTGAAAATTTGTATATTGGGTATTCAGACATATGGAAATATATCTAGCATAATCGATCTATTATATCTATAAAAGTCAGAATGTTTGCGTGTGGTTGTGTGTGTAAGGTTGCGAGAGAGAGAGAGAGAGAACAATTCTCAACCTATCTATTCAATAAATTTGTTATCTACAGATTTGACCATTTGTATATAGGGTATTCAGACATATGGAAATATATCCAGCATAATCTATCTATTATATCCATAAAAGTGAGAATGTGTGCGTGAGAGAGAGAGAGAGAGAGAGAGTAAGTACAATTCTCACCCTATATATTCAACAAATTTTTTATCTACCGATTAGAAAATTTGTATATAGGGTATTCAGACATATGGAAATATATCTAGCATAATCTATCTATTATATCTAGAAAAGTGAGAATGTGTGTGAAAGAGAGAGAGAGAAGAGAGAGAGAGAGAGCAATTCTCAACCTATATATTCAACTAATTTTTATGTACAGATCTGAAAATTTGTATACAGGGTATTCAGACATATGGAAATATATCTAGCATAATCTATTATATCTATAAAAGGTAGAATGTGTGTGTGTGTGTGTGAGTGAGTGAGTGAGTGAGAGAGAGAGAGAGAGAGAACAATTCTCAACCTATATACTCAACAAATTTTGTATCTACAGATTTGATAATTTGTATATAGGGTATTCAGACATAAGGAAATATATCTAGCATAATCGATCTATTATATCTATAAAAGTCAGAATGTTTGCGTGTGGTTGTGTGTGTAAGGTTGCGAGAGAGAGAGAGAGAGAACAATTCTCAACCTATCTATTCAATAAATTTGTTATCTACAGATTTGACCATTTGTATATAGGGTATTCAGACATATGGAAATATATCCAGCATAATCTATCTATTATATCCATAAAAGTGAGAATGTGTGCGTGAGAGAGAGAGAGAGAGAGAGAGAGAGTAAGTACAATTCTCACCCTATATATTCAACAAATTTTTTATCTACCGATTAGAAAATTTGTATATAGGGTATTCAGACATATGGAAATATATCTAGCATAATCTATCTATTATATCTAGAAAAGTGAGAATGTGTGTGAAAGAGAGAGAGAGAAGAGACAGAGAGAACAATTCTCAACCTATATATTCAACTAATTTTTATGTACAGATCTGAAAATTTGTATACAGGGTATTCAGACATATGGAAATATATCTAGCATAATCTATTATATCTATAAAAGGTAGAATGTGTGTGTGTGTGTGTGTGAGTGAGTGAGTGAGTGAGAGAGAGAGAGAGAGAGAACAATTCTCAACCTATATACTCAACAAATTTTGTATCTACAGATTTGATAATTTGTATATAGGGTATTCAGACATAAGGAAATATATCTAGCATAATCTATCTATTATATCTATAAAAGTGAGAATGTGTGTGAAAGAGAGAGAGAGAGAACAATTCTCAACCTATATATTCAACAAATTCTATCTTTACAGATTTGAAAATTTGTATATAGGGTATTCAGACATTTGGAAATATATCTAGCATAATCTATTATATCTATAAAAGTGAGAATGTGTGTGTGAGAGAGAGAGAAAGAACAATTCTCAACCTATATACTCAACAAATTTTTTATCTACAGATTTAAAAATTTGTATATAGGGTATTCAGACATATAGAAATATATCTAGCATAACCTATCTATTATATCTATAAAATGACCATGTGTGTGTGTGTGTGAGAGAGAGAGAGAGAGTCAGAGAGAGAGAGAGAACAATTTTCAGCTTGTGTGTGTGTGAGAAAGAGAGAGAGAGAAAGAGAGGAAGGAAAATTCTCACCCTATATATTCAACAAATTTTTTATCTACATATTAGAAAATTTGGATATAGGGTATTCAGACGTATGGAAATATATCTAGCATAATCTATCTATTATATCTATAAAAGTGAGAATGTGTGTGTGAGAGAGAGAGAAAGAGAGAGAGAGAGAACAATTCTCAACCTATATATTCAACTAATTTTTTATCTACAGATTTGAAAATGTGTATATTGGGTATTCAGACATATGTAAATATATCTGGCATAATCTATGTATTATATCTATAAAAGTGTGAATGTGAGTGATGGAAAGAGCAAAAAATTCTCAACCTATATAACCTATAAAAGTGAGAATATGTGTGTGAGAGAGAGAGAGAGAGAACAATTCTCAACCTATATATTCCACACATTTTTGGGCACAGATTTGGAAATTTGTATATAGGGTAGGCAGACATATAGAAATATATCTAGCATAATCTATCTATTATATCTATAAAAGTGAGAACTTGTGTGTGTGTGTGTGTGTGAGAGAGAGAGAGAACAATTCTTAACCTACATACTCAACAAATTTTTTACCTACAGTTTAGAAAATTTGTATATAGGGTATTCAGACATATGGAAATATATCTAGCATAATCTATCTATTATAACTACAAAAGTTAGAATGTGTGTGTGAGAGAGAGAGAGAGAACAATTCTAAACCTATATATTCAACAAATTTTTTATCTACAGATTTGAAACTTTGTATATAGGGTATTCAGACATATGGAAATATATCTAGCATAATCTATCTATTTTATCTATAAAAGTGAGAATGCGTGTGTGTGAGATAGCGAGAGAGAGAGAGAGAAAAAGAGAGAGATAAAAATTCTCAACCTATACATTCAACAAATTTTTTATCCACAGATTTGAACATTTGTATATAGGGTGTTCAGACATATAGAAATATATCTAGCATAATCTATCTATTATATGTATAAAAGTGAGAATGTGTGTGTGTGTGAGAGAGAGGACAATTGTCAACCTATGTATACAACGAATTTTTTATCTACAGATTTCAAAATTTGTATATTGGGCATTCAGACATATTTTAATATATCTGGCATAATCTGTCTATTATATCTATAAAAGTGAGAATGTGTGTGATAGAGAGAGAGAGAACAATTCTCAACCTATATACTCAACAAATTTTTTATCTACAGATTTGAAAATGTGTATATAGGGTATTCAGACATATGGAAATATATCTAGCATAATCTATTATATCTATAAAAGTGAGAATGTGTGTGTGTGTGTGTGAGAGAGAGAGAGAGAGAGAGAGAGAACAATTCTCAACCCATATACTCAACAAATTCTTTATCTACAGATTTTAAAATTTGTATATAGAGTATTCATACAAATAGAAATATATCTAGGATAATCTTTCTATTATATCTATAAAAGTGAGAATGTGTGTGTGTGTGAGCGAGAGAGAGAGAGAGAGAGAGAGAGAACAGTTCTCAACCTATACATTCAACAAATTTTTATATATAGGGTATTCAGAAATATCGAAATATATCTAGCATAATCTATTATATCTTTAAAAGTTAGAATGTGTGTGTGTGAGAGATAGAGAGAACAATTCTCAACCTATGCACTCTACAAATTTTTTATCTACAAATTAGAAAATTTGTATATAGGGTATTCACACATATGGAAATATATCTAGCATAATCTATCTATTATATCTATAAAAGTTAGAATGTGTGTGTGAGGTAGCCAGAGAGAGAGAGAGAGAGTACGAACAATTTTCAACCTATATATTCAACAAATATTTGATCTACAGATTAGAAAATTTGTATATAGGGTATTCAGACATATGGAAATATATCTAGCATAATCTATCTATTATATCTCTAAAATTGAGAATGTGTGTGTGAGAGAGAGAGAACAATTTTCAACCTATATACTCAACAAATTTTTTTATCTACAGATTTGAAAATTTGTATATAGGGTATTCAGACATATGGAAATATATCTAGAGTAATCTATCTATTATATCTATAAAAGTGAGAATGCGTGTGTGTGTGAGAGAGAGCGACACAGAACAATTCTCAACCTATATATTCAACAAATTTTTTATGTACAGATCTGAAATATCACATTTGTATAGAAGTAGAAATCTTGATACCTACTCTGATACCTAATAAAAGAAAGGACACTCTTTAGGGCGGATTTTGATTATAACAAGTCACTAATTAGAAATTATAATAAACATTCTAATAATTTAAGAATTTTACCAAAATAAAATTGCATGGTAATCACCCAATTTCTGCCACAAAATTTTGATTGGCAGAACTCATAAACATAAAATATATATTTTCTAATTTCATCTTTTTTTTTTCTTTTTACATAATCTGGTTTGATGTTTTCCCAAATATTCAAATCACTATATTTTGCTGCTTAATATCAAATACAGCAACTGAGTTATTTTTATGCATCAAACAATTACATTTTCTCATTCATCCAAACTAATCACTGAACATCAATTTCATATTTTCTTCACTAAAATATTACTGTGCTTGATGTCATCAAGTGGAGCGGATCATTTTTTTTTCATTTGTTCACACATTTTTCCAATTTATATATATTTTAAAGATTCTTAGCCTATGTCATTGCATACCAATCTGTTTATTAAAAGTTAAGGTTCACTGTAAACACATATGTTACACCAAAATAAAAACGCTTCAGATAATGTCTTGATATTCAATTCAGTTTCTCACATGACATCTTATGAAGTTAGTAGAAATGTTACAGACTTTTGAATCTCAAACACTTTCAATACTGTGCACTGATATTTTCTTTTTTGCAATATAAGCACATTCATGATTTTTTTTACAAACGTTAAAAACTTTCACATTGTGTAGCAATATACTGAAACAATTATAAAAATATTTGTTTTTATTTTGAATGATGCAGGGCATCTGAAGAGAGATTTTTCTAACAAAATGAAAGTATAATTTTTAGCAATAGGTATCTAGGAAAAGGCCACTACATATGTTATAAGTTCCAAATTTCCACAACCTGGCAAATACTGGTACATGCTAGCAAATTTAGATTTGCAATTACAAAATATGATTCTAATTTTTTCCTTTGCTCTTTATTCTAACACTACACTAAGTTTACTGTGTTATTTCGCTACAGTTGATATTGTGTAGAACAATAAGAAAATCATAGTGAACAATGCATTCAACAAAATTTCACACACATTTCTAGATACCTATATCTAATAAGTTCAAAAGAAAGGACACACTTAGGGAGGTATTTTGGTGGTCAAGTCACTAAAAAGAGATTAGCTGGTTTCCCGGCATAGCCCAGGATATAATAAAGATTGACTGAAATACATGTTCTAGCTGGTTTCTAGGCGTTGCCAGGGATGTAATATAGACACATTATGTTGTATATTACCTGTTCTCTTCTCCCTAAGGTAAAACAATTTCATATACATGCTGTAAATTACCTATGCTAGGGATAAAACATGAACAATATCAGTCCTAGGGTAGATAAAACAAATAATACATAGAGATGAAAGATTCCTCTCCCCTAAGAATCAAACATATGTTCAATATCTGCTTTTGTTTTTTCATTGTTTATACGGTCCCGAGCAACGCCGGGTAGCCCTGCTAGTCTATATATATAAAAGGCAAAAATCGGTGTGTATGTATGTATGTATGTATGTTTGTTTGTAACGCTAAAACTTTTGAAAGACGGAACCAGAGTTGACAAATTTGGTATCATATTGCACCTTGATCACCCGGATGACAAATATCGAAATTTCACGTCAAACGGACCAGTAGAAAGGGGTCAACTGATCGTTTTTCTCCTAGGGGGGCCCCCCAAAAAACCTGTCATTTTAACGTTATTCAATACGTGTCACGTGACGTGACGTCAGCTCAAACTTTTGACAGACACAACCAAAGTTGACAAATTATGTATCATATTGAACCTTGATCACCCGCATGACAAATATCGAAATTCCACACCAAACGGACCATTAAAAGGGGGTGAACTGATCATTTCTCTCCTAGGGGGGCCCCCCAAAAAACCTGTCATTTTAATGTTAATATTACATAATCCAAAAACGCTTAGTCATGTCACGTGACGTGACGTCAACATCCAGTAATGGCGAACAAATGTAAACAAACACTTTGTTTTACCGATACTTTTGTAATTTCTCTTCTGCTTTGTTCTAGAGATTATTAAACTCCATGACAATGTCTCCAACGTATTTAACTGGTTAAAAATAGTATTTATACAAGAGTTTTAACGAAAAATATCAGGAAAAAATGTACAGGAATAAAAAAAAATTCAGCTTTCAAAATATTCGTCGATAAAAAAACCGATCTTTATATTTACGCTAGCCATTTTGTATATTACCACGTGACCTGCTATCTCTTAAACTGGAGGGGGGGGGATCCACTTGAATCCAACAAAACCAGTAATTTTTTTTTTCTATTATATATACATCATTTTCTATAAAATTAAGTGTAGACTTTATAATTAAAACAAAAAATGTTATTCATACTAAAAAAAAAAAAACGCTTAGTCATGTCACGTGACGTGACGTCAACATCCACTAATGGCGAACAATTGTACCTATTTACTATGCCTCCCCACGGGACAGAGTTAGACACCAGGGTCGTTTTTTAACGTGGAGAAAAGGTACAAAAAAAAAAATTGTCTCAGTCGTGGAGGATTTCTCCTCCACCGAAAGAGAACAAGAAATAGAAGTGCAGCATCTGAAGAACAGATACTACACTTTGATCTTGACCAAAAGGCCAAGAATGCGAACAATTGTAAATAACAACTTTTTTCACAAAACCAACACCGTCTTTCTTTTTTTTTCTCTCTCTTTCTCTCTATCACCCACTTACTCTTCCCTCTCTCTCACCCTCTTTCTCTTGACGTCACACCACTGTTAAACTGTGGGGGGGGGGAACACATTCCCAGGCATTATCTCCTATAGATGCACATTTTATTAGAAATTCAGCTTTCAAAATATTAGACGATAATAAAAATATAAAACCAACACCCTCTTTCTCTTTTCTCTCTCTCTCACCAACTTACTCTTCTCTCTCTCTCACCCTCTTTCTCTTGACCTCCTACTACTGTTAAACTGTGTGTGTGTGGGGGGGGGGAAGAGGCAGCTTGAAAACCAACAAAAACAGTGCACAGTTTCCCAAGCATTTGGGGTGGGAAGGGGGGGAAGAAGCCGAGCGCACAGTTTCGTGTGAGAGAGAGAGAACAATTCTCAACCTATATACTCAACAAATTTTTTATCTACAGATTTGAAAGTTTGTATATAGG
>NC_136509.1:4725232-5182732 GCF_053919585.1 Euprymna scolopes
CAGATTTGATAATTTGTATATAGGGTATTCAGACATATGGAAATATATCTAGCATAATCTATCTATTATATCTATAAAAGTGAGAATGTGTGTGAAAGAGAGAGAGAGAGAGAACAATTCTCAACCTATATATTCAACAAATTCTATCTTTACAGATTTGAAAATTTGTATATAGGGTATTCAGACATTTGGAAATATATGTAGCATAATCTATTATATCTATAAAAGTGAGAATGTGTGTGTGAGAGAGAGAGAAAGAACAATTCTCAACCTATATACTCAACAAATTTTTTATCTACAGATTTAAAAATTTGTATATAGGGTATTCAGACATATAGAAATATATCTAGCATAACCTATCTATTATATCTATAAAATGACCATGTGTGTGTGTGTGAGAGAGAGAGAGAGTCAGAGAGAGAGAGAGAACAATTTTCAGCTTGTGTGTGTGTGAGAAAGAGAGAGAGAGAAAGAGAGGAAGGAAAATTCTCACCCTATATATTCAACAAATTTTTTATCTACATATTAGAAAATTTGGATATAGGGTATTCAGACGTATGGAAATATATCTAGCATAATCTATCTATTATATCTATAAAAGTGAGAATGTGTGTGTGAGAGAGAGAGAAAGAGAGAGAGAGAGAGAGAACAATTCTCAACCTATATATTCAACTAATTTTTTATCTACAGATTTGAAAATGTGTATATTGGGTATTCAGACATATGTAAATATATCTGGCATAATCTATGTATTATATCTATAAAAGTGTGAATGTGAGTGATGGAAAGAGCAAAAAATTCTCAACCTATATAACCTATAAAAGTGAGAATATGTGAGAGAGAGAGAGAGAGAGAACAATTCTCAACCTATATATTCCACACATTTTTGGGCACAGATTTGGAAATTTGTATATAGGGTAGGCAGACATATAGAAATATATCTAGCATAATCTATCTATTATATCTATAAAAGTGAGAACTTGTGTGTGTGTGTGTGTGAGAGAGAGAGAGAACAATTCTTAACCTACATACTCAACAAATTTTTTACCTACAGTTTAGAAAATTTGTATATAGGGTATTCAGACATATGGAAATATATCTAGCATAATCTATCTATTATAACTACAAAAGTTAGAATGTGTGTGTGAGAGAGAGAGAGAGAGAGAACAATTCTAAACCTATATATTCAACAAATTTTTTATCTACAGATTTGAAACTTTGTATATAGGGTATTCAGACATATGGAAATATATCTAGCATAATCTATCTATTTTATCTATAAAAGTGAGAATGCGTGTGTGTGAGATAGCGAGAGAGAGAGAGAGAAAAAGAGAGAGATAAAAATTCTCAACCTATACATTCAACAAATTTTTTATCCACAGATTTGAACATTTGTATATAGGGTGTTCAGACATATAGAAATATATCTAGCATAATCTATCTATTATATGTATAAAAGTGAGAATGTGTGTGTGTGTGAGAGAGAGGACAATTGTCAACCTATGTATACAACAAATTTTTTATCTACAGATTTCAAAATTTGTATATTGGGCATTCAGACATATTTTAATATATCTGGCATAATCTGTCTATTATATCTATAAAAGTGAGAATGTGTGTGATAGAGAGAGAGAGAACAATTCTCAACCTATATACTCAACAAATTTTTTATCTACAGATTTGAAAATTTGTATATAGGGTATTCAGACATATGGAAATATATCTAGCATAATCTATTATATCTATAAAAGTGAGAATGTGTGTGTGTGTGAGAGAGAGAGAGAGAGAGAGAACAATTCTCAACCCATATACTCAACAAATTCTTTATCTACAGATTTTAAAATTTGTATATAGAGTATTCATACAAATAGAAATATATCTAGGATAATCTTTCTATTATATCTATAAAAGTGAGAATGTGTGTGTGTGTGAGCGAGAGAGAGAGAGAGAGAGAGAGAACAGTTCTCAACCTATACATTCAACAAATTTTTATATATAGGGTATTCAGAAATATCGAAATATATCTAGCATAATCTATTATATCTTTAAAAGTTAGAATGTGTGTGTGTGAGAGATAGAGAGAACAATTCTCAACCTATGCACTCTACAAATTTTTTATCTACAAATTAGAAAATTTGTATATAGGGTATTCACACATATGGAAATATATCTAGCATAATCTATCTATTATATCTATAAAAGTTAGAATGTGTGTGTGAGGTAGCCAGAGAGAGAGAGAGAGAGAGTAAGAACAATTTTCAACCTATATATTCAACAAATATTTGATCTACAGATTAGAAAATTTGTATATAGGGTATTCAGACATATGGAAATATATCTAGCATAATCTATCTATTATATCTCTAAAATTGAGAATGTGTGTGTGAGAGAGAGAGAGAGAGAACAATTTTCAACCTATATACTCAACAAATTTTTTTATCTACAGATTTGAAAATTTGTATATAGGGTATTCAGACATATGGAAATATATCTAGAGTAATCTATCTATTATATCTATAAAAGTGAGAATGCGTGTGTGTGTGAGAGAGAGCGACACAGAACAATTCTCAACCTATATATTCAACAAATTTTTTATGTACAGATCTGAAATATCACATTTGTATAGAAGTAGAAATCTTGATACCTACTCTGATACCTAATAAAAGAAAGGACACTCTTTAGGGCGGATTTTGATTATAACAAGTCACTAATTAGAAATTATAATAAACATTCTAATAATTTAAGAATTTTACCAAAATAAAATTGCATGGTAATCACCCAATTTCTGCCACAAAATTTTGATTGGCAGAACTCATAAACATAAAATATATATTTTCTAATTTCATCTTTTTTTTTTCTTTTTACATAATCTGGTTTGATGTTTTCCCAAATATTCAAATCACTATATTTTGCTGCTTAATATCAAATACAGCAACTGAGTTATTTTTATGCATCAAACAATTACATTTTCTCATTCATCCAAACTAATCACTGAACATCAATTTCATATTTTCTTCACTAAAATATTACTGTGCTTGATGTCATCAAGTGGAGCGGATCATTTTTTTTTCATTTGTTCACACATTTTTCCAATTTATATATATTTTAAAGATTCTTAGCCTATGTCATTGCATACCAATCTGTTTATTAAAAGTTAAGGTTCACTGTAAACACATATGTTACACCAAAATAAAAACGCTTCAGATAATGTCTTGATATTCAATTCAGTTTCTCACATGACATCTTATGAAGTTAGTAGAAATGTTACAGACTTTTGAATCTCAAACACTTTCAATACTGTGCACTGATATTTTCTTTTTTGCAATATAAGCACATTCATGACTTTTTTTACAAACGTTAAAAACTTTCACATTGTGTAGCAATATACTGAAACAATTATAAAAATATTTGTTTTTATTTTGAATGATGCAGGGCATCTGAAGAGAGATTTTTCTAACAAAATGAAAGTATAATTTTTAGCAATAGGTATCTAGGAAAAGGCCACTACATATGTTATAAGTTCCAAATTTCCACAACCTGGCAAATACTGGTACATGCTAGCAAATTTAGATTTGCAATTACAAAATATGATTCTAATTTTTTCCTTTGCTCTTTATTCTAACACTACACTAAGTTTACTGTGTTATTTCGCTACAGTTGATATTGTGTAGAACAATAAGAAAATCATAGTGAACAATGCATTCAACAAAATTTCACACACATTTCTAGATACCTATATCTAATAAGTTCAAAAGAAAGGACACACTTAGGGAGGTATTTTGGTGGTCAAGTCACTAAAAAGAGATTAGCTGGTTTCCCGGCATAGCCCAGGATATAATAAAGATTGACTGAAATACATGTTCTAGCTGGTTTCTAGGCGTTGCCAGGGATGTAATATAGACACATTATGTTGTATATTACCTGTTCTCTTCTCCCTAAGGTAAAACAATTTCATATACATGCTGTAAATTACCTATGCTAGGGATAAAACATGAACAATATCAGTCCTAGGGTAGATAAAACAAATAATACATAGAGATGAAAGATTCCTCTCCCCTAAGAATCAAACATATGTTCAATATCTGCTTTTGTTTTTTCATTGTTTATACGGTCCCGAGCAACGCCGGGTAGCCCTGCTAGTACTTTTATAAATCAGAGTCCATTTTTGTAGACTGTTTTTGAACCCAGTCAACGACGGGTACTTTTGCATATATATATATATATATATATATATATATATATATATATATATATATATATATATATATATATATATATATATATATATATTGAATTTATTTATACAAACATTAATGGCTACATATGTGCATACATGTTTCTTTAATCACCCGCGTTGGGGGACTACGTCTTCAGGCCAATAATTACCGTCGAAGTATATATATAAATATATATATATATATATATATATATATATATATATATATATATATACGCACTACAATTAAGTTTATATATTATATTAAATATATATATATATATATATATATATATATATACACGCACTACAATTAAGTTTACGAAAATAATCCAAGATGGCAAAACTAAAGTATATTATGAATATTGAAGAGTTAATATTTATAACATCATCTCAACCAGATGTAAAACCTCGATTAAGTCTAATAAGAAATAGTACTTAATAAAACATGTTAAAACACTTACAAAGTGAGTTAAAAATATCTACTTATTTTATGATTCCTTTTTAAATTAATATGTTTTTATCTGTCTATTATTTTAACATGTTTTATTCACTACTTGTTCTTATATATATATATATATATATTTATATATATATATATATATATATATATATATATTATATATACTAGAAAGCTGGATGTATGTGTGTGTGTCTGGTTACTAATAGGCTCCTATATGGCTGACTATTAAAAAAAACTGATTGCATATAATGATAGATGTATGGAGACACAGGAATTGGTATGCTTGATCTGGAAGAACAGCTGTTTCATAAAAAGTGTGGTGTCTGCGTTCGCGCCTGGTCCACAAAGTATGGAAATAAAAAAAAAATTAAATTTAAACAAAATCGTTTACAAGCGTTTTTGATATAGATACACAATAATACTTTGAAAAGTATGTTTTAACTTAAATATGGATGGTATAATAAAATTTGGGGGGTCTACATTGGCCTCCATAGAATGGAAATAGGGGCAACTTTTAATATATACTTTTCATATCTATCTTCGTAAGTATACTTTGATAATTATGTTTCAGTTTGAAGAAATATGGTATTATAAAAGTATGCGTGGTCCGTTCGCACCTGCCGTCCATATAATGGAAATATGTCACAAAGTTAAACCAGGTTATTTAATATAGATCGACAGAATGTTGTGATAAGTTTTTCAGTGTGAACAGCTATGGTAAAATAAATTATGGGGTTTATCTATGATACCGCAAAATTCAACGCAAATTAACTACCCTTCCTTTTCATTACCTATCATACTTTCATAAATCGCAGTCCATTTTCTGTAGGCTGTTTTTGAACCCAGTCAACGACGGGTACTTTTGCTAGTATATATATATATATATATATATATATATATATATATATATATATATATATATATATATAAGTCTTTTTTATAGTTATTCTATTATTATTATTAAAAAATTTGTTTCCTGCTATATATATATAGACCTTGCGCGAAAGAGCAGCACACAACATTTTTAATAATAATAAAAGTAATAATAATAATATTAATAATAATAATAATAATAATAATAATAATAATAATAATAATAATAATAATAATAATAATAATAATAACTATAGCAAAGACTGTCGCTGGCGGGCACTACTATTAACCGTAACCAGTTATGCATTACTTTTCAAATTTCCATCTCTATTTTTCTCGTTATATACTTAATATTTATTAATGAAAACTATATGAAATATGTTCCTTATAAAATTTTCTATTTTGACAGAAGTTTTTAAAAAGTTCGTTAACAAAGCTTCCAAGGACGAGCATTTATCTAATACACGCTTTGTTCATTTTTTCTGTACCTTCATTTACATTTATCTTACTTCAAATGCAACTAGCCATTTCGTATTTGTATTATAATGAATACTAATACTATTTCTTTTTGCTACGCATCCCATTCGGCGTATTGGTCATATTATTATATTCCGTTGAAACCGGATATAACAATTATGTAACCGATTCAAATATACTCATTTTTTATTCGATGACAATTCAATCAAACGTTTAAAATTATTTTAATAAATAATATTTGATAAAGTTTTATCTATTCGTTTCACTAATAGTTTTTATTACTTTGAGCAACGAGCATGCTTTTACTATAACGAAGCATTTGCTAAAAAACCCGTCATCTGTAATGCATGTCAGCAGTGAATCATTTTCTATTCTATGTCACGCTCATTCCTTATTGATTCCGAAGCTATTAGGGAATATTCACGTTTTTTTTAAAGAGACCTGCTCTACGCAAGCAAATGAATTGTTTTTGTGTCTCGACATGATTAGTTTATAAGGTGTTTTAATTGTTATGACGATATATTTATTTTAGTCGTTCCCCCATTTCTTTTCTTTCCAATAGCTTGATTTAAAGTTAGTGGTTCCCCACTTTAAATTAGTTTCCACATGTAAGAAATAAAACTCGATTTTGCTTTGCAAAATGAAGGCGAACAGTGCAAGGTTACTCTACCCCCTAATTTATTTAATTTATTCTCAATCACGTTTAAATATCTTCTTTTTGTTTACTCACTTTTGTTATGCACTATATATATATATATATATATATATATATATGTGTGTGTGTGTGTGTGTGTATATATATATGTGTGTGTATTAATATTACATATATATATATATATGTGTGTGTGTGTGTGTGTGTGTGTGTGTGTGCGTGTGTGTGTATAGTGTACCACAAAAGTTAGTATATCCTCATATTTCTTAAATATTTCAGTATATCTCTTTGTGGGAAACCACTGAAAAATGATTTTCGCCACAATGAACAGTAATCTGTCTGTAGCATATATAATAGTTAATTTATTTTCCCCTCAAAATAACCCAGAATATAACCATTAAAATCTAAATCCCTGGTCACAAATGTAAATGCATCCCAAAGAAACTATAACCCTAAAATGTGAGTATCATCTTAAAAAAAACTGCACTCCTAACTGTCTAAATTGTATTCTGTTTTTCACCTCTAAAATGTTATTTGACTCATTAGTGTAACTATTCAATGTGTTCATAGGGAGTGGCTGTATTCAGATTTGTATTGCAATTATCATACTCTCTCTTAGCAGCCACTTAAACTTCAACATGGCACCACATGGCAAATAACTCTTTGAAGATCTTTAAAAAAAAACGTATTTTTGCTACATAAAAATGTCAAAGGTTACAAGAAGATAGCTAAGATATTGAAAATTAACTGCAGCAACGTAGCTAAGATCATCCAGCATTTTAGAGGGGCAGGGCCTACTCAGACCATGTCTCCGGTAGGTCGTCCTAGGAAGCTGAGCACACGTGCTGAACATCACATCCAAATGCTTTATTTGAAAGATCGGCAAAGGAGTTATGTTTGCATTGCTGCAGAGATTACATGTCATACGCCGCACACTGCATCAGATTGGTGAGCATGGCTGTCACACTACGGGAATCCTCTTCTGAAGGCAATACACAAGAAAGATAGCAAAAAATATGCTGAGGACATGTCAACAACATGTTTATTTAATTATACATAAATGCATATATATATATATATATATATATATATATATATATATAGAGAGAGAGAGAGAGAGAGAGAGAGAGATACATACACACGCACACACATATGTATATATATATGTATATGTGTGTGTTATTCTAAAATGATCATGTAGTTGCAATAAAAAACGTCAAATGTAGGATCTCAATACGAGACTGAGTATACATGGACCAATCACATTACACATTTATTTGACTATTGACAAAAAGTATTATACATTTATTTAACTATTGACAAAGCTTTTCAGATGCAGCGACATAGTCAGGTCCGAAGCTGAATTCCAAGGTAGAGACTTACAATAGCTGTATGTATTTCGTTTTTAAATGGACAAAGAGAAACCCGCAGAAGAAAGAGGAGCAATATATTGTAAGAAATGTAAATTGGGTATAAGAAATATAGCTAAGGTGGAGAACGCAGACGAATCAGAGTTGACGAAACATATAGAATTATTAAATGTTATGAATTAGTATACAAGGAATACTTTCATAATACGCTTTATTATATGTGCGCTTTAGTATGTGAAGTTTTTCACGCATGAACAGTAGCAATCTTCCCACAGGTATTGCTATGCAACTTTTTTATTCGCACTTTATTTAAATCGCAGTATAAAATTCGCTAATTTGAAAAAATAATTATAGTTACGTTTGGAATAATTTTAAATGATATCAAAATAAAATAATTGATTACATTTTTTATTAACTTTTTGACATGTTTTCAAATGTCGATCACCAACACAATATATATCTTGCATTTAAGGTAAATCATTGCATATGTGAAAGCATAATATACTGGTTTTATGTTTCATTGGACATTCTTATAAGGAAATTGCAAAAAAATTAAAATGAAACTGAAAAAAAACAGATCGGGAATTTTCATTGATAACGAATTTCCTTAGAGAATCAATTGGCTTTTAAAATATAAAATGCTCATTCTAACATGATTTTTGTTGTATTTTACACAAATTAATCTTTTTTAAATTCCTTGTTAGGTTTTTATGTGATATTTATGAGTGGATTTCTAATAATAATAAAAAAATCGACTTTCAAGCTAATCCTCAAATAACAGTAAAATAATCGGATTTTTTTCCATTTTCTATATTGTTTTATTTGGTTTTATTTCGTAAGTTATTTTCATGAGAATGCATTAGAACATTTTAAGGGTATAAAAGCTGCGCAAAGACAAAGTGAAATAAAGAAATGCTACGAGAAAACGCACCGGGAAATGTCATTCACTTTGCAGATGTCACTTAAAACTTTAAGTGGCCGGGAACATATTTTTCGAGCTATTAAGAGAAATAAAATGAATTCACATAACCCTCAATGATGATATCTATTTTATGATGTTAAATACGGGTATACGTTTATATATTTGTATGTGGATGTATTAACACTGACCTAATAAACATATTATAACTTTTTTAAATCACGCTGTAAGGGAAAGATATTCATCCATAAGCAATCAAAACAATAACCAATTTCTGAGTATGCGCGAATCTTGCTATCGATATTATCTATCTATAAATTATTACTCTTTCATAAATTCATTTTCTTATCCCGATATCAACTTTGGATTTTTATGGAATTAATACATCTTACATGGTTTATTGTTTTATCTAATATATTACACTTTGCATTATTTCGATATGTTATTTTTTTTATTACATTTTCACCCTAAACAAGGCATATTGCCACTTTGATGTAGGGGGCTACTATCAGGGACATATGCATCAGGAGTACTATGTAGGGAGTTGGGCAGCAAGGTTTCGGTTCACGTAACACTTTAACTTCTGCATGTAAACAGTTGGGGAAGAAGGGGCCCAGAAGGGAATTCCAAAATCTAGCGGTTCTGTGTAAGAAGCTACTGGAGTAGAAGGTTCTCTTACATCTAGAGATCTCTACTGTGAAGGGGTGGGATTTAGCTGTTTGTCGGGATGGTCGGGGGTATTTACGTCGAGGGGGTACAATTGCTTGTAGTTCGCCAGAGCATTCACCGTTAAAGTAAATGTAGAACAGGCAAAGGGGTGCAACATTTCGTCGATGGGACATAGGTTGAAGCTTAGATGAAAATTCAGGACCTATCAGATTGGCGACTCTCTTTTGAAACTTTTCTAGTAGCGATAGACAAGTGGCAGATGCACCAGCCCAAATATGACAACAATTCTCCATACATGGACGAATGGTGCCCTTATAAAGGTACACGATACTTTCGAGCGTTAGTAGCTTCCTAGCACGATAGAGAGAACCTATCTTCTTCGCAGCGGTCCTGGCAATACTCTCAATGTAATTGTTCAAACTCTTGTTTCCTGTGAACGTAAGGCCGAGGAGCATAAAGGATGTACTTTCAGATAAAGATTCATTGACCATAACAATTTGTGCTAGAGAAGGTGTATTGTAATTATTGAAGGAAACAAGTTTAGTTTTGGCAGCATTGAATGTAACCATCTTTTTTGTCCCCCCTTACACTACAGATCGTAGATCATCTTCTAGTGTTTCTGCCATTTCTTTTGATATGTGTTTATTTGTTTTCCTGTTGTGTTTGTTATAGACCGTGATGTCATCAGCATATATATACCAATCTTATACAATTTTGCCAGGGAGGTCATTTATGAATATTAGGAATAATAGAGGTCAAAGGACAGACTCTTCGGGCATTCCCGCATTTATATCATATTGTTTAGATGTACGACCGTCGAGGACAATCTGAATTTTTCTCTTATCTAAGGAGAATTTAATTATGTTATGTATTCTTCCAGTGATACCGTATGATCTGATTTTTCTGAGAAGACCTTCATGCCGTACCCTGTCAAAAGCCTTAGATATATCTAGAGCTACAGCTCTTCCCTTCCCACTTTGTCCAGTGAATGATATATACGCTCTGAGATTACAGTTAGGATGTCTGCTGTAGAACGGGCTCTCCTTAATCCATATTGTTGGTCGGTCAGAATTTTAACATATGTAAGGTGATGGACTAGAGCTTGGTTAATTATGGTCTCAAATATTGTGGCGAAGAGTGGGCGGAGGCTCATGGGGGGATAATTTACTGTGTCAGCTATTTCGCAATAATTCTATAAAACTGGTGCCCCAGAAGCAGTTTTCCAGCAGACAGGAAAGTAAGCTTCCTTAAGTCATTTGTTAGAAAATTTGGAGAAAACTGGAGCTCCTTCGACGGATCACTTTTTTTAGAGCTTAGCCGGGATTAGATCAGGTCCACATGCTTTTGTAGTGTCAAGATTTCTCATGATAACATCCACCTAGGCAGGGAGGATTTGCAGATCGTCTACAGTGGCGTCTGTCCGCAAAGGAACGTCAGGGAGAGAGTGGTTAGCCGGGGCCAGTGTGGAATTGGCTGCCAAGCATGTTAACCGGCTGCCAAGCATGTTAACCTTCTCAGTTGCAGAGCAAACAACCTCATGATTGTTGGATAGTGTGGGAATTATTGATTGCCGTTTATTTACTACCCTGTTGTAGATTTTCCAGAAGTCACAGGTTCCTAATTTCTGTGCTTCAATGCGTTTTTTGGTGGTTTCTGTAAATTCACTCTTCGCTTTCTCTGTTTTTTTTGTTGCAGTTATTTCTGGCTTCTATATACTTCTGTATGTTTGAGCTGGACTTTTGTCGGTTAAATCTGTGGTACGGGTGCTGCCTTTGCGCTATGGCAGCTGCACAATAGAAGTAAACCATTTGGGAGAGTGGGGCTTGCTACAAAATTTGCGCGTGGGAATATCTACTTCGATTGTAATTTTGAACCATTCAGCGGTCTCATTTGCACACTTTTCAGCAGGAAGTGAAAATATATTTTTCCATGGGGCGTCCCTGATGGCGTGCCAGTCAGCCTTTTTATAATATCACGTTGTTTTGAGCAATGACTCCTCAGTTTTGGCTCTAGAGTTTAGGGCGATTTCAACAATGTTCACTGCATGATAGGCGTTCTCAAGTAGGCTCTGGGCATTCGTTACACAGTCATCGGAAACTGTGGTCAGAAACAGATCTAGGAGTGATGCGTATTGTTCTTGCTTGTCTGAGAAACGAGTTGGAAACGTAATCATCGGTGATAGGAATGCGATATAGAGAAGTACTGTGTTGTGGTAGAAGCTGCGTTTGTGTGAGTAGAAAATACAAGTCAGTTGCTGTGGTGGACATTGAAATGACCAAATACATGCACTTGCGCACTAGTGTTGAGGGAACGGACTGTATCTATGCTGTCAGAGACTTTGTTTATGAGGGTACAGTCCTGGCTCGAAGGAGAGCGGTAGAGAATGTTATAGCATAAAATAATATCGCCCTTCCAATTTTTATGAATATATATACATATATAAATCGTTAATAATAAAAAAACTCACTATACACAATTGAGAGTATAGCTTATTATAAGAAAAACAATAATAATCTAAGTTGAAATTTACAATCCAAATTATTATTTGACCGAATATTCCAACAGAAAATTAATGAAGTTCTTGTTCCTCGAATTTTTAAAGAATGCTATTTTTGCTATTCTTCTCATCAGAGTACGGAAAGAAATAACAAATTATATTATATAGAGACTAAATAAAGTGTATTGTTAATTTCAACTTACAGATATATATATATATATATATATATATATATATATATATATATATATATATATATATATATATATATATATATTTATGTACGGTAAGTCAGTACATTGGAAAATGGACTATACATTTGCTTTCCGTGAGCTTTTAAGTCTCGTCTCCCTAATTTTGTCGTTCATTCTTCACATTCGACGTGCACCCATACGATGGCAATCTTACGTTCTCTCAATCAAACGATCTGTCTCACTCTTTATTGTTACGTGGTTTTATTTACATAGAATATGTTTTCTGTATTTACATCAATTTGATGACGGCTTTTCCGGAATAATTTAATAAGAAATTTAAAAATGAATGAAATTATATAAAATATGTTTATATTCCTACACATGATTAATTGTTATATATTTTAAATATTTACATTTCTTAAATATATCGTAAACGTTTGCTGATTAAAGGTTAACCCTGTATGAACTATTAGTCTTTTTAAAACATATCAAAATATAGTTCTGTATACTGCACTTACAAGAAAAATATGTATTTCATGTCATCAAAGACAAATCTCAAATGATTGTTCATTTTATATGATATTCTTCATGTGCCTTAAACGTTATGTAGCAATTTGAATGAATGTACACACTGCACACTTTTTTCTGTTTTCGATTATTTAACACATGTCAAAAATCAAGCTGCTTCCATTATTACATGAACAAACCTCAAATATGCATACATTTGTAAATAAACTTTATAAGGATCCCATTCTTCTGAAACAAAATCACCTAATTTATATCCTAAAAATAAAGAAATCCCAGACCAAACCGCTGTAGTACATATGGTGTTTAATAGAGTTAACTCTACTATTAACAGCTGTACAGTAGGGTAAAAGAAAACTAAATAATCAACACTCACTTGTTGTTCATATTCAGCCAATTACAATTTAACTAGCGGAACCTATGAACATTCTACCTAAAACGCAATAGGCCGTCGAAGCCGAGTCTGAACTCACTACTCGTGTGTGTAGTGTCATTCAAATCTTGTCAGTAGCTGAATACTTGATGCTTCGCTAGGTCTATCAAATGTATTTTTATCGCGACGCCATCAGTACATTGGTTGCCTACGACGTCATAAGAGATGCCTATCTACCCCTTAGAGAATGATAGACAACGTCAGTTTTTTAACCTAGTATTTTACCTCGCGGTACACATGTTATATAGGGTTTATATTAGAAGGGTTGTCATATGTTATATATTTGTTGTTTGTGTTTTGTCTTAGTGTGTTCATGTTGATGAGATATAGGTATATTTTACACAGGGACGGGGAAAATTTACTACAGACATGTATTACTCTTTGGATGAAAGGTGGATAGATATATAAATAGCAGAGATAGATAGAGTTGGTTGGTTGCTTTTGTTTTGCGGCATATCAACCCTTTTCGGGTTATTTATGCCGAATCCAAAAATTTTGAAGAAAAAAATGTTAATAGACTATATGTGTTGTTTTCAAGTACGTTTCAATTTAACCCATAGTTGGAACCCTTACAGGTACTACCACTCCGGGTCAGAGTGGATCTAGGATCAATGGTAATTAAAGGGTGGCTCCACACTCCCCAAAGCCCACAAACTGGGGCTTCACCACTGGATATAGTTTAGGGTCATATCCAGGACCCCCATTGAGGGAATTTTACCCTCTGCAGAGGGGCAGTCGGTGTATTCTAATGCCCCACCGACAGGGCCGATAGATAGAGAGATTGACATTTATACAGTTTGACAGTTCTGGGAGTGTTTCTATAATCATTATCATAAATTTTTGGGATACTGATTTTCAGTCTTTTATCATAATGAAGGGGCATTCATTATTTATTGATACTGAGAGGAAGGCACATTGTTAAGATGATAGAGACACATTCTTAGATGAGCTTATACACAATGTTCTTATAATACAAATTCACAATATATTTGTTGCCGAATGGCATAAGACGAAGACGACAGTTACAAAAATATGATGTGTTCGTTTATTCCATTCGACCAGTCAATGACTTCGCATCAAGCAATTACAAGTGTCTACATTATTTCCTACTTCTAAGCTTCGCTTCCAATCACTTCCCCGGCACTGACTTTTCTCTGACTGACTCCTTAAGCTCTAACTATATTGAGAACTCATCCCTTACTCATGACGTCATTGCATAATCAAACAACGTGCATATCGATCCCGTGGACTGACATGCCTCACGTTGCCTAAAACATGTCCAATACACGTGCATCGACCACGCATGCTTGCAAAGATACATTCACTAACCTCATTTATAACTAACTTATTTTACAAATATTTTTATCATTTTCGTTTCAACTCCCTTATTTTAATTTCATTTTATTTTAATAAACAGAATTGAATCATCAAATTCCTTTTTCAATATATCATTAGAAACAACGCATTCTTTTTCAATAACATATATGTATTATTTAATTTAAATTTATAATAGGAATTCTTAATTCCAAACCTAGCTTTTCAAATTCGAATTCTCGGCTGCCCATCTCATTTTTACTACGTTACAAGAACAGGCCAATTTTCAACTACGAACTGGTTCATACGAATATATTGATGTTGACATTATGTGGATTTTAAGCGTAAACGGAGACGTCCTGGTATATTTACATCTTTGGGTTAAAACTGCAATATATTCACCTTACCTCGCAGGACACTCGGCATTCTAAAATACGTTTAAATATGAGATTGTAATCGTTGCAGATTTCGTATATATATAGCGTCAATTTTCTATCGACTCTAATATATTATAAACTTAGGATTTCAAAAATATTTTTAAAATGTGTCTATCTGACTTGGCTGCAACAGATTGAATCGAACTAAAACTAAATCTCATGAAACGAATATATATATGTGTGTATATATATATATATATATATATATATATATATATATCATTGAAAAAAACCCAAAACTTAGGAAGTATTCTTAGTATTTTTTTTAGAACAAAAGAAATTGTGAAAGCAAAACTTATAAAGAATTCTTGGTAAGATTATTTATTACAATAAAATGAATGGCATAACAATTTAACGACAATCACTTCGGAAGAAATTATGTAAGCGTTACAAACTAAAATAACACCCTCTCTGTCGTATTAATACATAGATATCAGAATGATATTCCGAAAAAAAACAGTTAACATAACTGAATATGATAGTTCCAATAAATCTTGTAGCCTATAACGTGAGATCGTTTTACTAATGTTTAAGTACAACCCAACATCATTCTAGCTGTCTCTTTCACTATTAAGTCATTCTTCATTGTGCTACTTGGAAATTATATTGCAACAAGTCTTTATTGAAGTAAAAGGAAAGAAAACAAAAATCAAACATTACACGAGGAAATACATTCTCTTTGTAAAGTCACTGTCTCTACGTACGATATTCATGATATTCCTATATCCGTCTATATGAAACTACACATGTTATATTGTTATTCATATTCAACAATATCTTATTCAATTTTTTCGGTACAAATGTGATCAATACACTTTTGTTGTTTCTTCTAAAAATAAAATGCATACGAACTGAGGACGTTTGTATGTATGTCAGCTTTGATATATGGCTTATTGTCTATAATACAGTCCTTTGTCTCCTCCCATACGGTCAATGTCATTGTGATGTTTGTTTTTTTCTTCCACGTGTACTTTGTAATGCAGTCTACATTTTTTTTGTTAAAGGTTATGCCTTCTCTTCTAATACAGAAGTCGTATATTATTTTATTTAAACCCAACTGGCGCTATGTAACTAACATTTTTTTTTATTTGCTTTTCCAGTTATTGTCTGGATTAACCTACTTACATATTTGTATATTGTGCTAATTTACATGAATCGAATTGCTTTCATCATAAATCGTTATATAGAATCCATCTTTCGTCATTTCCTGTTCTTTACGAAAATAAGTTATTTCATATCTCGATCAAGTCACATAATTTTTTTAAATTCAATACTAAAAATCTATGAACCGCGGAATATTCAGTGTTGCATAATCGGCATATATATTTTATAACTTACTAACTAGCTCTACCTACGTATTGAGCACTTTTGAAGTAAATACTTAACGATTTCGCATAAAGTTATACTTTCATATATTAATTTTATGTAAGTAAATGGAGTGTGTATATATATATATATATATATATATATATATATATAATATGAAGCTGAACGACTGTGTGTGTGTCGGGTCCCGAATATATATATATATATATATATATATATAAAGCTGTATATATATATATATAAAGCTGAACGTATGTGTGTGTGGCTGGTCCCGAAAAGGCTCCTATATGGTTGACTATTTAAAAAGAAACTGATCACATATAATGATAGAATATGTATCGAGGAGCAGGAATGCATATGTTTTACTTGGCAAAACGGTTATTCATAAAAATTGTGGGGTCTGCGTTAGCACATGGCCCCCAAAGTATGGAAAAATGAAAAAAAAACGTTTACAAGGATTTTTTTTTATATAGATGTACATAAGAATACATTGATAAGTATGTTTTAACTTAAATAGGGATGGTATAATAAAATTGTGGGGTCTGCGTTACCGCCTGTACTACATGGAAATATAGCACATAATTCAACAAAGATTTTTCTTATCTATTTGCGTAAGTATAATTTGATAATTATGTTTCAGTTTGAAGAAATATTGTATAATAAAAGAATGGGGTGTTCGTTCGCACCTGACCTCCAGAGAATATAAATATGTCACAAAGTTTAACAAGGTTTTTTATAAGACCTTACCTTTAATTCTAATTCATGTTAGCTTTTATTTATTTTTTTAGTTGAATCATATTGTGTCGAATAAATTCACCTCATAAATTCACGTTCTAATTTAAGTGAAAGCAAAAAAAAAAAAAGTCGGAACTTCAGATAATTCTCGACACAAATTTTTGCATAACTCTGTTTTCTTT
This sequence comes from Euprymna scolopes, assembly GCF_053919585.1. Lineage (NCBI taxonomy): Eukaryota > Metazoa > Mollusca > Cephalopoda > Sepiida > Sepiolidae > Euprymna > Euprymna scolopes. The sequence continues at coordinate 4,742,515 of NC_136509.1, forward strand.
CTCCACTTGCACGTGGAACTTTTTCAAAAATAGATTAATAGATAAATAATAAAAAAATAGGAACGTTGCTTGTCATCGTGTCAAAAGAAGGAAAATCATGCTCACGTTATTACGTGTCTTTTTAAAAACAATTACATAACCTTCTTGTTTTTATTTATGTATCTGTTTAAGCTTTTTTTCAGTGGACTAGAAGAATTCAGTTGATTACGGCCCTTTTTGCGTATTCTTTACATTACAATAGTACAACTCTGAATCCAACGGCGCAATGCTACACTGTTCAATACGGTAGAACTGGATCGAAGCTGTTCTGCTTGAAAACGGCGCCATTTTCTTCCTATTAATATTTATATCGATTCTTTGCTTTAAAAACGAAAGTAATTATGCGTTTACATTTTTAATATCCCATTTTGCTGTTTCGGATTATTTTACTTAAGTAAGTAAAGCTTCATTATTTTTCAAAACTGCTTTTGCTTCCTAGTTTTTCGATATTTCGTCGATATTATTTAGTAAGAATGTTTAGCAGAAAAGCCAAAAAACGACTACCTCCAAAAATAAATATACAAGAAATAAATATTACCATAGTCAATAAAAGTTCAGCACATGTTTTTTTAGTCTTTAAATAGTTTTTAATGCTCTTTACTTGAAATTATTTCAGGGAACCGAAATTAAAACGAAATTTTTAGCGATAACTAATTAAATGAATATTTATATTAAATACACATGCCATAATCGAACAAAAATCGAAAAAAAAAACATCGAAAAAACTCGAAATAACGGAATACGTTAAAATAGGTTTATGACTATTCCATTCGTTTACGGAACCCTCTTAAATTATTAACACAAAATGCTCAGGTGGCCCTCCATGAAAACGGGGTCTCCATTTAAACGTCGCTTCCATTTTGATTTTTTTAAAACCGTTTCGTGAATTAAAAAACATTTTCTCTTTTGCAAACCACTTAAAAATACAAACCAATTAATTTTTCTACCATAAAAGTAACTTTTATTAAATATGGTGGCATTTATTTCTTGTATATTTATTGTATTATATATATAGCATTTTCTCTTTGTAAGGAAACATCATTTTGTTGGTCACTCTTGGTTACGAATGGAAACAAAGTTGATATAAAAAATATATTTTCGCGAAAATTATCTTTACTTTCATCATATTGTGCTTAAGGTAAACTTTTTGAGTATCAAAACCTATCTCTTTACAACCCCCTCCTTTTTATAACCTTTCATACTTTCATCGATGACAGTCCATTTTTTTAGGCTGGTTTTAAACCCAGTTAACGACGGATACTTCTGCTAGTATATATATATATATATATATATATATATATATATATATATATATATATATATATATATATATATATATACAGAGAGAGAGAGAGATAGAGACAGAGAGAAAGAGAAAACATGTCAAGATATTTTAGAATTGAATTTACATTATTTTATTCAAAACAAGAAATATAAAATAAGGCTAAAGCTTACTTATTTCAAAGTGTATGAAAATAGGATCTTTTCTCAGAAAAAAGAGCGTCCACTAGAGGAAACATCCTTTTTCTAGTTAGCTTAGTTTTGGAAAACTGTCCAAACACATTTTCGGAAGAAAACAAAAGTTTATAGGAAAAATAGAAAAGAATATTCACAATATCCAATAATTTTGGTTGCAAATATCCACTGACATTCAAAAGTTCGTAATATGCCGTGGCGATTTGTAAATACAAGAAAAGTTTAGAAGGATATCCTTCGGAATCTCTTAAAAATATACGGGGTTGAAGACGTGATGAAAACTCGTGTAGATGAGTCTTGTAGATAAAAGCGGGTTTAAAATGTAACATGTGAAATTAAATGCTCATTAGTAGAGCCGCACATGATGTTTTTTAAATAAATAAATAGTTTAAATATAAACACGATAAAAAAAGCAATAAAAAAAACAAGTATATATGGAGGTAGACCGCATTCGAAAAGCAACGTCTCATGACAAATTCAAATCATAAATTGAAATTAAAAAAACTAAAGGGAAATAAATTGTATCATGTCAAAGTTAGGGGGAGTGGGGTTTTACAATAACGCTGGCTAATGTATATATTTAAAAAGGATAAAACGGAGATAGAAAGAGAGAAGAGGGTAAGCATGAGGGGAATGGGAAGGATAGAAGCTCAACATATTAGATGTCAAGTTACTTAGTGTAAAGTAGGATTGTTTGCAATAGTGGGGAAACGGTAATAGTGAATTAATGCATGTAAGAATTGATTCAGAATAGTTTATTTAATATATCTATATGTATATATATGTATATATATATATATATATATATATATATATATATAATCACTGGTAAAATGACTACGAAAGACGAGATTAAATCGATAAAAATGTTGAGAAACAAAAACTAAATGGTGTAGTGAATTCAAACTTATGCGTATCTGGTTAGAAAAATATAGGGTCAAATAAATATGATGATCTCGAACGGGTTGTAAGTGAAATGGTTCTCGAAAATGAAAATGTACGATGGATTAACTTAACAGCATCCCAAAGAATAGATGGAGTGAAATAATTACAAGCTTTAAAAGTGGTTGGAAAAAAGGAATATCTACCTTACTAAAAAAGATGATAGTTTTCTTTTAGTGTCTTTAACCCAACCCCTCATATTTTTACTGACGAGGAGACTTTGTTTAGAGAAAATCTTTGATCAAATTATTGTTCAAGACATATTGTCTATTTCAATAAAAACATCGTTTTCGAAACGATGGTACAATCAATTTTGTTTGTTTGCCTTTGGAACTGATTCATAATTTTGAATTATGAATCGTTTATTATATATAGAGTCAGAGAGAGAATAAATGGCAAAGCGTTATATTCGATAATTGGTGATATTGACCATGTTATAATTTATTCCTTTAACTGAGTTGACTTACCCAATTCTTGTATTGTATACGTCAACTGCATTAAAGGAATAAATCATGAGATAGTCGACATCATGGATTTTGGAATATAGCATTTTACCATTTATTCTCTATATTGTCCTGCAATTATATTGAGCTTCTTAAATAAGGATTAAAATATACATAAATGCATATATATCGTATTTTTAAATATAGGGTTTTACGGAGGATAATAATGTTTCAATAAAAATTAATTCGTACATATATATGTATCAGGTTTTGTTTGATAGAATAAAAAAAAACTTGAAATATTTCATAAAAAACGCTGCAAAATTATTTTACCTACATGGACAAAAAAAGTTTCATGAAACTATTATTTAATGGTTATACGTTCTTCAGTAAATAAACTGTTGCTTTCTTTTAAAACTATTGTTACAAACACTGTTCCATGCATCAATTATTTCTGCCATCTTCGAGTCTACCGCATCATTTGAAGTTGTATGTTGACGAAATTGCAGGACAACAATTCGACTAATGATGCATTCGCGATAAATGTAGGTTATCTTGTCTTTATATGCAAAGATGCAAAGATGTATGTTTGGCGACAACAGTTGTATATCCTGTGACATTACGACAAAATAAATGCATAATTATACTTGCCTCTCAATATCAAGCATCATCTAAAAGTGATAGTATATTTTTAATATTATTATTGCCTCGCAAGAAGCTTCCACGCAAGTCATAAAGGAGGTCCTCTTTAAAACAGCCTGTAGTTCTCTGGAAGCTGAGTGACAACAAATACTATAAACACGAAAGGATTCTAAATAGTTGCCTAAGACAAGGCTTATATTACATAATTTTAATAATAAGAATGGTGTCATCAATGACAACACGTGCATCTCCTGCTACACGTGCATCTCCTCCTAGAGCGTTTGAGTAACCTGACATCCATGTGTAAGGTTCTGCAGAATGATAGTTACTATAGAATGCGACACAATGTAGTACGTAAATATCTCTACTGTACGATCTTTAAAAATTGTAATATCAAATGTAACGGAAAGCTCGGATACCATGTACGATAAATAAACTATTAAAATTAAATCAACACTGTCTAATATGAACGTACGTCCTATAACTACATATCATAAAACGTATGTTTAAAACATGACAGTGAAATACTAGACAAGATGAAGAATTGCAGATTATCGAAAAATTAGTGTTAAAAAATGCTGCTTGCGTAAACTATGTTGAGAGGGGAGGAATGACGAAAATAAGCAAAACATTATGTTCGAAACAACCGAAATATCACGAATACTCTATGATTCCAGACTTATTTTATAAAAAACCTAGAAAATATATCCTGTGGAAAATGAAAGGAAGCAATGCAAATAATATTAATGACGAAAATGTAGACTATTAAAGAACTTTATACACACATACACGCATATATTTATATATATAGAGGTATATATATGTATATATATATGTATATATATACATATATATATATATACATATATATATGTATATATATATGTATATATATATATATATATATATATATATATATAATGCCCCAAAGACGATTACAATATAACATTTAATTTAATATAGAAATAATAATAAGATTAAAATGCCACCGTGAGAGAGGAGTAAAGCTGTAGGAATGTTGTTAAGGTTCCTCAAAGAGATTTAACGCTTTTAATGCTTGCTTCTGTAGACAAAATGTGTTGAAATCACGTCAGTGGCAGATTCAAATCTTTTAAAATGATGTTTATAATCCGCTTAATTAAGTAACTCAGACTACTTAATTTAGTACTAGTTGGAACAAAAACGATTTTTATAGAATGGTTGCCAACAATTGTATTTTAAATTGCAGAGGAACACATACCCACAGATCCTATCCTAATCTTTCTAATCTTGAATTGAATGTGCTGGTTTGTATGAGTTTGCAAATGCAGGAAAATCCAAACCAGATAACCTGCATACCATAACATGGCACTAACATTTAAATTGATAAATAATACTACATTTATATAAAGCAAACTAGTGTTTGCAAAATGGAGGAAAAGCAGGTCTAGTTTTTTCTACCAAACACAAGGAAATAAAGTAGAACTTCAACAAAACTGTTTAATTCATTTTTATACTATTTTATCCTATCTATGAAATTTTAAATAAACAACGCAATTGAAAGAGTAAACATTTTAGAGAATTTAAAATCTACGCGCAATTTCTAAATACAATTATTAAGGTCTTCTGGATTACCGTTACTAATCAAATTTCCCTAGATCTTATGCGGCTGGGAGTCTTGTTTATTAGATTAACAAATCAGGGGTATATTAATTTATTTTTATTTCGGACTATTATTCTCATCTTTCTTGATGAGAATAATAGTCTGAAATAAAAATAAATTAATATATAATGCTCATCTCCAAAATGAATTCCAATTAAGGAATAATAATAATATATATATATATATATATATATATATATATATATATATATATATATATATATATATATAAATCAGAGGTATGTACCAAAGTTTCAATTAAGCCAATTAATCGCCATTTAGGTACATAAGAAGAACAGTAAACGTACAGGTAAATTCAAGTTGAAGTTCTGTAAATGATAGTGAGAAAGCCACCTCTTGAACGTTCAACAAAATCACACCAGAAAGGGAATAATGGTTTCTGTCGCGCTTTCCACAAAAAAATTAGAGCCAATGGAGATACTCTAACCTTTTTTTTAAATTTGACGCTTCATTTTTCGATGAAAACATAGCAAATGTGCGATCAACATATCTTACATACGTAGTAGGTTTTTTCCCCAAACTGAAAAGAAAGTATTAATAATAAGCAACAGAAATATCAGCAATCTTTGGGGCCAATACGGCCCCAATTGAAAGTCCGTAACCCTGTATATCTCATATCAGCAAAGCTAAATTCACTGATTTAATGCACATTAATATAAGCTCTAGATAAAATGAGGAGAGGTCAGGCGACCACCATAGAGTGCATCCGTGCAAATACGTATTGTCCTCTCACAAGGTAGATTAGTAAAGAAACTAGAAAATCAAACGAGCACAAAAAAAAACATGTCTCAGAACATTAATCCAACGCACGCAGGTATTCATTAACCGAAAAGAAACATATATACTGTGGGTGGCAAATAACTCCCGTATAAGGTGCAAAATAATTAAACGCGAAAAGAAAATAGGTGTCAGTGAAACACTTCGCTTGTGTATTAGATACTTTCCCTTAAAGCTGAATATTTTATATATAACTGTAAATTATTAGGCGTAAATGTAGTTTTATGTTAAAATGTGCAGAAAACGTTACAATAATATTCAACATTCGTCCTTTTTATAGATAAAAACGATGGAATTATCATTTTTTTAAGAATTATTTATCAACGTTTATTAACAGAAAACGAAATAATGTAAGTTGTAGTCAACAAAAGTCAACTTAGCATAAGGTACTGTGAGTTTGTTTTTTTTTTACGTAAGAGCAACTCACCGTTCACATTTGACCTGTCGACGTGAATAGCTCTGTTGGTATGCTTACAATGAATAAATACCCCAAACCTCCCCATACCATGAACGGATTTCGGAATAGACACCCCTAACCTTCCTATGTTGAGAACAGTTTGCGGAACAGACACCCCATGTTCCCTATGTACATACAGAACGGGTTTCTGAATAGACACACCCAACCGTGTCAGCATACCCGAACACCTAGAGAATTTGAAATGTCTAATGCGAACATGATGTGGACCTCCAAAGCAACAAAATTTACGATTCCGATACATTTGTAAAACAACCCTAAAACAAAGCGTTCTCCGCAAGGTTTCAAATGTTGGTTACCGAAAGTGTAAAAAAAAAACGACCTTGGGAGAAAGAATAAATAATATGTGTTTTTGTCCTTGACGAGAGAGAGAGAGAGAGAGAGAGAGAGAGAGAGAGAGAGAGAGAGAGAGAGAGAGAGAGAGATAAGGGGGCGCGACTGGCGAGTATCGTAATAAGCCGGGCGCACTAATTTCTAGATCCACCCCCAAGAAAAAAAACAAAAAAAAAACGAAAGAATAAAAATAGAAGTACACACACACCCACACGGCACACACACACACACACACACACACACACACACACACACACACACATACACACACATACACACACGCACAAATACACACACGCAAAAATAAATAAATTAATGGAAACCAAATGTAAATATTGTGTGTATTTCTTGTCAAGAGCACTTGTTAATTCTTTTTCAAATTATGTAATAAAAGGTTGTTTGTTTCCAAGAAAGATGAGTGTTTTATTGTTAGTGTTAGATGTAAGTACCGTTTTCTTCTTTGCAAAAGTTTTTCATTATTTAATGTCTTGTTGATGTGATAGAAACGAACAAGAATTAGTTACGGAGAAAGTAAATTTAAAGCTAAGCGCGTGAGGGAGAGAGAAAAATAAACGCGTTACTGTTTTTTCCTCGAATATATATATATATATATATATATATGAAGAATAAAACATGCATAAATGCATTTGAAGTCAAAACTACAACGCGATTTTTTTTTACAAAATAAACAGGTGTTTATTTTTAAAGAAATATATTTCGGAGAAAGACTCCTTTATCAATCTTTTTTTCCTCTTCTTCCTCGACATGATGTAGTGGAAGATAGTTCGATGAAGAGTCCACGTGTTGTTTTTAACTGCGAGTGTTTTATGAAGCCGGATAGGTGACGCGTGGTCGCGCATTTTGAAAATCTGGGTAGTTATTTTTGTGCATATCCGTTAGAAGCTTTGAGTGAAATTTGAAGAATAAAACATGTATAAATACATTTGAAGCCAAAACTGCAACGCGAAATTCTTTTTATAATATAAACAGGTGTTTATTTTTAAATGAATATATTTCGGAGTAAGACTCTTTTATCAATCTTTCCACCCATCCTTCTTCCTCGACATGATGTAGTGGAAGATAGTTCGATGAAGAGTCCAGGTGATGTTGTTAAGTGCAGTTTTTTTTTTATAAAGCCGGATCGGTGACGCGTGGTGGCGCATTTTGAAATTATGGGTAGTGGTTTCAGCTAGATGGGCGTTTTTCGTGAAATATTGGCGAAGGGGACCAGAGATTGGAGCTCAGACTAGCACTTACCATGAAAATAACAATAAAACAAAGACAGGCTCGCAACGTCTCTTCTGTGGGAAAGAGGTTGCAGGGAAGAGAAAAGGGCACCCCACTAAGCTACAAAGTCCATTTTGTACTCAAGGCAGGATAGGCTGTTTATATATATGTGTGTGTATATATATATATATATATATATATATATATATATATATATATATATACTATTAATATCGTGTGCGTATGAGAACAACATGTACTACAATGAACACCTTACATAAATGTAAACAAACTAACTTTAGCGTGTTCCGTCCACTATTTTATGAACATTTTATGATATATTACTTGATGTTAAACCGACAAAATATAAAGTTACTCCTCACATTGTGACACATACGCATTCACACAATAAATATATTCGTACACTAATGCTAGTGTCAGATAACCCTTCCAATCTTTAATGAAGTATATGGAATTCTTATAAATCTTGTACAACAATATATTTCGTAAACAAACAACAAAAAATAAAATTATCTGATTAGAGTGTAATCTTTTATATCAGTTTTTAAAATATATTTTTTGTAAAATTGGCAGACACGGTAGTTATTGATTGCTGAGATCGATTCGCGTAAGTTCAACCTTGGGGGCATTTGACAAGGAGATATTCGTCGTATCTCACTCTATCACTAATATATAGCCAATTAATCAAGAAGCGTTTTTTTCGTTCTTTTTCGAATAACAATTTAATATTGTATTCAACCAATGCATAGTTAATCGTTGTTTACAATATATATATATATATATATATATATATATATATATATTTGCGGCTTGGATATTATATTTTTTGCATAAATTCTCTCTATTGCTGCAAAAATAATATATAGCATGTTATTTAGAATAGTTTACATCCGTATAGGTAAACATATAACCAAAACTATATTTTTTTAAAACAAGACTTTGAAACTATTTAACAATAAACATCTGCTCAAGGACTGACTTATATACGCATACATGGTTATATACTTACACATATATAAACGTACTATCAAGCAGGGGGGTGATCGCCACAGATATTGTTTTGATTTGCAGAAATTTCAGTCTGGACCAAAGTACCATATGTTAGCAACAAAAGCTGCCACATACAAACTCAATACATTAAACTCAACTATCTCGTGTAGCTTACTACTTTAATTTTTGCAACTCATTATTATAAAGTATTACCTTACATCTAATGAGCCATATCATGACAATCGCCACATTTACAGAGGAAAAAGTTATTTTTTTCAAAATATTTAGTGCTTCACCGCTATAACTTAAAACCGGATCAAATTAAATATGGTGTCTTAATCGTCATTAATTTGTTATTACATATATACAGATGACGTAGATTTCCATTTCCGGATTAAAAAAAAAATTACTTTCCTCAAATTCCGCCCATTTTGATTGGCTGGTGCCTTACTATTCGCATATTTCGGAATATACTTCTAGAATAAATAAACGAACGCCACAGGAATTATAAAATATGACGTAACTCTCTACAGAATAAAGTCGTGCGACAAAAATCTAACTAAATTAAAGATATTAACCGATTGGTGTCGCTAAAAAACAAAACAAATTAAGCATATTACTGATTAACGTAACGCTCTAGAGATTGCTATCGTGCTGAAAAAAAAAATAAACAGATTAATTGTATGGCGTCGCTAAAAACGAAACAGAAAAAATAAACATATTAACCGATGTCGTCGCATTTTACAGGAAACACTGTTGTTTAAATAAAAATAAACATAATGAAACATATTAACCGGTTGTCGGCGCTTTCTGCAGATTACAATCGTGCTGAAAAAGGAACCAGAAAATTAAACAGATTAACCGATTGGTGTTGCTAATTAAACAGTAAAATGAAACATATCAACCGATTGTTGTCGCCTTCTGCAGATCACAATTGTGGTAATAAAATTAAACACATTACTTGTTAGCGTCGCTCTATCTAGAAGAAAATGACATTTTGTGGGAAAACATTTACATAAGCTATACCTCCACAATTGCCTTTAAGATGACTTTATAAGTTTTCGACTATGCTGATTACGAAAATCTTAGTTAAATCTATCAGAAAAAAGTACTTTTCAATGTTTAAGGGAATCTATTTCGGAAGTCGGTCTTAACATAAGGCTTGTTAGATTGTCTATTCTGAAAACCGATCTAAACATGGGGAAGTTGGAAGTGTCTAATCGTAAAGTCGTTCTTAGCATGCTGAGGTTGGGGGTGTCTATTCCGAAAGGCGTCCTAACCATGAAGAGGTTAAGATTTGGCCACCAACAACACCCAAACGTTATTTTTTTACGAGTGTGAGCTGCGTCAAGCGGGCAACCCCGGTTAACAGCTTCTCCTAGTTTATTTATATATTGCATATGTTAATGTAATACATAACGATGATTTCCAATTTTTACTTCAGAATTGTTGCTTTCCTGTTTACTTCGTTCTTCAGGCTAGAGTTAAAAAAGATCGATTTTATTATGGCCAAGAGCAACCTGTATATTATCGGAAACTCTGGATTGTAAAGTACAGTTAATTTAACACTAATAAAATAAGAAACCCACCTGTGTCATAAGAAGAGATACTATCCTACGCTCAGTAAAAACTTATTTATGTTTGTTTGTTCCAAATTTATTACTATTTACACGAACTAAATATATTGCTCGTTGTAAATAATGTTTAGTCTTGTTAATTTAACAGTGGATACAACTGAAAAAGTTGAAATGTTGGCGAAATTTTGTTAAAAGACTAATTCATGTCACCAGTGGTGATGGTGTTTCTCGTTTCCCTATTGTTTTCGCAGTGTAAATTAATACTTTATTAAATGACAACTTTTTTCTATTAGGCCTCACTATTTGAAGGTGCAATATTTTGTCAGAAATCACCCGGTAAAGTTTTGCATCATGCCTCTTCATATGCCGATTTTCACAAAATAGTCTTCTTATAATTCATATTACCGTATTATAGTGACTTTAAAGTCTGCTGGTCTTGTGCAATAACGTATTCATTTTACTCTAACATCCTACATTTATTTTGTAATATACATAACAGTCATGTATATCTCAATAATTTAAATAGCAATATAGCTTGATATGCGGAGAATATAATGGCATTGTTAAACTCACATCCACTGACAGCTCAGAAAAACGGATGATGTAATTTCTTTAAATATTCTACTCATTATTATTTTTATTTAATAATAATGGTTGTCACGAACAGACTTGACATTGTTGAAACCTACGTTGATTACATGTATAGTTCGAACTGTTACACTAATGCATGCATTCTATACTCATGAGTAAAAGTAAACGTGTTCACATTTCGCAATAATATAGCATATTTATCAGAATAAATTATTGCGTGGTAAGAATATTTAGATTGTTATGGTGGAAGATACCTCACAAACCTACTTTGATATAAAAGCAAAGTTTAATTGGCTAGAATAAAACCACTAGTAACTATTAAGAATCATTATTACGGACGGGTTTTATATGATCTTGTTCACATTCCTGACCGGTGCGCTCGACGGTGTATATCGCAATGGTAAGAAACATGTCCTTCGACTCAAATCTGAAAAAGTGATTAAATCATCCTGTCTCTAAATCGAAACGTCATCAGTTTTAGTTAATGTTGTGTTCCTGCGAGTTTATATATTGTAAACTTTAATGATTTTTTGTTTTTTTTTACACAGTGATCCCCACTTATCAAGGCCCGGAAGCCACTCAGGGATAAGGGTTATTGCAAGTACATTACGTCAGTGTGGAGATGTGATGAAGTGTTTACTTAAGGGGACGGTTCATTAGGAATTTGTTAACGTTAGACTTGAAAACATCCAAGTTATAGTCCGATGGGAAGCAGGCAGACGGAACTGAGTTCCACCGGCGTGCAGTTCTAAGAAAGAAGCTTTGTTCATGAAACCCACGTTTTGATTTAGGCACGTATATAGAGTGGCGGAAAATTTTCACAGTTGATTCAGCTAGACGGGTGTTTTTCGTGAAAGATTGGCGAGGGGGGGACCAGAGATTGGAGTTCAGACGTGCACCTGCCGTGGAAATAACGATAAAACAAGGATAGGCTCGCAACGTCTCTTCTGTGGGAGAGAGGTTGCAGGGTAGAGAAAAGGGCATCTCCCACTAAGCCACAAAGTCTATTTTGTACTCTGTCAAGGCAGGATAGGTTGTTTTTAGCAGCTCCTGTCCAGATATGGCAACAGTATTCCATCATTGGACATAAATGTTTTTTATATAGATAGAGAATTGCATCAGTAGTAAGATATCTTCTGAAGCGGTAGAAGGATCCCACCATCTTTCCAGCGACCTTGGCAACAGACTTGATGGACGTGTTCCATTTCAGATCACGGGTAAAGGTCAAACCCAGAAGCTTGTAAAAATACGGGGCCTTACCAAGACGAAAGCCATCCACTCCAAGTGTTGCCAGATGGGGATCAGAGCGTTGATGATGTAACGATAGGAGTTTAGTTTTGGATGCATTAAAGGTAACCAGCCACGTCTTCCCCCCTGAACCACGCGCTCGAGATCAGAGGAGAGATAATCAGAGAGAACGTTGTCATTTACAGCCTTTGATGTGTTGCCGTAGATGGTCGTGTCATAATCATAGATGTCAACGAATGATTTAAGTATGTGTTTAGGGAGCTCATTGATGTAGAGCTGGAAGAGAGTTGGACCGAGGATTGACTCCTGAGGGACTCCAGCATTTATATTGCAGGCCTTCGATTTTTGTCCATCTACCACTACTCTTATGAGCCTATCGGAGAGAAATCATTTAATGATTGAGAAAACATTTCCAGTTATACCGTAGCTGGAAATCTTGTGAAGATGCCATACTTTGTCAAAGGCATTTGATATGTCAAGAGCAATTGTCCTGAAAAGGAAGCCTTTGTCAAGAGATTAAGTAATCCTGTGGGATAAAACCGCCAGCACATCTACGGTAGATCTTGCAGAACGGAAACCATATTGTGTGTCACTAATCGATTTAAATTGAGTCAAGATGAAGCTGAATATTATCGGATATTCTAGACGGTAAAGTACATTAAATTTACCCAAGATAAAATAAAAATATGTTCTGTATTACGTTTATTTCATTCATATGGAGTTATACAAATAAACCTTGAACCCCATCCTCTAACGGAGACACCTACTACCAGGTCTCCTTCTCCACCATCAGGGGTATACGTTCACACCTTCCAGAGGTTGAAACACAATTACATGATACGAAACCGGACATATTCTTTCTAAGTAAAACTGGCATAGGGCCAACCACTTCTCTAGACGAATTCATAACATCTAAATCTGACCCCAAGATCGCCATGGGCATGGGATATTTGCCTACATCAAAGATGGCTTTCCATGTGGTAGGCATATCTCAAGAGAAGACCCTGATTTTCCTTATATATGCTCCCGGGTTGCACTTGCTTACACCACTGCATTAATATTTGCCTTCTATTGCCCCCACAACAGTGGGGTTACTATCTTTAAGAGCATATTTGAGAAAATTGACCACATTCTGTCTGCTCATCCTTCGGCACACATTCACATTTCCGGTGATTTCAATGTCCACAATGTGGAGGGGCTGACGCATACATATAAAACCGATGACGAGGGGAGGGTTTGTCATGATTTTGCCATTGCCTATGACCTCAATCACATTGTTTAGTCACCCACCCGTGTGCTCGATACTACGGGTCAATATGCAAGCCTCCTAGACTTTTTTCTCACAACTTCCCCTGAGCTGTGTTCGTGTTCCGTTCTATCTCCTCTTGGATCCTCTGACCACTCTGTTGTAGCAGTTAATATAAAAATGAAATGTAATAAGTCTTCAGATGTACCTCTCCACCGTACTGTATATCGATCCTCTATGGCTGAGTGGGCTAACTTTCATACATTAATATCTGACCTACCTCTGGATTCCATGTTTAAAAAGGATGTGCCCTCTATAGTATCAAACCTGACTGAATGGTTAATTGTAGGCATAGACCGATTCATACCATCCAAAAAAAATCCAACAAAAACCTAACAGCCAGCCATGGTTCTGCGCTGAATGTGCTGCTTCCATCGCGCACAGAAATCACTTTTTCCATAGCTACCAACGTAATAGATATACGTAGACTAAAGCTGCTTTCAGGACTGCCAACAACCACTGTAAAAGAGTAATATGCTACATTCTCAGTCTGTTAAATCCAAAGTAGCTGAGCAGCGGCTTGGTCCCCACTAGTTCTGGCAAATATCACACAGGATCTTGAACAGAAGTGTGCGTTCTATCCTTACTGTCATCAATTAACCTGAGGTCATCTCATCAGCATCAGACAAGGACATACCCTTTGCCAAGAACTTTGCAGCTAATTCTACCCCATGCGACAATGCCCATCAACTCCTCGTATTTCCTCATATAACAGACAACACGTTATGCAACATAAAAATATCTGTGCGTGAGGTCGCCAAGCTAATCAATTATTTTGATTCCAGTAAAGCAACTGGTCTTGACGTCATTCCAGTGATAGTGGAGAAAAAGCTCCAACCAGAACTTGCTCCCATACTTACAAAACTGTTTAAGCGTTGCCTAAAGGAGAAGGGTTTTCCAACACCCTGGAAAACCTCATCGTTATGCCCTATATTTAAGAATTCAGGTGAAACGTCATCTCTGTCTCAATACAGACCAATTAGTCTCGTGTCTGTCATCAGTAAGTTGCTGGAATCCATATTAAATAAAGAATTAACCAACCACCTCAGTAGAAACAATCTTCTTAGTGACATGAAATATGGTTTCCACTCTGCAAGATCTACAGCAGATTTGCTAACGGTTATATCTCATAGGATTAGTGAATCTCTTGACAAAGGTTTCCTTTACAGGGCAATTTCTCTTGACATATCGAAGGCCTTCGAAAAGGTATGGCATAAGGGCCTATTAGACAAGATTTCCAGCTACGGTATTACTGGAAATGTTTTCTCAATCATTAAGTCATTTCTCTCCGATAGCTTCATAACAGAAGTCGTTGATGGGAAGAAATCAGAGGTTCACAGTATTAATGCTGGAGTCCCCCAGGGGCCCATCCTGGGCCCAATTCTCTTCCTGATCTACATCAATGATATCCCAAACCGCATGCTAGGTTTTTGCTCATGCATTTTCGTATCCTTTACCACTACAGTATTTGACAGTCCGTAGGATATTGCTGCTACATCATGTGCAGTACACTTGCCACTACTGCCTTTATCTTAGCATCCAAAAACGAGCATTCGAACTTGTAGATTCTGCGATATAAGGAACACTCCAACCTCGGTCTAGCCCAGGATTGTTGCATCAATTTTTCCACAAATACTTGAATAATTATGATCCGACGAATTGATTTCAATCGTGCTCCATGATTGGAAATACATATGATTAAAACTACAAGCTGAAAAAATATCCCACCCTTACACTGTGGAGATCTTTTTATTCTACTCCAAGTGTTTCTTATCTTGGGGTGTTAAACTTCCAAAGTTACTTTTACAAAAATTGAACGAAGAATTGTAGGGTGTTTTCACAAAAATCATTATAATTGTCTTTTCTTAAAAAAAACAAAAAACAATGAAACATTTCAATGTTTTTTTTTTTACTTATACTTCGAGGTTGCACGTAATTTACTACAAAATTTGAATTGTCTGTGTATGAATGTGAACGGTTGTGATTGTCTATGTAAATTAGTAAAAGAAAGGACTGCTTCGAGTTGAAGCTATAAAAGAACATTTTATTCTCCCCACGCAAATTCAAGTAAATAAACCATTTGAAACGAAGAGTTTGGTAATTCAACAATACAAATATTTTTCTCTACGCGAACACAAACAAACATTTAAAACCGTAAAGATAATAGCGTTGTAGTGTGCGAAATAAAACAAAGATTTATAAATCTGCACATGTACACACACACACACCCACATCTCTCTCTCTTTCTCTCTCTCTCTCTCTCTATATATATATATATATATATACACGCATATATATGTGTGTATGTGCGTATATATGTATATATTTATATATATATATATATATGCATAAGTATATGGATATATATGTGCGTATATTTGTATATGAGTGTGTATGTCTGTATATTTGTACGTATTTGTATATTTGTATACTGTGATTATCTGTGTATCTATACATATAGCTGCATACTTGCGTGTGCGTCTGTTCTTTTCTGTATATATTTACGTGTGTATGTTTGTGTCGCATTCGTACATGTATGTATGTATTTGCATATTTGGTGCGTATGTATGTATACAGATATATGTCTAAGCATGAATATGTCTGCATTAGTCAATCCCCCACCCCTTACTTAACGCAGAAGGACACGTAACTCTACTAGTAAAATCACACCGTGCAAAGTCCTTTTTTTTTGTGACACGTTCGATATATGTAGAACTCTTCACCCCCCCCCACACACACACACAACCCTCCTATACAACTCACAGCCCCAATAAAATTATGACCATTTTTTAATTTTTATTTAAAATTTACATTCGGTTGTGAAAAGTTTTGAATAATCTTCCAATAGGTTTTAATGCGATCTCCCCCCACCCTTTTTTCTATTCTCTTTTTAGAGAACTCGCGATTTTTTTATAAACTCCTTATGAACTTTTTATATTTGTTTTGGAGAGCTCAATTTTTCTTTTTTATGTCTTTCTAATCTGTCCCATTTTTCATTTTGCATTTTGGCGTCGAGAGGTTCCAGGTCGCCTGAAGAAGTCTGAAACAGATGTTTTTTTGTAGCGACCATATGTAACTGTTTACCCCAAATAATATATATATATATATATATATATATATATATATATATATATATATATATACAGAGAGAGAGAGAGAGAGAGAGAAAGAAATAAAAAGAGAGAGTATATTTACATTGTCTACTATTTGGTTTGTATTTGAATTTAACATATATCCGATTCATGTTCATTCAGTACTTGTGTGCGTGTGTGCGCTTGCGCTGACATTTGTATTGACAGTATGTCTTGGATTCGCCCTTTATTGTATTTATGCTTATGAACAATATATGCTGGGCTTTCATTATACATATCGGCCGATAAATACTGAACCGGTGCGCTTTTTTTATTTACATACACGATGACAACTACTTGCTGTTTATTCAGAAACATTGCTATTGTTTTAACAAATCTTTTTTTATTACGAAAAAAATACTAAAACACACTTATTGTAATACTACCAAATATGACATTATTATATGAAGTAATTTATTTCAGTATTATGTTCCTGTTAAATCTAAATTAATTTTTATTAAAATATTTGTTTTATTATTTCATAATACAATAAGTTTTTGGCGTAAATCCTGAGAGCACAAGGAGTAATAAACTAAATCATTTTTGCTGATTTAAATACCATCATTTGATAATCCAATAAGTATATATTTTATTTCGTTTATTTGACGATCGTATATATATATATATATATATATATATATATATATATATATATATATATATATATATATATATATTTATTTATTTATTTATATATATAAATATATATATATGTATATCTATACATATATACATATATATATATGTATATATGTATATATATAAATATATATATATATATATATATATATATATAAATATATATATAAGGTTTGAAGTGTTTAAAAGTTGATACTAATGAAGACAATGAGGTTGTTAGATAGTGGTCAATATAAAAAGCTTATTTATCCGAGGGTACACATTTACATATGGTCGCTACAAATAGCAATATGTTTTAATCAAAGAGACTTCCTCAGGCGGCCTAGAAGATTTTGGCATCGAGAGGTTCTAAGTCGCCTGAGGAAGACTTTTTTGACTGAAATAGATGGCTAACTGTTGCGACCATATTATCCGCCACGCCTTTTTGTTCAGTGGTGTTATATAATCAGCTTCCAGTAGCTTTATTTTTCCAGTAATCATAATCGTTCATGGTTAATCGAAATTTAAGTAACTTTTTTACAAAGTGGCAGTTTTAGTTATTAAAATGTTTCCCATTTCTAAATATGTACTCATGAGTAAACAAGTGCACAAAAGCAAATCCACGAGATCCCGCGTTAAACACAACAAAAATATTTGGTCAAATTAAACCCTGAACATATGGGTAATTAAACAAAATATAGTGTTGGTTTGTTGGTTGTTTTTGTGTTCCGGCATATCGAACCTTTTCGGTTTATTTAATGCCAAATCCAAAGATTTTGAAGAACCATTTTTTAATAGAATATATTTGTTGTTTTGAAGAAGCTTTCTATTTAACCCATAGTTGGGACCCCAACAGGTACTACCATTCCGGTTCAGAGTGGACCTGGGGGCAATCGTAAATAAAGGGTGGCTCCATACTCCCCAAATCCCGCAAGCTGGGCCTCACCACTGGATATAGTTTAAGGTCATATACAGGACCAAAAAAATAAAAAATAAATTCTCCAAATCTCCATTGTGATATTGTATTCATTTGAATGATCTTTTGGCACGAAACTTTATTGATTGCTAATTTTATGCTAATCTTTGTGGACACCTGATCATTAGAAAAAGTGTTCAAGATTATTGAAAGTACACACGTTTATATGACACCATTTCATTACTGATGCCATTAAATCACCTTTCGTTTGTACGTTTTAATTTATATTCATTATTTAGATTAAATTTGCAATAGCTTATACAATTTTTGTTAAAAGCTGTTTGCCTTTTTAAAAAAAAAATTGTTTAAACTGTCTCCATATCATTTGTTTTATTTGTTTAAATGTTGTCAATTCTACCCAGCCACATGATCCTCGTTATTCTGCTTTTTATTGTAATTTTATTTATCATGAATATTTCAGTTTGCCTGGCTGCTACAAACGATTGCAAGTCGAGAATGTTCACAAAACCAATTAAATACAGAAAAATACCAACTGTGTCATACTCGATGTGAGATGTGTAAAATTAAATCTCATAAACACATTGTTTATTCTTTTTTCCAAGCGGGTTACTTAAGCTAATTCCGTTATTGTTACTCAAAATCTATAGAATATTAAAATAGTCTGAAAATGGTCATTTGTTTTCATTTCACCTCGAAGTTATTTCCAATTGAATTTCATGGTAACTTCTCTAAACAATATATGTACACATTGTCCTTAAAGATTATATATAAAAATATCACACAGCGAACTATAACAAGTGGCACCAGTTTTCACAAGATAACATGTGTAAGAAATAAATACTAGTCAGACTAAGTGTTTCACAATTCTGCATTTCTTGACAATACCTAACTAGACAAGAATATATATATATATATATATATATATATATATATATATATATATATATATATATAAATGAAGTCTTAAAACAAAGACTGGATGACTAGAACGATCAGATGAGCTTGAATATTATAATCAAAGAATAGATTAGGCAATGGTGACGAAGAAATGCCATAAACTATATAAAAAATGTGCAATTATGTCGAATCCAGTCAGTGAGACAACATTTGCGTAGTAGATGCTCAATAATAAAACAAATATATTTTGGAATTTTATCGCAAAACTCCAAGTATTTTTCTAACTGCTCATTATATAGTAAAATAATCAACCTACCTCTCTCACACGAATATACCAACACACCCACATACCTCTCTTTCTCTCTCTTCTTCTCTCTCTCTCTATATATATATATATATATATATATAAATATATATATAATTTCTACATTTACATAGTGTACAGATAAATTGACAAAACAGATACTATTATCAACAGTTTGTCCGCATGTTCACACGTTTTTAAGAAACGATCACGTTAGCAAATTCAAGAAATGTCTGAGATATTAGTATATCCACCATAAAATTATGTAAAATAATTCTTTACAAGGATTAGGCTTATAAGGCGTTATTAAAGTATCGAAACCAGTAAGAAAGAAAATTATCTGGATAGCAAAAAAGGATTTTTATAGCATGCTAAACGACCGACATACTTTTTAAAAAAAAGGCATATTAATCAATGCCACGATTTCTCCTGGGGTCTTCATTGCATGCGAACTAAGTAGTTGTAGCCCCTTTGTGAGTTTTTGCACGGCATGCACATATGTCTTGGGTTAGCTCTTTTTCTATGAGTTAGAATTCCAACCAAACAATTTGAGGGAGACTTTCAGATTGTTCTTGAACTGCTTGCCCTGTCCTCCTCTGTGTAGTTTTCTTTCAGACATTTCACCGTTTATTAATTGTTCTTGGAGCGTTGAATTATGCATATATGACCTGCCCGACTAACTTGAGAGTGCTGTTTTACGGTCTTTACAAACATAATATTTGATCGTTTTAAAATGCAGAGTCGTAGAGCTAGTTTCGCCTTTTGATTTTCGGCAATCGAAAGCAAGAGTACAAATGGTTTAGTTTCTTGAAATGCCTTATATTCCGAATTCGGTAAACTTTGATATGCAGTTGAATTCCTTTCCTTCCCTCACAATGGTCCTGAGACGTCATAAAGCGTCTAACCTTTCCTATCTTGCAATCGACTTCACTATTTATGTGCATTGTTACTATACTGCCTACGTTAGTGTCCTGACCCCAGCTTTTACGGTAATTCCACTAATTTGAATCTGTGGTTTTACGTAGCTTTTTTTTCCATTAGCAGACCTCAGATGACGTCCATTTTCTTTAAATAAAAATTCGGATTAACATCGCCGAATGTCTTGGAAAAACGATCAACAATATATTGCATGATTGACTCTCTGCTGGCATAACAAACAAAAGATATCGTATTATGCTTGTCTTTATCCTGGTGACAGCACAAGTTGTACCAAGTTATACAATTTCCCGTCTGTTCGATAGTGGATGCTTACTCCAGAGTCCTTTGCGTTGAATGCTCAGTATCACCCCCGAGGACATCATGCTGAAAATTATTAGTGCAAGTACGCAGCCCTGTTTGGCATCGCAATTTACTGGGAAGTCATTGGAAGCCTTCCCAACATCAATGATACGTGCCTAAATTATATCATTTATTTAATATGTGTTCTTAATGATTATTATTAATAATTTACTATTATTTATTACTACTACTAATAATAATAACCCTATAACAAGCACACTCTTGCCAAGAAACACATATGCTATTTTACTTTTTTTAAGAATTTATATTAGAAATGTTTTGTTTTCTAAATATGTCTGTGTTATTTATGCAATTAAACTTACTCTTACACACAATAATTGTGATAGAACAAATCTTCATTGACGTAGTAAACTTGGGCAAACTTAACAATTTCCATACGAAATAAGCAAAATCAGTTTTCTCCAAGATTCTTAAGCCGCTGTACCTTAACACACGAAGGTACTCTCTACACCCCGCCCCCCGTATTTTTAGGATCGAGGGGGGTCTAATCGAAAAGCGAACTGTTAAGCACGTACATGGCATTCTTTAATAATGCACATTATTGCCACACTAAGAAAAACAAAGAATAACAAACCTACACGCATACTCTTAAAAAAAATATTGTTGTGACACTTTAATCCTAGTCGCACTGTTATTCTCTAAAATATGTATTTATTTCAACTTGTGTATAACTTGTCATATATCGGATTCATTCGATAGAACAACGCCGTTTATATACATTGTTATATATCTTCTTGTCAATCTATGAGGAAGCTATCGCCATTCGAAAATTGTCCTATGAAAGCTATAAACCAAACCACATAGTGTCATGTGTAAAATACGTTGTCATTAAACCAGGTAAAGTGTTCTCTTTAATAATATTTACCTACGAATTGCTTTAATCATATAGATTTGTAATAGAACAACGCATCGCGTTCCTTTTGTTCCGAAAATATAACCTGCTCCCTACAAAACTAAAGTGTGCTTTATGTTTTCGATGATTTTAATTAACTGTGGTCGTATTTTATGTGTTGACCGATAAGTTATATAGAATGTAAATTTATTCAATCACTATTGACTGTGTCAACAATTTTTACATAAATTTCATTCACAGAGACAAAATCGAAAGTGAAATATAAAGTAGAAAACCGAAAGAAGTCCTAGACTGCTTGAGACGGAATTAAATAATAACTATATTGTTGAATCTACGTTTACATATATACGTAAAATTTTTGCATTGAACAGGAAGCTTTTCTTTTTTAGAACGAGACATTTAATAAGAATCAGTTAAGAACTCTTGTTAGCTTCTGGATAAGGTTATTTACTATAAATATTAATATGTATGATATAAATTAAATACATCATCGAGAACAGTTTATGAACATACAATCCTCATATCTTCTTTATATTTATTTCTACTACAATTAGTAAAAAAACTAATTAAATTTATAAATTTATCTTAAAACAATAATTTTCTAGGTCTGAATATTAATAGTAAACAGAAAGTATTAATAATTGACTTTACATGAATAACGCATTCATGTTTTGCTGACTACTATCCTTGCCTTCATAGCAATTATTTTTTAATGGGGTTCAGATATTTTAAATTCTCTTAGCAAAGAATTAATCCATGCACTTTATTTTTGTTTTGTTTTGAGTGTTAAAAAATCCGGCTGTATTACAAAGAAAGAAACGATGTTAACTTTGTCTAAGGAAGAGGAATAACGGAAAGAAAGCATAAACAACATGTAAAGTTCGTAGAAACAGCAACAGAGGAAAGTTTATAAAAATAAAAATAAATAAAGAAAAAAATAAAGAAAAATGAAAAAAAACGAGGTGAAATTGTCAAAAAAACGCGGAAAGAGAGAAGAAATAAATTTGAGAAATGGAAAGATCGAGAAAACAAAAAACAGAGGAAATATACATTGCCCCCCCCCAAAAAAAAAAGCAAAGAAAACGATGTTGTAATTGCCGAAGAATGCGAAATAAAACGTAATTGAAGTATCATAAGTTTGGATGCACTGTTAGAAAATGTAAAGTTTTTTGGTTTGTTTTTATTTTTAACCAATGTAAAAGTTAGCGTGGTGCGTTTCACCTAAATTGCAGTCCAGTTTTTATGAAAAGCTAAACCGGCGTTTGTCCTTATTTGTCTCCTGTGAATGGTTACGGACGGTGTAAATGAGTGGCGGTGGAAGTATGAATTTATTAGAGAGAGATGACTTAACTATTTCCATTGATCGTACTCGGTTCTTGCAGTGAACTCTCACAAGATATAGTATAGGAAATTCCGATCTGCGAGTTAGTGGATAGATAATATACCTATAACACACATCATATATCATGAGGCATTTTTTGCATATTACATCTGCATAAAATGTCTAGATTCTTTATCCTATTAAGATCAAAGTAAGACTGGGAAAACTGACTTCATTTTATATATATATATATATATATATATATATATATATATATATATATATAAAGAACATAAGGTTATACTACGTCATTCTAGCTCGCCTTTTATTTATTTTTAAGCTGGAGTCGTGCTTTATAAACTAAGACAAATAAAAATCATCATGACATAATGATTCCTTGTTTACTTTCGCTCAAATTACGTTACCTTTTAAGATAATCCGCAATAATAAAAATAAATACAAATCAAAATCAGTTTAAACACATTATGTGTACTTGCACACGTCATTGCTAATAGTTAAGCATGCCTAATATATTAGGTAAGCAGATGATAGCATATGGCAGCATATGGAAGCTATACAGTTATACTCTCCTCTGATTAATTACTGGTTTATTTGTTCAACAAAATATCAAAATATATTTAACGTACTAATTAAATGGTATAGCCTATAATGAAAGATCGACATTTACAAAAAAACATAGTGTATGAACACAGCCAAAGACTTAAGTATAAACAGGTGAAGTCCATTAATTATATGTAGGCAACGTCCACACAATAATAAAGATTCGGTTAAAGTTTGATAGAGGCTTCGGAGGCCAATTAAGGCTGAATTATTACGAGCCATACGAAAGCTATGATTATCAGGAGGCGTAGTGCACTTAATTAAAATTCCCGCAATTTAATTGGTCAGTATGTAAATGACTCGAAAAATCCCGATAGCCTTTCTGACAATCTACAATATGATAATATCAAAGGAGTATAACTAGGCAAAAGAATGGAAGAAATATCATTGTGTTGTTTTTGTTTGAAACCGAGTTAATAACTATTGAAAAGTTATTCGAAAGAAAAACACATGACTTTAATTATACGAAAAAACAGAATAATATAAAAACAAATTCTTCTTAATAGGATTAACAATGTTTAATTAAAAAAAAGTTGACGTAATTTTGTCTCGATATATAACATATCTAATTATTTTTTACGGGACTAAATAAAGTTCATTTCTTTGTAGTTCGAACCTTAGTTCTGATTATTAAGTGAAGAATAAATTTTGTAAAGGTTTAATTTCATTTAATAACTGATACATACGTATATATATATATATATATATATACATATACATATATATATATACATATATATACATATATATGTATATATATATATATATATATATATATATATATATATATATATATATATATATACAATAACCGTAGGGATTTATTCCTTGCTAATTAGTGTCCGATCTAACTTCGTTCGATTCTCTCGACCGGCGTTAATCGTTACACCCTGAACTGATTATTTCCGAAAGGATGAAGCATTAATGTCTGTAGGTATTTGATAATTATTATAGTAAATAATTAAGCCAGTCCCTATGAGAAACTCATTTCTGATTGCTAAAACTTATCAATTGAAATAAAGTCGATAATGTTTGTTCACCTGCTCGTATCAGGATAATATAATCATTTCATCAATCTGACAGTTTTTAAGACATTAAGAAATAAGTGTTAAAATTTCAACGATATTTCTTGTGGTTGAAAGTGACCGTGTGTTTTTTTTTTTTTTTTTTTTTTTTTTTTTTTGCTTATAGATCCAGAGATGGTTTCCTTGCCTGGATAGACTCACTCGACCAGCAGTAATTTTGACATTCTGCACTGATTAATCCCGAAAGAATTAAACACTAGTGTATGTATATATTTAACAATTATTCTAGTACTTTTGCACACACATGTATATATATATATATATATACATATATACACACACACACACACACATATATATATATATATATATATATATATATATATATATATATATATATATATATATATCTTATTGGCCTGTCAAACCACAGAAAAATATTCCATGCAAACACCCTGCGACAAATCCATCACAACGCAGGAAAGTTGGCTTGCAATTATACCATATATACAATGTAGCAAACGTGGGCATATCTTTATAGTTTGAAAATATATTTTATTTTACAAATTGTAATCAAATTCCAAGCATAAAATAGTATTATGATCTTTAAATATTACAAAAGATACGAATAGCCTGCAATAATTAATATCCCTTACCCACTTCCCATAGCAGTAGACCAAGGAAATTTGGAACAGTTATTAGTCTTTTTAAACATAGGAAACACCCAGACTTATGCATTTCTCCCATCATTTGATGCAGCTCTGGAGGCCCTTTTTGTAGAACACCTGTGCTTGGTCCTCACACCAGGGAGTGACTTCATAAATCCAGGCTGCATCATCTGGCAAACACTTTTCTTTTCAAAAACAATTTCATGTCTGGGAAGAGGTGAAAGTCAGAGGGTGCAAGGTCAGCAGAGTGGGGAGGATGGGGAAGGATTTTATAACCACACGACCGTGCTTCTGATCTAACGACATGCGAGTTGTGGACCGGAGCGTTGTCCTGCAGGAGGAGGGTACCTTTGCTGATCTTACTCCGCCTCTTGATTTGGATAGCGTCCTTTAATTTCCTCTGAAGTGAAGCATAATAGGCTTCTGTAATTGTGGTTACCTTTTCCAGAAAATTTCTCATTACTATTCCGTATTGGTCCCAGAAGATTGTGAGCATGAGCTTGCCAGCGGAGGGCTGCACCCTTGCCTTTTTTGGAGGTGGGGAGTCCAAGTGCTTCCACTGCATTGACTGGGCTTTGATCTCTGGATTATAGTGATAGGCCCAGGGTTCATCATGTGTAATCAGTCTTTTGAAACACTTTGATTCATCTTCTTGGCACATCTCAAAATTCATGCTCGAGCACTCGGTGCGTTCTC
This sequence comes from Euprymna scolopes, assembly GCF_053919585.1. Lineage (NCBI taxonomy): Eukaryota > Metazoa > Mollusca > Cephalopoda > Sepiida > Sepiolidae > Euprymna > Euprymna scolopes. The sequence continues at coordinate 4,768,635 of NC_136509.1, forward strand.
GCTTCTGGAATGGTGTGAGCAACCTGGCAGTCCATCTGCCAGACACCTTATGCACATGCAAATTGTCATGAATGATAGTTTGCACCGATCTTCTACAGTTGCATCCTCAACTTGACGGACAAATGCCTCATCAATGGCAGAAGGGGGCAATTCCGGCCATGTTTGAATTCACGATGTCAGCGTTTCTCAAGGTCATATGATGGGGCATTATCATCATGTTGCTTTATTTCATCTGAAATCTCATGTGGTGTGCGTCCTTTCAAATACAAAAACGAGATCACTGCTCGACATCCAACAGGCTCCATTTCACACCTGACTCCGATCAAACACTTGTAAAACCGAAACCACAATTAGTTCAGAGTTGTAGTTTGCCATCTATCCCGTAGAGATCTAAATCATTGCACATGCAAAATTTCAGAGTGATCAGACAATTTGAAGTAGGTCAGAGGCATTACTTATTGCACACCCTCGTATCAGCTTTTCCATAGCCAATTCAGCTATATATATAAATATGTATATATAACGAATTATAAAAAATATTTTTGTATGGTTTATAAACTTCAAAGGCTATATATATATATATATATATATATATATATATATATATATATATATATATATATATATATAAATCAAGGGGATGGTTTGTTCAAAGTAGATAAAGTAGAAATTTACAGGCCCGTTTTCCGTGAAATTTTATAAGAGTGACTGTTTATCATCTAACTGTGTTTTAAAATATTTAAAAGTAAAAAAATATTAACATATTAATAAAAAAAATGATTTGTCGGGAATAGTTATCCGAGCCGATTATATCGCTTATTCTTTATTTACCCCCCTCCTTTTTTACACACGGCTTTTTAAAAGCAGATTTACGTTTGTTCGCTGTTGTTTATGGGGCGGGGCTGATTTTTTAAAAGTTGTTTTTGGGGCTGGGCTGATTTTTTGAAGTTTAAGATCGTTTTTTAATATATACACAATTCGCTTATTCTTTACTTTACCTCCCCCCTTATACACACACCTCAAAACAACCGGGCAAAATTCTCCGTGACTATCCGGTTTTTATTTCCGGTAGCTTTTTCAGTACATACACCACGATTTACCGAATCTAATCGATAAGTGAAACAAATCCTTTATGATAAATTTAAATTCATTTTCCATTTTATTTAATTTAAAACAAATTGTTCGTCAGAAGGTGTGTTCTGAGTTTTAACATAATAGTCAACGAACATTAACAAAACCATCTTCGTCGTCATAACATAATTGGCAACACAATCGTTTTTTAACTGTTTCTATATAAGAAAGTATGACCTTTTTATTACGAAAACTATAAATTGTTAAGTAAAAGTACAGTTTTATTTCTCGAAGAAAATGTACGGTACATATGCATTTTGGTAACGTGCTGAAAAATATATTTTAACTTTCTATTTGCTTTTGCAGCCATTCTTACCATGCAGAGTGGAGGGTGTATTGTAACTATTCTTTGCTAACAACTAACATGCTATTATTAAAACACACCATTTATTATTTACAATTTATTATTACAAAAAACACATGGAATTACAAGAAAAAAGATAGTGTGACACTTGAATAAAACTTGAAAAACAACAACTACAACGACGTTATTACGGTCCGATTACGATTACATTCGATTGTTTCGTGTCAGCTACCTTTTTACCGTACATTTTAAAATTCACAGTTTACTTTTTTAACAACATTAAATATATGAACTTTTTTTTTTATTATTGAAGCTATACATTGTAAGGTAAAAGTAGTTTTTCTTTTGTTTTTTGCGAAGAGACACCATTTAAATACACTTTTTTCCAGAATTTTTTTTTTATGTGGTTATTTTGAAAACCATTCTTTACATGGGGAGAATGCTTTGTAACTATTCTGTGATTACACCTTACAGTTTTCTAAAAAAACAAAAAACAAAGATATCTTGAAACTTTAATTACACCTGAAAAAAACTATTTAAAAATAGCGTTGTCTCAAAGTTTGCACCACCCTGGTTTACTTTTACAGTAGATATTGTTGTCTGACGTATACGATGGCAGATGCTATCGTGCTATTTTTATAGTCCCCCCAGTGTAAATTCAAGTTTGTAAAACATGTAAACAAACTTTTACTGATACCGGTGACGACCTTTGAGAGTCCCTTTTAGTGATTACCTGGTTTGAGGATATGTGTGCAACTAAACGGCAACTCTGCCTTCTGTGTTTTCGACTAACAATTTATTGCAAAAACAAAAGGTAAATTTTCACATTGTGTCCACCTCCAACATTTTTAACATCGGTGGGTTGGAGGTGTTTTTTTTCCGAAAGCCGTACTAAACATGGGGAGAATGGTGGTATTTATTCCAAAATACATTTTTAACATGGGGAGGTTAGGGGGGTTTGTTCATGGCTGCCAGTGAATTATAGTGCATAGTACAGGTCTTTATATCTCGTAAAATACTTGCCTCTTCATAGTCGAAAACCTAGTAGTAGTCATTTTTAAGAAAATTGTGGAGGTGGACCTAATGTAAAAAAAAAAAAAAAAAATACCAATATCCAAAAAAACAAAATATTGTGAAATTTTCATTTAACTTAAAAAGTATATTTTAAAATAGCGCGGTACCAAAACTAAAAATAGACAGAAACATACCACCTTCGGATTTGTACTTGAACAAAGATTTGAAAAAGAAATGTCAAGAAAAACAAATATATAACAAGTAAATATTTTCAAAGGCAATATAAGTTACTTTTCTACCTAACTGGCTCATTTTAGTGTTTTCGTTTGGTGTGTATTATTGGACCCGTAGATTCTAAAAAAGTTGTCAAAAAACAAATGTATAACAAATATTATCAAAGGCAGGATCAGTGACTTGCCTACCAAACTCGATAATTTTTTATTTTTTTTTTTATTTATTGTGAAATGTTTATTCTGCTCGAAAAACATAGCATTTACCGTAATATTAGAAAATTACAAATGGCGTCAGCCTCCGTGTTAAACATGTTATATTTGGAAAAATGAGTTAAAATTAAAAAGAAAATTGTACAAATTACTGTTAAATAACAACCAATTATATGTCAGCCTATGTCACGTTTACATATACTGAGTGAGTTTCGAACATTCTTTTGTATAGTTTTTAAGTTATATCTCATATTCCCGAACGTAATGTGTTTAACAGTCTGCCGCCATCTGTCTTGTTTTTCTAATGTATTGATGAACAATGCATGTTTTAGAACCGATTACACATTTTACATTACATAAAAAACACTCAAAACTTATCTTGCCTTCGATGACATTTATTTGTTTCGGCAACTTTTTCGTATCTGTGTTTAGTAATAGAAACACTTTTTATTTAATGTAAGGTTTAGTCGGCTCGAAAAAATACTGTTTATCGGTATATTTGAAAAATACAATTGGTGGCAAACACTGTCGATTGCATAAAGTTTTAAAAATGAGTTAAAATTAAAACACTATACAAAATACTGTCAGAAGCCCACCGAATATGTCAGCCTATGTGACGGTAAGATATTCGGTAGGTTTCTGACACTTTATAGTTTTTAACTTATTTTCCCAATCTTAATATATTCAACCGAGATTGCAACCATTTATCTTTTTTCAAATACATCGATAATCACCGTTTTTTTGAGGTGATTTAAATGTTACATTAAATAAAGGCACTACAAAATCATCCAATTAGATAGAAACGTTACTTACTTTTCCTTTGCTTTTACTTATTTGTTTTTGAACAACATTTTCGAATATGTATATTGTAATGCCCCCCCCCCAAATACTAATTAAAAACTTACATTTTTCGATAAAAAAAACAATTTCGATTTAGCGTTTCAACATGTTAGTTAGTTCGGCTTAATCTACTGATTGTTGGTCGAGTCCAAGCCATGATTGACGGAAAATCCCGAGGATCTGGATCCAATTCTGCAAGAGTAACATAATGCCCAATCCATGGGTAGAAATATTAGTAAGTTATGACATATACATAGCAATTAATTGCTCATTGCCATATATTTTTTCATAATGTACTTAATATATACACACACACACACATATATATATATATATATATATATATATATAAAACAAATCGTATACTTGCTCTACAACAGTATTGAGCACTTTCTTCAGTTTTTATTAATTACCATCTACACTATATATATATATATATATATATATATATATATATATATACTTATGCCACTTTGCTTGCGTATTTTTACACCACGCCCTAAATACTAATGCAAAATAATGCTACAGCTATTCCAACACATTCTTATTTAGCATTGGGTATCATTTAAATTGGCTTAGCGGTGTTTACTATCTCCTTTCTTAATTTAAAATTGTAATTATAAATTCTGTTATGGAAAGCTTAATTTAAAAAAAAATCTCTCTTATGTGAAATGAAATTTAAAAAAATAGCATAAATGCTGTATAGTGTGAAAACGCTTAATGTAGGATTTTTTTTTGGTTTTCCCCTCCTTTAAAAAAACTTAAAACTCTTAAACTTTATGAGGATGCACTTTTCCTTTGTCTGTTTGTTTTTTACACACGCAGTAATACGTTTCTACACATTCGTGGGCAAATTTTGGTCAGCTAGATACTTGGAACTAGAGGCATTTGTAGTCGATGCAGCTTATACGGAAGCAAACTTTGTAAAAAAGCGACTCCTGTTGCTAGTAATAAGCTGGCCAAAACATGTTTAATAATGAGAAGAAATATAGTACTGTTTATGTATTTTAAAACTTTACTTTCGTATAATCGGTAACGCGTGAAGGGGTTTCTAGTTGTTAATAACTTACCGAAACATGATCATGAAGTTGTATGGACACTATTGTATTGACCTTGTTAAACTTCATTTGTATTGCATATATACACACATATATATATATATATATATATACACATATATACATATATATGTATATATATGTATATATATGTATATATATATATACATATATATACATATATATGTATATATACATATATATATATGTATATATATAAATATATATATATATATTCTTTTTTAAATATAACTATCCACTGACACGTGTTTCGTCATCCACGACTCACCAGAGTGGCCGAATCCAGCGAGACCCGAAATCGGGATCCCATGATAAGAAACCCAAACTTCCACAATGCCTCACCTGACTACCAAATGTATCGCATTTTTTTATGTAGATGTTTCATTTTGTTTTTTTTTGTAGCGATACTTTCCCGAATGAATTCAAGTGTCTATACGAAAGTGCATTTTTACCCAAATGCTTGTTGGGAATAATTTTCCCATTGACTATCTCGCATCCCCTTAATGGGGAGCGGCATATATATTATATTTAAAATATAACCATCCACTGACAATTGTTTCTTCGTCTACGACTCACCAAAAACAAATAGAAACACACACATTTATATATATATATATATATATATATATATATATATATATATATATATATATGTGTGTGTGTGTGTGTGTGTGTTTTTTTTGTGTGTGTTTAATTTCGCTTGCTGTTTGACATCATCATATCTACTGCCTCAAATTAATGTTAAACAATTAGATTGACGAGTATCTATGCCTTCTTATGAATTGTTATTCCAAACATTTCGAAACGTATATTTATTGCATAATGGGCATTTATATATTGTTCTCTGTGATTCTCCGCGCGATGTTTAAATAGTATTTACCCTTAGGTTAATCTTTTCTGGCAAATGTCAATTTAAATTGTGTGATTTGTTTTCATAACGCTTTATTTGCAAATTGCATCACAAAATAAACAAGATAGATGGAAACAGGTAACAATCAAAAGAGTAATCGAAACTATTTATCTTAGACGTAGACATCTATTTAAACATTTATGAACGATCAGACACAGAATTTCTCATAGACACATTAAGACTGATGAATAAATAATAAGATAATTTGAAGAAAATCACATTTTTAATAGTTCAATGCTTACCTCTTTCAATGTTTTAAGAATAGGTAATGTTCTCATCGTAAATTAACGAGTTTATAGAGGCGTGAAAAATGTAAAACTATAAATCTCTGTTTACTGCACGTTTATTAGTGTATTCATTATAGATCTTTTAACTTACTTGTAAATTATGAATATCATTTTTAATCTGTTTTAACTTTTTTCCGAGTGCTCATGCTCGGTCATGAAACATGGCAGCTTTATTATGGTAAGAATATATAAGGTTGAAAATGTTATTTAAAGATCCTGTCAAACTGGCCGAACTTAACTCAGTGTATATACTGTTTGTTATCGATTGCAATTACAGAAAGTGCATTGTTTTGAATAATACACGATACTTGCATACACATGTATTACTTTCTGAATGAAGAAAATATATATTATTGAATATTTTACGACCAAGCAATGTCGGTCGGTTTGATATATATATATATATATATATATATATATATATAAATATATATATATATATATATATATATATATATATATATATATATATATATATATATATATATATATACATATTTATTACATTTTCACCCCAAACAAGGCACATTGCCACTTTGGTGTAGGGGGTTACTATCAGGGGAAACATCTACTGGGGTACTATGTAGGGATTAGGGCAGCGAGATGTTGGTTCACGTTGCACTTGAACTTATGCATGTCAGTACAGTTGGGGAAGCAGTGGCCCGGAATGGAATTCCAAAGTCTAGCAGTTCTGGGGAAGAAACTACTGGAGTAGAAGGATCTTTTACATCTAGGGATCTCTACAGTGTGGGGGTGGGATTTTGCAGCTTGTCGGGTCTGTCGAGGGTGTTCACGTCGTGGGGCACAAGTGCTTGCAGTTCTTCAGAGCATTCACCATTATAGTACTTGTAGAACAGGCAGAGGGATGCAACGATGGGACAGAGGCTGAAGTTTTGATGCCAGTTCAGGGCCTATCAGATTTGCGACTCTCTTTTGAACCCTGTCAAGGAGCGAAGGACTAGTAGCCGATGCACCGGCCCAAATATGACAGCAATACTCCATACATGGGCGAATAGTGGCCTTATAGAGGTACAGGATACTTTCGGGTGTTAGTAGTTTTCTAGCACGGTAGAGAGAGCCCACCTTCCTTGCAGCGGCCCTGGCAATGCCCTCGATGTAACTGTTCCAACTCATGTTTCCAGTGAACGTTAGGCCAAGGAGCTTGAGAGACGTACTCTCAGATAAAGAGTCGTTGGCCATTGCTATAGGTGGTAGAGAAGGTTTCTTGTAATTATTGAATGAAACCAGTTTTGTCTTGGTGGCATTGAACGTTACCATCCATTTTTGTCCCCATTCCACTACTGATTGGAGGTCATCCTCTAGTGTTTCTGCCATTACTTTAGATATATGTTCGTTTGTTTTCCTGTCGTGCCTGCTATAGAGTGTGGTGTCATCAGCATATATACCCATCTCAGAGACCATCTTGTCGGGGAGGTCATTTATGAATATCAGGAACAGCAGAGGTCCCAGGATAGATCCTTGGGGCACTCCCGCATTTATATCATATTGTTTAGATGTACGACCGTCGAGGACAATCTGAATTTTTCTCTTATCTAAGAAGGATTTAATTACGTTAAGTATTCTACCAGTGATACCGTAAGATCTAATCTTCCTGAGGAGACCCTCATGCCATACCCTGTCAAAAGCCTTAGATATATCTAGAGCTACCGCTCTTCCCTCACCCGCTTTGTCCAGTGAATGGTATATGCGTTCAGAGATTACAGTGAGGATGTCTGCCGTGGAACGGGCTTGTCTAAATCCATATTGACGGTCGGTCAGAAGTTTAGCATCTGTAAGGTGCTGGACTAGAGCATGGTTAATTAAGGTTTCAAATATTTTTGCAAAAGGTGGGAGGAGGCTAATAGGGCGATAATTTAATGGGTCAGTTCTTTCGCCAGAATTCTTGAATACTGGTACTACAGAAGCAGTTTTCCAACAGCTCGGAAAGCAAGATTCATTAAGGCATTTGTTGTAGAGTTTGGAGAGAACTGGAGCTACTTCGGCTGAGCACTTTTTTAATAGCACAGCTGGGATGAGGTCAGGTCCACATGCTTTGGAAGTGTCAAGGTTTTTTATGATAGCATGCACCTGAGCAGAGGTTATTTTCAGGTCGTCTAGCGTGGCGTCTGTCCGCATAGGAAATTGAGTTAGGGGCTGGTTTAGAGGGTCCAGTGTGGAGTTTGAGGCAAACCGACTGGCAAGCATGTTAGCCTTCTCAGTTGCTGAGCAAAGAACCTCGTGATTGTTGGTTAGTGATTGTTGATTGCCCATTATTTACTACACTGTTGTAGATTTTCCAGAAGTCACGAGTTCCTAGTTTTTGTGCTTCGATGCGTTTTTTCGTGGTTTCCGTAAATTCCCTCTTAGCTGTCGCTATTTCTTTCTTAACGTTACTTCTAGCTTCTATGTACTTCTGTCTGTTTGAACTGGACTTATGTCGATTAAACCTGCGTAATGCACGCTGCCTTTGAGCAATGGCAGTTGCGCAAGTCGAAGTAAACCATTGGGGAGAGTGGGGCTTGCTATAGAATTTCCGCATGGGAACATGCGCTTCGATTGCAGTTTTGAACCATTCAGTGGTCTCGGTTGCACACTGTTCAGCAGGAAGAGAAAAAATATTTCCCCATGGGGCGTCTCTGATAAGATCTCTGATAGCTTCCCAGTCAGCCTTTTTATAATATCTCGTTGTTTTGAGCACTGGCTCTTCAGTTTTGGGTCTAGAGTTTAAGGCGATTTCAACCATTATCACCGCATGATCAGCGTTCCCAAGTGGGCTGTCGGCTTTCGTTACAAAATCATCAGGAACTGTGGTCAAAAACAGATCTAATAGTGATGCGTGTTGTTCTTCCTGATCAGGGAAGCGGGTTGGAAAAGTAACAATTTGCGCTAGGGAGTGAGATACAGAGAAGCTATGAGTTGCGCTGCCTGCAGCATCTGTGTAAGTAGAGAATCCAAGCCAGTTTTTGTGATGGACATTAAAGTCGCCAAATACATGTACTTGGGCGCTAGTGTCGAAAGAGAGTGCTGTGTCTATGCTGTCAGATACTTTGTTTATTATGGTGCAGTCTTGGGTCGAGGGAGAGCGGTAGAGAAAGTAAAAGTAGCTAATGTTGTGTTGCATGATTAGTCTAAAGCACATAAAGGCTTGATCAACCGTTTCTAGGTTTGTTTCTCTAGTCAAGGGAAGGGTATTACGAATGTAAACTCCAAGTCCGTGCATATGTCTGTCAGAGTCCTTACGGCAGAGTGGGAGATATCCAGGCATGTTAAAGTAGTTAGAGGGGATGGAGGAGTGTAGGTTAGTCTCACTTAGTGCTAAGATATCCGGGGTATTTGTTAGGAGAAATGCTTCAACATCAGCTAAATTAGTTCTAAGCCCACGGATATTTGTGAATGCAAGCCTCAAGGGAGGAGGCAAGTTGGATTTGTTTGACTCTAAGCCTGGTTTAAGCTTATTTTTAGATTGTACTGTCATCATGTTTTTTTTAACGAGTTTCAGTTGGGTTAGGGGAAGCCGAACAGGAGGTTATGCAGAATATCACACATGCATCACAAGTAGACCATCAGCTGACCCTCCATCAACTAGGACTGTGGCCTCAGGAAAGCCCACCGGGGATGAGTGCAGGGCCCCTTTCCATGCGCGCCATGGCACTGCAAACTTCCCGATATTATTCAACTGTTGATGGAGCAGCCGTTCTAAGCGCTACCAAAGAGTTAGGGCTCCTGTACTACCAGTCGGAAACAGCAGCCAGTAACTGTCAATCCGGTACCCTCAACCCATCGGAGGAAGGTCAACCCAATCTAGTTGCTCAGGCATATGTGGTACTCAAGCATTCTCAAGTGCCCAGCTTTAGGGGTGGGGTGTGTCGGGAGTGGGGTAACGGCGTTCATTGCCCTAGACAAGAAACAAGATCTACCACTGGGTGTTTCTGTCGAATCACTGTGATAGTATCTCTGCGCCTGACTAATAGGCAAAGAAGGAGTATGGAAGCCGGGCGATAGGCAGGACCTATCTACTCCTTAAGCATTTTAGGTTTGCAGACCGGTAATTTGATTGAGTCACCAGCTCTAGGAAGGTTGTCATCCAAGACTGAAGAGGCCTCCCTCCTCTTTGGTTTGGTTTCAGAGTTTTCCTTCTCCTAGACGGATGATCTGGAAAGATATACTGGGTCCGTCACCACTGAGAGGGTTTGCTCCGCGCCTGGGTTATAATCCAGGTATTCCTGCGACCCCGCGTGGTTAGTTAATGTTATTGGGTTAGTTTGTAGAGGTTATATCTGCTAAAATAGTTACACTCCTCAAAGTGGATTAGGGACATTGTTATTTCATTGTTACTGGATAAAGAGGTTGAGTAGAGCTCATGCAGTGTAAGCAACTATGATTCTAAGGAGGCTTGTTAGGAGGAGATAATGTGGTTTGAGGCTTTCTCTTTTGTATATATATATTTTTTATTTATTTATTTATTTTTTTATTCATGTGAGCTTGGGTCTAGTATAATATTAGAGTGTGAGTAGGTGTTAAGAATTGAACTACGAGTTGTGCCCAAACTATATTTTAGATGATAGCAGGGCATGAGATGCGAGTGCAAATATAGTACGGGTAAAAACAGTAAGTTTTGAGTCATGTGTAATTTGGTAAATAGATATATGGGCTGGGTTTAGTAGGTAACTTGGTTAAAAAAGGCATTGCTATGCTTCCATTTCCATTGTTACTGGGAGAGGGTATAGGTAAAAATTCGTGCTGTGAAAGCAGCTAAATTTGCTACAGTATTGGATTGAGAGAGACGAGTTAATGTATGGTTAGATATAGTTTTGTAAGTTTAGGAATGGATGATTAGATATGGTTTAGTAGGTTTAGGATAAGGATAAAGTGGTAGGGTATGATTTACTTATTATTAGAAATTCTGATTTGGTGCCCAAACCGAATATTTAGTAAGACTGAAAGATAAGATATGCTCAGTATAGATACAAGAGAACATTTGATATGGAGTACAGTTATACCTGATAGATATAGGTTATTGCATATGTTGTAAATATAGTTAAATATAGATGGATGGATAAGTAGTAATGTATACGAATGCATGGCATTTTGGACACTTTGAGCGAGTTGCCTTTAGACTACAACGAAGGAGAATGACTTCGCCTTTCTCTTAATATCCGGAAGTTTTTATTTCAATGAGTACCGGTTTAGTTTGTGTAATGATTATTGCAATACTATCTCTTAATAAAGAGATATTAATGGTTGCTGTTCATTATAGATTACTTTAAGTCAATGTATAGGACTATGGCTAGTAAGTATTTACTTAGAAGCTTGGTTATGGGTTAGGAGTTTTAATCAGTTGCATACCTAGGAAATTTTGGTTGTTAATGGGTATCGATTTTCGAGTCTGTTAGGGTCAAGGGCGGAGAGCAAGGACCTCTCTAAGTTACGTGAAACGGATTAAGTTTTGTGGCAACTTGAGAAATAGAGCAGTTTGATTTGTTAGTGATCAGGAGAAAGAGAATTTAAGTAAAAAATAAAAAGGTTTGTCATGCAAAACAGACGATGCAGTCATCTTGGAGGTAAAGTATCTATAGGGGGTACTTAATATACAACCAGCAGTATTTTTCAGTTTTGAGAGAAATTTTAGGTGCAATAGTTTCATGGTTTGTTGTACAAGTCCGTAGTCTAGGTCAGGGACGATGCACTTCTAATATTGCAACTGGGTGTATCTAATTTTAAAAGTAGTTGAATAGAGTATTATGAGGTTTTCTACTTAGCTTAGGGATAGAAAGGAAATTTAAGGTAATATTCAGAGTGATATAAGCAATTTCATGAGGATCAGATATATGATCACTGGATGTTATGCTGCTCAGAAGAATTCTTGTATCTATTCAGAAGGATGTCTTGGTGATATAAGGTATGATACATTAAGAGTCTGAGGATACAGGAGGTTGTGAGCTGATGAGGATTCAGTACAGGCGATTATATATAGTTTACAAAGGTGGTTTAGTTAGTACGCACGTATTGTACATATAAGTATACTGCTTCAGTTCTATCCTCTATTGTAAAGGAAACCCCGTCTGCATTTCGATTGGCAATTTTGTCAAAAGAGGAAATTTAAAACAGCTTATCTAATTTTTCGTATTTTGATGAAATGATGGATCAAGAGCATAGGTGTCCGGAAAGGAAATGGCAGTGCACAAGTAAGGGGGGGTCACTGATATCTTATTAGCGTTATTTTAATTAAGAAAATTAACATTAAAAAAAAATCGCCTTGCGATTGCTGATTTATATTAAGTAACGTACTTAAATAAAGTTTTCATATCCTCTAAATAAATTAGCATACTTTCTTTTCTTTTTTTAACCAAGTTTATCTTTACTATAGCATTGACTTATTATTTAAGTGAGATGGGTTTTGTAAACTGCGAAATGGTCTATTTAAATGGAGAAAATTATCGGTTACAATATGCCTGGAAATGTAAAGAATATTTGCTTTAAATTTCATGCTAAACAGTTAAAGATTTTACTTATCTTTGGTTTTCTTTTCTTGGACACTCGAGACTAAAGACCAGGGTGGTCGTTTCTCTTGGCCCCGAAAGGTCAAATGCCATTTGTGGTACCAAGATGCTATCTAATTCAGTAGAGGACTGGGTAAGCTACTTTAGGGGGAGGGGGTCACTTGGTGAAAAGTTTTCCAATTGGCGGCGCGACGATGCTTCCTCGCTTGTGTATCGTTTTCAGAGATATTAATGTTAACAATTGAAATACGCGTTCCAAACAAATATGATGGAAATAAAATAATAGCATATATAACGTAAAATAATAGCATATATAACGTACAAGGTGAAAAGCGGAAAAACTGAAAAGGAAATGTGCAGTTACTACAGCTTTCGAAAAGAATTTAAATCATATTCACCGTAAGGATTTGTCGAAATAAGTTAAACCGAAATAAGTTAATATATATATATATCATTATATATATATATATATATATATATATATATATATATATATATATATATATATATATATATATATAAACCGTAATAAATCTAATGAGTTTTTTATAATTAATTTATCTATAAATGTGTATATAGATTAACCTGTAGTATTTTAATAACCTTTATCCCCGAGTTGCTTCTGGGCATTGATAAATGGTAACTACCATGTAAAAAAACAACAATAATCTACATGTCAAACGCATCCGTTTGAGAAAGTTAAGAGTTTGTTTTGATAGGCTTTTAATTACTTAATGAATAATGTAAAAAATAAGATTGATCAAACCAGGCAAAGTTAAAGAAGTAATCGAAACGATTGATCTTCGATTTACATATCCAATCAACTGTGTATGAACGATCAGAAACTGAACCTTTCATTGCAGCATTAATGCTGATTAGGAAATATTATAACGGATTGTAGAAATGTCCAATTTTTACATTACCGAATAATTATTGCATTCTTTTAATGTTTTAAATATATTTTATTTTGTGACAAAGTCGAGTACGAAAATGCGCCGACTCTGGCCGACATGTGGTCAGGGAAAAGGAAAAAGTGTACACCGAGCGAGATTGACGATGGTGAGAGATTTTAATGTAGTGTCTTGACAGAAGCTATAAAAACTAATACACGACTTGTGTTAAAAAATATGTAACGCCGAGTCCGATTTATTTATTTTTGTCTTTATAGATGGTGTATTTCGTATGTAGATGGTAATCATTCTCAAATATTTTCGAGAGCAGCTCTTATTCTAAAGCGTAGAAATGTTATCTTATGCTGTCGACTTTGGCTTAACTCAAGAGGCCAATATGTAAATCTTTTTCTGAATGCGTTCTTTTTATTAAAGTTTTAAAATTGCGTTAATTGTTACTCGGAAAATGGTTGCTTTTTTTAGCTTTTCAATATATTTTGTGGTCCAAAATGTAAAAATAGAAACTTGCAAATAACTAGCTTGTAACAGATCTAACCTATTCCCTAATACCTAACGAAATCGAACTACTAAGCCTTGACCCCATGTTAATAATCACGCAGGTAATATATGGCAGACTAAAACTCTAAATGGTAACACAACTCTGCAGTACAGCATATCATATAAAATGTCTATCTACCTTAAAACAGAACTCTCATGACATTCATGCTTCCACCGCGAATAGCAACTCTAATTTTCATACATATAAATCTTCGGAACATTACATTGTCCTCCAAAAAATCCGGAGGTAGCCTTTACATTCGAACGATTTGACACAACGTAATAAAGCTCGCCCAACATGAACAATCTAACATCAACCTCTCCAACACAAAGCTGTTTAACCCCAAATCTGTAAATAGAAAACCATATATTCCTACCCTCCGAACAAAGGGAAATAATTCTGTGTTATTAACACAAATAAGAATCCGGACTTCACATAGGATTCAGCCTATCCGGAATAGTTTGCTATAACATACACGAATACACTAGAACTAGACGCACTGCATAATTACAAACCGACGTCATCTTCACGAGATATGTAGATGATATTTTCATTCTAAGATCATCTAATAAATAAGCTAATTAAATATTCATTTACTTAAAAAAACGACGACCCATATATTAGAGTAACCATAGACCACTCACACACATCCAGATACCTATAATTACTCGATGTTACACACTGCATCACTGGCATGAGTAAAAAAACAAAAAAAAAACAATTACTATGAAGAATAACCCTTGATGGAATATTTTCAGAAACTATAAATCAACACTACCTACCCAAGCCAAAATAGTTCATACTACAAATTAATCAAACCGTATTCGTACGACAGTCGGCGGTTCTCCCACTCGACGATGGAATTGACGCCCGTAAATAACTCGTCGGAATGTCTATTTAAATAGACACCCGCCACCACTTTTATAGTGCTCAAATCGCATGTTCGTAAACAAACAAACTACGAGCTTCGCATGTTCAGCCAATTAAGTAGCGGGTGAGTTATTTAGGACAGTGCTCTACCCAAAGAGGGGGGCTTGAAATATATTTGTAGTCATCGACATACAGTCTTGTTTCGTTGTATCACAACTCATCAGTGCCCCTAGACCAGCATCTCTTCCAAGCCAAGGATTGAACCTAGGACCGTCGTGTTGACAGTCGGCGGTTCTCCCACTCGACAATGGAATTGACGCCCTTAAATAACTCGTCGGAATGTCTATTTAAATAGACACCCGCCACCACTTTTATACTGCTCAAACCGCATGTTCGTAAATAAACAAACAACGAGCTTCGCATTTTCAGCCAATTAAGTAGCGGGTGAGATTATTTACGACAGTGCTCTACCAAAAGAGGGGGGCTTGAAATATATTTTTAGTCATAAATCTCTCTCTCTCTCTCTCTCTCTCTCTCTATATATATATATATATATATATATATATATATATATATATATATGATGAAGTAAATGAAAGCGGGAAACCCATACACAAATAAGTCATTGAAAATTTCATTGTATCGATTTATAATGTTCATAAAATATGTCATGTAAGAAACATTTAATTTTGATTTTCAAAGAAGTGTGTGTCCTTAGTGTGGGTTTATGAACGGATTATTAAGAAGACGACAGCAATATATTCAGGCCGAAAAAGTGTATTAATAAATCAAATAAAACAAAAAGTTGTAGCTATTTACGATTTTTACTTTCCAGTTTGTTGGCTCCCTTTAGATCGCGATATTTTCTGTACTTTTTGTATATCAAATTGTCAAGCGCCTCAGTAGAAATAACCTTCGTAGTGACCTGCAATATGGTTTCCATGCGGCTAGAACCGCAGCAGAAGTTCTAACGGTTATATCTCATAGGATAACTTAATCTCTCGACAAAAGCTTAATTTCCAGGGCAATTGCTCTTGACATACCAAAGGCCTTCCATAGCGTATAGCAGAAAGGCATACTTCAAAAGATTTTCAGCTACGGTATAACTGGAAATGTGTTCTCAATTATTAAACCATTCCTCTCATAGGCCCATAAGAGTAGTGGTTGATGGGAAGAAATCAGAAGCCCACAGGGGTTCATCCATTGCCGAACTTTCTAACTGATCTATATTAATGTTGTCCCAAAACACTTACTTGTGTCATTCGTTGACACCAATGCTGATGATACAACCATCTCTGACAACACATCAAAGGCCGTAATTGATTCTCTCTCTTCTGTTCTGGAGCGCATGGTACAATGGGGGAAGAGCTGACTGGTCTCCTTTAATGCATCTAAAATAAAGCATCTATCTTTATCATCAACCCTCTTTCTCCATCTCCAACAATTGAAAGTGATGGCTCTCGTCTTAAGGATGATCCATGTTTTGACAAGATTCTGGAATTCACATTTACTCCAGATCTAAAGTGGAACACGTAATGCTGCAATAACAGAAACATGTTCTTTTAAATGAGTACATATTAAATAAGATAGTCAAGGATTCGAACTTTCGATGCTAGACTTGGAATTGAGAATTCTAATCTAAGTTAAAATAAGTACAGAATGTTATTGAAAATTAGGAATGTGGAATTGCCAGTGTTTAGCTCACACAAAATAGTTAGATATATGTTTATTTAAAAAGGAAGGTAATAGTGAAATTTATTTCTGTTATAAAAATTAAAATTAAAATAAGGAGTTTAAAAACGGACAATGGAAAATGTTATTTGTAAAGTCGGTTACGAAAATTAGGTTAGAGAGTCGGCTTTGTAAGAAATACCTGAATAACAATACATGCCTAAACATGGAGGCATGTCATGTTATGTGTTCTGAGAGACACGTGCTGGTCATGCAGTGATATCATGAATTAAGGATTGAGTCAGATAATTGAGAATCAGGTCAGTTAGAGAAAAGAAGCAAGAGGAGTCAGTGGGGCGAAGCAGAGAGGTTCAGACCGATTCTCCGTTAGAGTCAATGCACCTTCTTGAAGTGAGAGGGTTTTCGAGATAACCATGTAACGACTTTGAATCCCTGAAATACAAAATCTTGTCCGATCAGTCGAAGAAGAAATAAACGTATAATCATGTGTTTTTATAACTGCCGTCTTCTGTGTTCATCATTACAACGGGAAATGTAACGTGTTTATATTATATGTACAATTTTCAATCCTGTTCATGTCGCCAATATGGCATCTCCACAAACATGAACATCTTCAGACATATGAACACTCGACAGATGAACACTCCTAAGACTGTTTCTCCCACTCTAAGACTCTTACTAACATGAACAACAACAAATATATAAGTGGTCATCTGAATAAGAACAACGAAACATATATACACATATTTGGTTCCTTTTAAAATAGCACCCAGTATATAACAGTGCATCTAGTCTGTTTCCCAGGTCGCTGGGAAAATGGTGGGATCCTTCTACCGCTCCAGTAGATATGTCATATCTGATGCAATTATCTGTCTATATAAAATCCAAGTACGTCCAAGGATGGAGTACTGCTGCCACACCTGGGCAGGAACTGTTTAAAGCGGTCTATCCTGTCGCGACAGAGTACAAAATAGATATCGTAGCTTAGTGGGGGATTCCCTGTTCTATTCCCTGCAACCTCTCTCACACAGAATAGATGTTGCGAGCCTTTCTTTGTTTTATCGTTATTTCCATGGAAAGTGCTTGACTGCGCTCTAATCTCTGGTCCCCATCGTCAATTCTTCACGAAAACCACCTGGCTAGCTGAAACCACTGTCAACAATTTTCTCCACTCTTTATCAGTTCCTACACCAAAACGTAGATTCTATTAACAAATTTTCTTTCTTAAAGTGCATACCTGTGGAACCCTCTTTGACTTGCTTTTTCCCCACCTGACTCCATCTTGGATGTCTCCAAGTCCAACATAAACATATATCTAATTTACCACTTCTTAAGTAAGACACTTTATCCAATCTCTATTACTAAAGATTACTATGCTTTTATCATATTGATTACTGGACACGCAATAACCCTTATCCTAGAGTTGATCACGGGCTTTGATAAGTGATGACTACTATGTAAAAAAACTCTGATTCTCAGGAAGGCAGTCTGCCGCCTTGCTTTATATTGTGATATATTCCGCCAGGAGTACATTAACTTTGTGTATTTCATAATGCTTACCAACGCCCATTATGAAACAACGGGTAATATCCCATATCCTTTTTGTCTTTTTCAATAGAAAATGAGTTACATATTGATATGCTTTCTTTTTGTATGAGTCTGTTAATAATCATTTTTGAAATATTTGACGTCTTTCATAAAAATACTATTGTAATGGCATTCTTCGTAATTGTTGTTGTTGTTATTAGTATCATCATCATCATCATCTTATCATTATAATTATTAGTGCATGGAAAATTTAAATATTTAAAAATAAGTATGTTCCTCTGAATAGACATATCATTACTATGTAAATGCTTGCAAATAATAAAAATCAGTTCCTGTCTTGCTACTAAAGCATTCCTTTCATCCGAAAAAATAGCATCAAAATATACTTAACTAACCAATTTTAATGCTAATGTTTTACTATTTAAGCAAATAAATGTGTAAGAATAAGATTTAAATATCAAAATAATCAAGGATGATTCAATTTATAAAGTTCATTTAGTTTGGATTGTTTACAAATCTTGGATGTTTTTAGAAGTCATTTAAAAATACGTTAAATCTTCACTTTTATCACAAGATCTAATTCAAATCTTATTTTATACGTGTACGAAAATACCAAACACATAAAATAAATTGTTTATCTTCATTAAATGAGGAATCCTAATAAGTCATATATATATATATATATATATGTGTGTGTGTGTGTGTGTGTGTGTGTGTGTGTGTGTGTGTGTGTGTGTGCGCGCGTGCGTGTGTGTGTGTGTGTGCATATATACAGGGTGACCCAAAAAAACAAAAGACGCTATCTAGAACAAGAACAACAGAAAAATACCAAAGACCCAAGTGTTTTGATGTGATATGTTGAATATAATAATCTAGTTATGACCAAAGTTTCATTTCATTCGGGCAAAACAGTAGAAATAAGGCTTAATTAGAGCTAGGGCCCGTTTTTCGGGGTACCTGTATATAATGCCATTTTTATAAATTTTTGTAGATAATAGCTTCACGTTTTCTCGATTATGTTAGCGTGCAAGCTGATCGACAGTACTTTGTATGATTGATAGGTGTATAGTAAAATATGTTATCGCATTTCGAACAGTAAACAACGTAAGGCATGGGTAAATCGCGGTGTTTTAAAATATATGTATGTAATTGTCTTCCACTGTATACTGTGCCTACCGTCGATGTAGCCGACTTTCAATTTTTAGCAATGTATTTTTTCCAGTCCATGTTGCCTGTGAATGTAAATTCAAGAAAATGTAAATAATTAGCTTTCAAGTGAACTGCTCTTTGTCTTGGTAATCAGTTTTTGGAGAAGGTTTTCCTGGTTGTTTAAGGAACGAAAGTAATATATTAACATCATTACCTTCCATTTACAATCCTCTCACATTGCAGCTGAAATGTCGCTAATAGAATTGTTGCTATTTCTTTGGAAATAGGTAGAGATGTTTTCCACCATATTTATTATAAAGCATGTTCTCCTCAGCAAATATACGCATCTTAGGCACACGTTCAGCAGGAGATTGTTCACTGATATAAAATTAACATAGGTCGAAATATCGACCTCAAATGCACGCTTTATTAAACATCATGATTAGACGTCCGACTCCTGCGTACTCGTTACATGTCAAAACCTGAGAGCCATACACTTTCTGCAGACGCTCACCGGAAAAGCAGTGAAACAACATAATACATTAACATGTACTTTTCATAATAAATTTTTGAATATCTCAACAATATTCTCGCACTTTAATGTACATAACAAGATTCTGCCGCCGCGATCACGGTCTGCCATGTTTTGGGCGTATATTTTCCATTAGCTCTCGGGCTACGCAAATAACACGCCCCTCTCTGATTTTTCTCGGGTTCTGTTTATCATTTATATAAATTTTTCATTTCCTTCTTCTTTGCTGCGACGTCGACTCGAACCCGTTGCTGTAATTTTCATGTTAGTTGTTAATGCTGCTTCATACGCGCTCCATGTTCTGTTACCCGGCCAACGAGGATCATGTAGATGTGTATCTTCCCTAATAATGGACCAATTATGTTGATTATATATTCAATAGTTACTTTTTATCGCGAGGGCTTTCCTGAGTGGCATTTTTAAAAGGATTTGAATATATAAAATTCTCCAGCACATACTTCCTCTGCCTCTATCCTGCACATTGTGTAAGGTTGAAGAGAAAGTTCTTAATACTTGTAAATATATTACGTTCATAAATAGGTTCATGTGGAAGTTTTTATTTTGATTTCAAATAAGTTTTTGTTATAATACCTTTAAATTATATATTATTTCAAATGGTGGCGTTCGCTCTATCTATCTTATTTCTATAACGATGAAAAAAGCAAATTCGCACATTTTTTCCGCAGCTAATGTTGTACATAAAAAACAAATCAGGCTGACCGTTTAGTTGTTTGCTACTGGTCTCATCGATCACAGTGTATTTTTTCATAATTATGGCATGAATCCGGCATAGAAGTTCTAGCATTAGTCAACAGAATAAGCCCAATTGCTAAACTGACCCGGCAGAATAAATGTGTTAGGAAACTCTGCTGCGTGTGACATACCCTGCAGACTTTTTACCTTGCGACTATTAGCTATTCGAATTTTTTTAGCATGATAATGCTTCAAACCTGTAAGCTCTATACAAACGCCTTCGGACACTTTATCTTCACCAGGACGAAAGATGTTCTTCCTTATTGGCACGAAGACATTTGTTTTCCGTTACCAAATGTATGTTGATTCTGGGGGTACGTATTTCGATCAATATTTTTTTGTTTTGGGCCGAGATATGTTCATCTGAGTTTAAAAGCTATAAACAGCAAGAACTTTCTTGTCAAGCAGATGAATTTATTAAGACATTACGGGTAAAATCTCAATAAAAAAGGATATGCGTAAATCTTATTTGTGGTTCACAAAAATGCTCAGTATGTGCATACGGTAGGTTCATTTTGGCTTAATTTACGATTTAATATAAGAAAAACGACCATTAAGCAAGTCAATTTCTTCGCCATAAGTCTTGTATAATGGTATCACACAGTAAATTTTACAGCAAACATTGAAGGCAAAGTAGTTTTTGCATTTGCTGAAGAGATAAAATAGGATATCGTCAATCTTAGTGGAATCTTTCTTATTCAATAAAGCGGGGATGTAATCAGGCCGACATACTTCGAGGTGTATGTTTTATTTTATAACCTAAATAATCGATCATTCAGGTGTGTGATTGCTGTCAGGCATTATGATTGAAAAATCCGTACGTGGTGGTCGTCAGCTTTTATCTGTTCGTCAACTGTTTCACAACTGCACATGCGCGACCTGACACTTTCATTCTGTTTAGAATAAGTGCATTTAGTTTACTTTAATCACTGTCTGTACGTTTTTGTTTCGATTTCAAGTCGAGTATTACTTATACTAACAAGAAGAAAACTGTTTAGACAAGACACAATATTCGCATTCACATGTCTTAGTTTCGTTTTCTTTTTACTCTATTGTCCTTTAAGAAATTTTAACTCATTTTTTATACCTACAGTATATCTGTGTATAATTAACTAGACTAGTCGTGATTTTTCTCGGTCAGTAAGTACTATTGTTTGCTATGAAATAGTGAGTGTATTAATTATGACAAAATATGTGCGCTTCCACGTACAACAATTACCGCCACTTGAAATATAAATAATACATTGATTAATATCTGTAAAACTAATACTTGTCAGAATATTTAAATGTAGTATTCGTTTTCAGCATACCAGAAAACATATAAAGAAATTCATTTTAAAGAAAATGTAAATGTGTAAATCAAGAAAAAAATCATAAAATGTTCTAGTTTTGTATTTGCTTTTAAAAAGCAACATCGTATAAAATGTGTTTACAGACGAAAGAACTAATCAATTGAATTATCGCCCCATTAGAAATGTTGCTGCCCTCTCCCTGTTCTACAAGTATTTTAATGGTGAACGTTCCGAAGAAATATAAGTCCTTGTACCAAAATATCTCCGATAAACCCGAAAAGCAGAAATACCCCACCACTACACAGCATATAAGAAAGACTTCTACACTTAAGGCTGGGATTATAATGTGATGTCAACTGATACAATTAAGTGGTCTCCGTTTCGAGTGGACTGCCCATTAGTCACACCAGCCTCAGGTACTGTGGAGAGAAATAGGTCTAGAAGTGAAGCCTGCTGGCAATCACGATCTTGTAAGCTGGTTGGGAACATTATTGTCTGTTTGAGGGAATGGACTATAGAGAAACTTTATGTAGAGCATCCAGCTCTATCTATGCAACGTGGGAAATCAAGGCATGTAGAAATATTTCGAACCCATTAACGTAAGGAAAAAAGGAATACTAAAAAGTCAAAATTGCAAAATCGGTTCGTAAGTAGTGTCAGCATATTAACTGCTTGTCATCTATTTCATGTATGTGTGAATCTTTAACATAAAAAAAACAATACTCTCATTGAAATACATCAGTTTCTCTTGTTTTATATTTCATGTTTTAAGCGAATTTAACGAAATGTTTAATAATTACGCTGTTTCTGTTTAGAAGAAAAACATAAACCAGCATTAAATAAAAAAAATGTATGCGTATTTTACGACCTGGTAATGTCAGGCTGCTTACTAGTTGTATTATATAATGAAGAAACATTAGTGACATTGTGATAAAAATGGTATGTAAAAGTAATCACCTCTACTATTAAAGACAAAATTAATTGTTCATAATTCTATTCATGCGAGAATATGCGTTCTATTGGCGGCCATTAAAAATATCAAACGTATTTAAATTATTAGGAAACACTAGTCTACTAAAAAATATTAAGAATAAAAAGACATTAAGTGATAGCTGGCAAAAGTGTTACATTCACCGAAAATGTTCTGATGTAAATAAATAAATATTCGTTTACTTAAAAAAAAATCTGAATATCATCGCCTTCAAAAACTTATCTTTTTTAATAATATATATATATATATATTATAAAAATATAAAAATATACACGTTATATATATATATACATATATATATGTGTGTGTGTGTGTGTATTTCATTCAAACATGGTAATGTTTGAATACATGGTTTACTGGCAGTTTAATCATTTAAAATTTTAAATCTTAACCGATCACTCATTTTTTGATCAAATTTCAAACAATTATTACAGTTTATAGACAACATCCCCAGTTATAATGCGAAAAAGAATTTGGAATTTTCGTTCAGTAAAACAAAAGTAATGATCAATATTTGAGCGTTCGTAAAAATATGTAAAGAGGGAAGCGACGCTTTTTATGACTGGTTTCCATAGCAACAACGCCGCTGCACGGCAATTGTTGCTACTAATTCACTTCTGCCCTAATTTTAGGAGTAACAAGTGAAACAGAGATAATTAAACCAAAAAGGGGAGATTTTGTTGAAAGCAGGCAATTGTCATAAATTAGTATATATGTGTATATGGGGGCAAAAATTAAGACTGAAATGTAACAAAAAACAAGCTCATTTATTGGAAGCCTGAAAAATCATGGATTACAATAGAAAAATGCGAGCATGAAAAGTTATATGGTTTAGCGTTAACATGAAAAAGTAAATGACTAGTTGTTAACACTGGAAAAACAAAGGAACAATACATTCTCGTAAAAAAAGAATCAACAACGTTGTAACATAAAATATTCCAGTAGTGAAAACATTTTGGATTACATTTATAACATTACATAATAAGTTCTTTATTCTGCAATATTTTAAGTTATAAATTTATTGTATTTTTACTAGAATATATTGTGTTTTCCTCTTCCAATTTTTAGAACTAGTCCATTACTTTTCCACTTTTAAGCTTAATAATCTTACTTTTCATGCTCACATTTTTCTCATGTATTATATATATATATATATATATATATAAATATATATATATATATATATATATATGTATATATATATATACGTTCGACTCAAGAATCAACTCTAGTAATTGTACATAATATAAGTTTCAACGAATAAAACCTGAATAAAAACAACTTCGACGTCCATAACTTCTACTATAATATATTCGTATCAAAACAAATATTAAAACAGAATAACAATATTAGAGCGAACGTAACATTTATCTTATGATACACGCGCGTAGGTCTTAAGTAGCTTAGCTCTTCAGATATATTACAAAACAATAAAGCTCTTCAAATATATTACAAAACAATTATATGCACATTAGTTATATCTTGACGAACCCATACTAACAAAGCAGATAAAACGAAATTCAAGACACATGAAATAAAATAAAACGAAAAAAATAATTATATATATACATGTATATATATATATATATATATATATATATATATATATATATATATATGCTAGAGGAAATTAAGAATATTTTATATAAAATTTACACCGAATAAAAATACTATTACAGCAAAGTTTTTGTAACTCATATGCCAATTATTATGTATTAGACATTCAGCGACTACTCTCTGAAGACGTCTTACTTAGAACATATCAGAAAAAATTGAACGGTATAATATCATAATAATAGAAGAAGTCAGCCGAAATGAGATGAAAATAAGCCACTAATAATACAATTACTTGCGGAAATAATTGCACACATGAATTACTAGTAAGCCTTATAATAAAACTGGCATAAATGAATTGCACTTACATAAATGAATTGCACTTACATAGTAAATATATGTAACAATTAAACATATATCTATCTATCTATATATATATATATATATATATATTTATTAAATTAAATATATATATATATATAATCAAAATTTAATATATTTATTATATATATGTATGCATATATAGATACACACACGCTCATATATATATATATACACACACACACACACACATATATATATATATGTATATATATATATATATACATATATATATATATGCTATGATAGCAAGTACTACAAACCACAATTTTTTAAAGATTCTTATCCTCCTCTCCCTGGCGGACCACATAGGCTATAAGAAAATAAATATATAAGAAAATAAAATAGAATGGTATGAAAACAATGTATTTCAATATCTGAAGAAAACCTCGGAACAGCAAAAAATATTTTCCTGTTAAAAATACGAAATCGAAATCGCTCGATACAAAATGCCCGACTATACATGCTTTTCAATAATTGCGCATCAAATTTATATGATTGGGAGAAACGTTCAGAACAATGAAACCAGGCATCGGATAACTATTTTCGGTTCGTGCGAATCAGTCTACTATTTAGATAATCGGGACTATCTACGTTCACTTTAAAAAACATCTCTTTGTAAACCGAGTGTAAGTCTCTAATATATGCACCTGTTTAGTGTCTCTGACATTGGATCCTGTATATATAAAAAGTAGTTTTTAAAATAGATGTATAATTTATATATATATATATATATATATATATATATATATATATATATATATATATATATATATATATATATACCCATCTGACATCAATTGTGATGGATGGCTCTCGTCTGGGTGAGGCCCCGTGCTTTGACAAGCTTCTGGGTGTGACATTTACTCCTTATCTGAAATGGAACACGTACATCAAATCTGTTGCAAAGTTCACTGGAAAGATGGCGGGATCCTTCTACCGCTCCAGAAGATATCTCACTACTTATGCAATTCTCTATCTATATGAAAGCCAAGTATGTCAAAGAATGGAATACTGTGTCCATATCTGGGCAGGAGCTGCAAAAAACAGCCTATCCTGCCTTGACAGAGTACACAATAGACTTCGTGGCTTAGTGGGGAATGTCCTTTTCTCTACCCTGCAACCTCTCTCCCACAGAAGAGACGTTGCGAGCCTATCCTTGTTTTATCGTTATTTCCATGGCAGTTGCTTGTCTGAACTCCAATCTCTGGTCCCCGCTCGCCAATCTTTCACGAAAAACACCCGTCTAGCTGAATCCACTGTGAAAAATTTCCCCCACTCTGTATCTGTGCCTTAATCAAAACGCGGATTCCATGAACAAAGCTTCTTTCTTAGAACTGAACGCCTGTGGAACTCTGTTCCGTCTGCCTGCTTCTCGCCGGACTACAACTTGGATGTCTTCAAGTCCAACGTATACAAATTCCTAATGAACCGCCCCCTTAAGTAAACACATCATCAAATCTCCACACTAACGTAAATTACTTGCAATAACCCTTATCCCTGAGTGGCTTCCGGGCCTTGATAAGTGGTGATCACTGTGCAATATATATATATATATATATATATATATATATATATATATATATATATGTATACTAGCATTGGTACCCGGTATATCCTGGGTTTACACGAACTTCCGTTTGAAACATACTTGCTCGAATAATCAGTTTCATCATCGGCAATGTGTATAGCCGGACAAAATGTCCAAAATAGAAGAACGGATAAAAACATGTAAATGCAATCGCCCGGAAACAGAAGTATCTGATAACGTATCACCACCTGTATACTCTATTAGTTTATTTTATTTAAAACGTATGGATTTCTATACATGGTTTCTGTATAACTTTTTACATAAAAATTCAGCGATCAACGGTTAGAAAAGTGAGGGTGAAATCTGGCAACAACTCTCAATTTTGTTATCGTGAATATAAATAAAATAAGTATCCCTTCATAAGTTCAATGTTAAAATGTTGTACCTCTAAGAAAATTGCATATATATATATATATATATATATATATATATATATATATATATATATATATGTGTGTGTGCGTGTGTGTGTGTGTGTTTATTTCATATACTATTATATAAGCACGTCGTATTGCAATCACTATGGAAGGAGGAATGGTGAAACACGTAGACTTCGCTTGAAGCGCATATCCGTTATCTGCATGTAGGCGGTCAGTGATCTATCTAACACCGTCGACCAATTTTCGAACAGGGTGGAACAAATTCGGTGAATAATATGGTGTCTAAGAAGCCTTATCTATTGATACACTTCTCTCCCATGAACCTTCGAATGCTCTTGTGTAGATCATAAACACATCATCTACACTGTTTTATTTGCTAGTTGGTTCACATACACTTGTATCGTTCAGTTTGGATTTATCACGCCCCCAGAGAATCTTAACACCATCAGACGTATACTTTAAACGTGTTAAAATTTCTACTTCCCACCTACCAGAAAGTAATCACTTCTGCATTCAGCCGCACGCATTAACATGCCTCGCAATCCGATTTTTTGTGGCCATATCTTTTTCTGTCTAAGACGTCTAAGAAAGTTCTACAATGTCAGGTGGCATCACCCTTTGTTATTCATTTTGTAACGAGATGTTGATTTTCTGGGTGTTTTTTCTTGCACGTTTCCCCTTCAAATATTGAACCATCGCCGACAGCAGGAACCAACGCGATATTCTTGTTCTAGTCAAACCTATGCCGAAAAAATGCCGAGACAGCACGTGATATGGATAATGCGTTTGACCCAGGAACCATTAACGAACGTATAGCACAACGTTGCTTCTAAAAATCCGCAATGTGACAAGAACCTCGAAGATGAACATGATCCCGGCCGGCAACTGCAGTTGGGAACGAACATTTTAAAGCCGTAATAAAAGGCGAACATCGAAAAACCACTCAAAAAATTGCTGTTGAACTCTAGGTCGGTCACTCTACAGTCGTTCGCCTTTAAAAGATAGTAAGGAAAGCAACACTATTGGATGAATGAGTACTGCATGAATTGCACGATAATCAATAAATAGCGCTGTTTTGAGGTTATTCTACGCTCCTTGTTCCCAACAGAAACGACCCATTTCTCGAGTGGAAAGTGCCGTGTTACGAGAAGTTGATCCTCTACTGAAGCTGAAATTGCACCCCAAAATATTTATGGTGACTGTTTGGTGTTTGCGGTCGATCCAATCCATCACAGCTTCTTACATCCGAGCGAAACGATTAAGAAAAACTACTGTCGACAAATTGAAAAAATGCACCAGCCAAATTGCACCAGACAAAATGCACCAGATGTTCAACTGACCCTGCAAAAGCTGAACAAATTTGGCTCCGAAACTCTGCCTCATCCGCCATATTCACCGGATCTCTCGTCCACTGATTATAACTTTTTCAAGCATGTCGACAAGTAGCTGTTCGAAAAATGCTTCAAAATCCAAGACGATGTCGACTCTTTAAATTACCTTATCGTTTCGAGAAGTCTGAATTTCTATGCAAATGGGATAAATAAAGTTGCTTGCAAAATGTGTCGTTTCCAATGCTGCTTATTTCGATTAATACACTTTATTATGAGAGACATTATAATCTTTTGAAGTTGAACATAAAAAATGACATTATTTTTGTAAGAATTTCAATAACACTTCCCCTCACCCTAGCTGCGCAATAGGTCATACATGGAAAATAACAATAACATCAACATTAACCTAGATAATTAAGTAGACATTGCAATTCAAATCTCAGCAAAATTTAACAAAGGAAAGCAGACAAACGATTTTTTAAAAAATAATTTGGTGATCTGTTTAAAAATTATATATATTTATCATGGGCAAGAATTTAGATGAAATATTTCAGTTTCAAATTACGCAGACACACTTACCAATAGAAAAATCAGATGTACTGCAACCAAAACGGACATCTTGAAGAAAAGATAACTTATCAGTAATCAAACTTTTGGCGAGTAGGACGTATACTTGGGGTGATATTGAAAAAGTAAAACACTACTCTGCCGTATGTCTATAAAAGAAGAAGTTAAATAAATAATTTCATTACAATGCATGATACTGTATAATAACAACTGTTATTAATTGTTAAAAACATGCATCATAGTAACGTTATATTATACATAATTTCCTGGCAAATCATTACATCTGTTATTCTGTGATAGATACATAATGACTCAAATGAATGCAACAAAAATAAATTGTTATAAATATTTACGATATCGTCCCAGGGTGTTGTACAAAAATGTGCCATTGACAAAATTCATCATGGATCTGACAGCATGGTTAATCCAAGCAAATCTAATTCTATAAAGATGAGAAAAAACGATGATTTGATGCTAAAAACAAACGAACCAAATCGATTACCTTTATTGGAGTCTAATGACTATTGGCAAACATTCAATTATAATTTATTTTAAGGTTGTGCTTATATTACGCCCTGGCCCCTAAAATACGAAACTACGTCTAGAGATAATACATCTGTATGAAGAGTTGCGTTTTAAATGATAACATTCTTATTAGCATGTTCGTAGCATTATTCTCGCCTTCCCGTAGTGACTTAGCCAAAATGCACTGTCGTCTACATCTTACTGTAGAGGACGTATTGTTTATTTTCTAAACTTATTTTCTTTATGTATAATATCTCTATTAATATTTAAAGTTTGAAAGTTATGTATCATGCTTTGAAAGTGCTCAAAACAATGACATATTAATTTAAAATATGCCCTGTCATACCAAAAAAAAAAAAAACTTACTGTTGATATTTTATGCCGGGTTTTACTGTGAGTAGTGATAATCGCTTCAGTATAGATTACAAATAAAATGTCAAGGGTCTTGGCGCAATTATGCTTTGGACAGAATGCCTTGTGTTGTCGTAAAACATTTCAAACGGATATGTGGTGTTAGGTTTTATCAGGTGGTTACTTTAGTCAAACTTGACCGCTTCTTCTTTTATCGGATTATCGCGATCATTGTTTATCGATACTTAGCGAAGACATTCGGATACACAACCTATCGCAGAACACTGCAAGCAATACATTACCTTTGTGAGAAATGTAATAAAAAACAGTAATTTCCTAGGCTATACGGAATAAACTCACGCAATCACACACACGCGCGCGCATGCAAACACACAAAGGAAAAGTTTCACACACATATCTATATATATATATATATATATAATTATATATATATATATATACATATGTGTGTGTGTGTGGGGAGGGGCGTTTCCCGTTCGTAAAATAGCGTATAAATATAATATTTTAATGTTGCAGGATTCTTTTTTTCTTTCTTTTTTTTTTTTTTGGTAAAACAGACTGACCGTGGGCATTAGACGTAATTTTAAATTACTTTTAAATAAGAAAATGAAGTAAAACATCCGGAAACTGAAACAAGTCGATGCGACTACTAAGTTGTAAGTAAAAAGATACTCGAGCTGAGATCCAAACCCAAACCTTAAGACAGGTAATCAAGTACGGTAACCACTGTAACAATTTGACATAACTTCAAAAGTGTTTTTCAACCCAACTGTTACTTAACATAGGATTACTGTCATGATTCAGAGGCACACATTAGTAGTTGTGTCACAGTTTGAAACAGAAAAGTGCAGTAGCCTCTCACATAACGATTTTATAATTCTGACCTCGTAGAAGACCTTATGTACGAAGGAAACCGATTAAAAAGTCGTACACATAACAGAACTTCGTATATACCAACGTCCAAGTCTTTAAGTCAAAATATACTCGTATATATACAAGTTTTGAAGTTTCTTCACACAAAGACACGCACACACATTCTCACTTTATAGAATACTACCAGGCTGCTTGACCTTGTTCTGTCGAAAAATAACCTGCATATTATTATATTTTATGAAGTGCCGAATTGTTCTCGATTTAAAAAAAAACAATCCCCTAAGTATTAAACGTAACTATAAATCCCTATTAAAAATGAAGTAAACAACCGCAAACAAACTGATAAATGTGTACATGAGTTTATGTTTTTTAAACTATTACCTTTTTGTAATTAGTAAAAATATCGGAGCTGACATCGAAAATCAAACCTAAAGAAAGTGAGTTAAATACGAAACCAAATAGACCGGTTTGTCATGACTTTCAAATTATGTTTTCAAACCTGGCTCATACTTAACATTGTGCGACCAGGCATCCGCAGTTGTGAAACAATTGAAAACATAAACATTCAGTTACTTTCCAAGTATCACTTATTTAATTTTCCTCCCGTGGATGCACTTTTTCGGATGGAAACTGATAAAAAATGTTCCATATAATCAAATAACCTATATTCCCAATTTTAGGTCTGTAGATTAAAAACTCGTTTAATACATACGTTGAGCATTGCCTTCACACACACACACACACACACACACACACACACACACACACGTACGCTTTTATAGAATACTAGCTAGCCGCTCGGCATTGTCCGGTCGAAAAATTTCGCTTAAACCTGATATTTTGATACGTGTAGGTTTCGTATTATTAAATATATAATATTAGATTCAGTGTATATATATGATTTTAAAAGTTTAAAAAATGGCTGGTGCGCCACCATTAGTGAGAATCGGAACTAAAACCTTGAGCTTACGATTTACGTTTTCCTTTTATGTTAGTGGCTTAACTATGAAAACATACTGGACGGCTAAAAGTTAAATTCACCTGGCATGTGTGAATACCCAATATGCAAACTTTCAAGTCTGTAGCTCAAAGTTTCGTGGTGTATATAGGTTGTCAATTGTTCTCACACACATTTCTACTTTTATAGATATATAAGACATATAAGACATAGTGATGTTTATTTCTTCTCGATTATCGGATTTGTTAAACTATAACATTATGTTTGTTTATGACCAGTCTTGTTCCTTTATGCCCGGTTTCTGCCTAATCCCACATCCAGCGTACTTCTATTTAGAGATGTGAATTCCATAAACATTCATCAAGCAATTTGTAGCAATCGATTTAGCTAACGATGATCCACAAAGGCGGGACACCACTGTGTGCAAACACAAAATTGACGCACGGCAGTATTAAAGTAATCAAATCGCAGCTGCCGCGTTGTTGTACGATTAGATTTCTCGATCATTATCAGGAGTGTCCAGTTCGAAACTATAAATTGATGAGTGTGGATGTTTACTTGGATCAAACTATGGATACATTACATGGCAATATCAAAATTAGTGTTAACACCTTATTATGTATTACAAGTAAAATAATTACTTGAATTTGGATTAATTTTCTCGTGTTACGTATATTTTTATTTGAATAAAAATCTTCGATAGCAGATTATTGACAAACAACACAAAGACAAAGCAGCCCGTAAAAATCTAGATCAAAATAAGCGATAAAATTTATATTAGTTTGGTGCAGGTTAATAGATAAAATAGATATGTTAATATTTAAAATAAACCTAGGGGTATAATCAGGATTCGGTTCCGTGGTTCGGGAAGGAGTGAGTCACTTTCTCGACAACAGCACGTTTCAGCCCTCTTCTTTTACAACCGACAACACCTGGCCTCTCGCCACACCGCGCAATCCGAACGTCAGCAATACAAAATTCTTTTCACGAGAAGATGTTCACGACTCTTTTCTCTCTCCTCCCCCAGGGAATTTTTCTCTGCTTTATATCCTCCTATCCAGAAAAAAAGGAAGAGGCAGGGAAACATAGCTTCTCCCATCATGATCTACCTTCCCAAGATGCCCTTCGCGTATACAAATCCGCTGGCCATCCTTTTCTTCTTCTTTCCCAAAGAGCGATGCAGATACGCCTGGTACGTTTCTTTTTTTCTTCTTTTCTAACCATATACCCAACACCCCCCTGATCTTTGAGATCAATAAGACACTTCATAATCCTTCATCCAAGCAGGCCTCATCCTCCTCTAACATGGGAAAACTTCTTGGGGGTTGACATTTTCAGTTTCACTACAGACATTCTCGTCCAGTTGTAAAGAACCACAATGTGGGGCTAAGTCGAATTGGGGTGCATCGTTAGTTTTCACAGTGGTCTTATTAAAAAAATAGTGTCCCTAAATACTAATATATGTGAAAATTAGCACAGTATTCTAACTACGGTTTAAATGAATTTCCTTTTTGCGCAATAAATATTTCCTCGCAGAAAGACGTATCTTTTTCTAACTCATTTTCACCCGTGACAAATTATATCGCCACTTGGACGTAAGGGTCTAATATTTGGGGTCATATCTAGGAAAGATTAACAATATATTTGTATATGTTACATTTAAACTTCTGCATTTTAGTACAGCTAGGGTAACAGGCAACAGAATAGGAATTTCAATGTCTAGCTGTTTGAGGGATGGCACTATAAGAATAGCAAGCTTATGGAATTTACGGACAACAACAGTGAAGTAGTGCGATCATTTTGCTAAACGGGTTTTCGGGGATATGCATCTCAAGGTGGATACAGTGAAAAAAGTTCATCAGAACACAATCCATAAAACAATTTGTAAAACAGGAACAATGCTGCAACTTGCGGCGATTATACAGGGGATGAAGCTTAGTTGATAAAGTGGGACTGATTGGATTTACAACTTTTTTGGACTTTATCTTAGAGGGAGAGACTAGTGGAAGATGAACCAGCCCATGTGGCAACAATGTTCCATGCTTTGGTGAATAGTGTCCTTGAAAAGTTATAGGATACTCTCAGGCGTAAATAGTCTTCTAGCTCGAGTGAGTGACCCCACATCCTTTGCAGTAGCCTTTGCAATGGCTCCTATGAAATTGGTTCAGTTAATATTGCCCGCAAATGTTAAGTCGAGGAGTTTGAAAGTAAAATTCCCAGGTAGGGTTCAATTTGTCGTAGATATAGGGAGTTTGATAGGTTTCTTGTAATTGCTAAAGGAGAGCAGATTCGTCTTACTAGCATTAAATGTTAGTATCTATGTAATCGCATGGTTTGTGAAAAATGTGCAAAAATACATAATCATCTGTTTTTCATAGGATTTATATAAACGCGTATCTAATTCTACTTTTGGAACCAACTATTATATATTTTGTATTTTATCAGTAAGGTCATTTATAGATATGAGAAATGATTAATGTAAAATGGTTTAATCCCTATTGCATATCCGCATCTAAATCATGTTTTTTATGTACGGCGATCCTGGACAATCTTAAAATTTCTTTAATCTAAAAAAAAATTAGTAGATTAAGTACACTCTTATGAATACTATACCATTATAAGACCATCATGCCAACCCCTGTTAAATGGCTTAGACATGTATAGGGGTTCTGTTATGGTATATCCCATGACTTATCCAGTAAAAGCCCCAACCAGAACTTGCCCCCATACCTACAAAACTGTTTAACCGTTGTCTTAAGGAGAAGTGCTTTCCAACACACTGGAAAACCTCATCAATATGCCCTGTAGTTAAGAATTCAGGTGAAAAGTCATCTCCCTCTCAGTACAGACCAATAAGTCTCCTGTGTGGCACGAGTAAGTTCTTAAAATCCATATTAAATAAAGAAGTATTCAACCACCTCAACAGAAATCACCTTCTTAGTGACACGCAATATGGTTTCCGCTCTGCAATATCTACAGAAGACGTGCTAACG
Source organism: Euprymna scolopes (assembly GCF_053919585.1). NCBI lineage: Eukaryota > Metazoa > Mollusca > Cephalopoda > Sepiida > Sepiolidae > Euprymna > Euprymna scolopes. The sequence continues at coordinate 4,802,944 of NC_136509.1, forward strand.
GTTATATCACACAGGATTAGTGAATCTCTTGACAAAGGTTTCCTTTCTAGGGCAATTGCTCTTGACATATCGAAGGCCTTCGATAAGATATGAAACAAGGCCCTACTTCACAAGATTTCCAGCTACGATATTACTGGAAATGTTTTCTCAATCATTAAATCATTTCTCTCCGATAGGCTCATAAGAATAGTGGCTGATGGTCAGAAATCAGAGACCCACAGTATTAATGCTGGAGTCCCTCAAGGGTCCATCCTGGGTCCAACTCTCTTCCTGATCTACATCAATGATATCACAAAACACATACTTAAATCATTCGTTGACGTCTATGCTGATGACACGACCATCTATGGCAACACATCAAAGGCCGTAAATGACAAAGTTCTTTCTAATTCTCTCTCCTCTGATCTTGAGCACGTAGTACAATGGGGGAAGAGGTGGCTGGTCACTTTTAATGCATCCAAAACCAAGCTTCTATCTTTACATCATCAACTCTCTAATCCCCATCTGCCATCAATACAACTGGATGGCGCTCTTCTTGGAGAGGTTCCATGTTTTGACAAGCTTCTGGGTTTGACCTTTACTCCTGATCTAAAATGGAGCACGTAAATCAAATCTGTGGCCAGGGACGCTGGGAAAATGGTGGGACCCTTCTACCGCTCCAGAAGATATCTCACTACTGATGGTATTCTCGATCTTTATAACAGCCAAGTACGTCCAAGGATGGAGTACTGCTGTTTCATCTGGACAGGAGCTTCTAAAAAAGTCAATCCTGCCTTGACAGAGAACAAAATAGACTTTGTGGTTTAGTGGGGTATGCCCTTTTCTCTTCCCTGCAACCTCTCACCCACAGAAGAGACGGTGCAAGCCTGTCTTTGTTTTATCGCTATTTCCATGGCAGGTGCTCGTCTGAGCTCTTATTCCTCGTCCCACCTCGCCAATCTTTCACGAGAAACACCCGTCTGACTGAAACTACTGCCAATAATTTTCCCCACTCTTTGGCTGTGCCTAAATCCAAACGTAGATTCCATGAGCAAAGCTTCTTTCTTAGAACTGCACGCCAGTGGAACTCTCTGCCGCTTGCCTGTTTCCCACCTGACTATAACATGGACGTCTTCAAGTCCAACATAAACACACTCCTGACAAACGGCCTCCTTAAGTAAGACACTCTGTCAAAACCCCCAGTACTAATGATTACTACAATACTATCTCATTGATTACTGTACACCCAATAACCCTTATCCCTAAGTGGCCTTCGGGCCTTGATAAGTGGTGACCATCATGTAAAAAAAAAAGAGCCCACTATTTTCTAGGGAGGGTACTAACCACTAACAACAACCGTATATCGCCTTGGATCTGGGATTTTTTTAACTGGGGCATGCCTGTTAACAGGTACTGCTAGTATTCAATAAAATTTAAAAAAATATTTATTTCACAAAAATCCCCCAAAGAACTCCACCTGCTGAATTACTGGCCACATATTTAAAACAAATTGAAACTAAGTGTAAATATTTGTTGAAAGAAAAACTCTTACTTTTAATTACTTAATTGATTACTACGTATTATAAAAGTATTGCTTATTTACCTAAACTTTTTTTCTGCTCTTAATTACTGATAGGTCCTCACTCATTTTGAAAAAAATATAAAATATCATTACTTAACTAAAACGAATGGAACCCGAAACTATTACAAATTATATTTTAAGAGCCGATACCACTTCAAATTCTTTAAAAATATCTGCTGAAGTTATTAGCGAAAGTATGTTAATTTTTATGATCCTCAAGGGATTAGCGACTGATTTCAAGCCATTTACCACCATGATAACCCAGGGAGAAACCCCATGACTTTTAGTCAATTCAAGGTGGCACTCAGAAGCTACGAGGAAACTGAAAAAATGATTACAGAAAAAAAACGAATCTACAGATATCATGAAATTCAAAAATGCACACATAAAAACACCAACATTATGTTATTCCCATGCAGGGAATAAAAACCTTAACTTTGGCAAAAACAATTTTTCTCCTAAGAAAAGTACTAAAATTATTTCCAATAATTATGGCCGACCTAATCACAAGAGTTTCCAATTTAGATACAAGGCTTTCAAAGGCGACTCCATTAAAAATGTGGAGAGCTCCGCTAGCGAACGTACATTATTATTTTCGTGTGCGTTTAACGCTTCAACAAACAATAACAATTTTCTTGTCGATTGTGGTGCAATATCACGTGATTACAACGGAATCTGATTTTATGATATTAGATCCCAACTTTAAGCCTTAAAATCCTTTTTCAGAACTTGCTGACGGCAGTCGAGTAAACGATATCGTGTTGCAAAAGATGACGCTAAAGTCTCGCTAAGGAACAATAAATGTGAACTATGTTTCCGTATTCTAGATAACGCTCGTATTATCCCAAAATTTAAAAGAATATATATTTTCTATACATGATGCCATTAAACAAGGTGGAAATATAAACTTTAGCCCCGATAAATCTAAACTGGTGTACCCGAATGGAACTGTATTCGACATTAAAGAAAATATAAGAATATAGTATTTAAATAGTGTAGTCCCAACGAAAACCGCCTGCGATTATTTACAGACATGGCATAAAATTGTTGGACACTGCAATATTAGTGATTTAAAAAAGTTGCCGACTGTAGTTGATGTACTGAAAATAAAAACATAAAAACATAAAAAAACACTTTAACTGCGGTGTCTTTGCGCAGGGAAAACTGGCAAACTATTAAAGCAAGATACCAGAGAAGAAGGCCAGGAAAATCATATAACTGGTGCATTGTGACTTGAACGGACCCGTAGAACCGATGATCAGAGAACATTATGCATATGTGCTGAATTTTGCCGATGATCACTCGAGTTAATAATGGTTTATTTTAAAGCACGTATCAGATACCCTGCTAGCAAATAAAACCATATTTAACCGACATAGCTTCCTACGGTTAAGTAAAGTGTATTCGCTCTGACAACGGTACGGAATTCACTAATAAAGACTTTGAACTTTTACTAATTAAACATCTTACCTAACCTGAAAAATGGGCCCCTACATGGCCACACCAAAACGTAACTACTGAAAGAACCTGGCGGACACTTTTTTTAAATAGCAAGATGTCTAGTCATTGAATCAAAACTCAAAAAAACCTCTGCATATAGGAACTTATGGCGACTGTCTATATACGAAACAGGTTTTAAAACAAAACACTATCTAAACGCTATATGGAACTTTTCTGCGGTAGAAAACCAAATTTAAGAAGAATGCATGTATTTGGTTTAACTTTCTTCGCATATATAGGTAAAAAGAGTAAATGTAATATTAACACATATAGATATATTTCTTGGATACGATAAAAACAGTCCAGGCAATTTAGTATTTTTCTAGAGATACATATATTTTTTTTAAAAAGTCCGATGTGTAAAATTCAGAGACACGTTTAATTATAAAAATGAAATCCCGTCATATGAAGTGGATGAAATTATATTTCCCCAAATTATTAACACAAATTAGGACAATGATGATGACGGAGACAAGTGTATCCATGATTATGATGATGATTTTTAGAGAGTCCCCAAAAGAAATAGAAAAAAGCCCGATTTTTTGTGCTCGAAAATATGAAAGATTATTAAATCTACAATTGCCATTCCATGGAAAATACGCCAAAAATCTTTAGCGAAGCAATTAATTCAGAACATTGTCATGAAAGGAAAATTGTCATGAAAAACGAAATAGATGCCTTAACCGAAAATGATATATGGTAGCATCTCTCCCAAAGTATAAAACGTCATTTCTACAAGATTGGTGTTTACAAAAAAAAATACTACAGCATCAGGCGATGAACAATACAAAGCTAGATTTCTTTCTAAATGATACTCTCAGATTCGCGGTATATAACATTTTCCTACGTTTTCATCGACTACAAACCTTACGACAATCAGAATTTTATTGTGAATCGCATTGTAATATGACCTAATCATCCATCAAATGCCGATTTGAATGCCTTAACAGACTGCAAAATGTATATTACCCATCCAGAGAAATGTATAATGAAAAAAATAGCTTGTGGCGCTTTACCAAGACATTGTACGGTCTAAAGCAGAGCGCTCAGTGTTTGAATACAGTATTGCATGAGTATATGATTAAACAACAATTTAAACAATGCCCAGCAGACCCCTATTTATACACCCAACACAAATAGAATAACATACTGATGAAGGTTTCATGGGTCGATATTTTAACCGCATCAAATTGTGACATAATGTTTACTGATGTAAAGAACAAATTAAGTAAAAGATTCAAAATGACCAATCTTCACAAAATATCCTGGTTTTAGGATAGAATTTACTCAAATGAATAGAAATTTGAGGCGACAACTACTTAAATGAATTTTTATATAAAGTTCACATGCTATAATCAAATATTCTTCAAGCACAAAATAACGAAAAACATTAAAATATGTTTATAAATATTCCTTATGTCGAGGGACCCATCTTAAATTGTTAACACAGAATGCTCAGGTGGCCCTCATTCAAATTGAAAACGGGGCTTTCCATTTCAAAGTCGCTGCCACTTTGATTTTTTAAACCGTTTCGTGAATTAAAAAATACTAACTACTTAAAAATACATACCAATGAACTTTCTACAATAAAATAACTTTTATTGACTATGTTAATAGTTATTTCTTGTATATTAATATTATTATATATATAACATTTTCTTTGTAAGGAAATATCATTTTGTCGGTCACTCTTGGCTACGAATGGAAACAAAGAAATATATATTTCCGCGGAAATGATCTTTCTTTTCATTATATTTTGCTTACGGAAAGCTTTTTGAGTATCAAAACCTGTCTTTTTTAAAAAAAACCCTTTTCCTCCTTTTCATAAGCTATCATATTTTCATGAATAACAGTCCAGTTTCTGTAGGCCGTTTTTTACCCCAGTCAACGAGGGGTACTGCTGCAATATATATATATATATATATATATATATATATATATATATATATATATATATATATATTAAGACAATCATGCATTCTTAATTGAAGTAATGCTTATAGAATGTGTGCGTGTGTTGTCAGAACTAACCCTATTCGGGTTTAACCGGTTTCAAGGGAGTATGAATTCACAAGCGTTCCCCAGTCGCATGTATATCCCCGGTAGGGGAGATAACGACGTAAGGTTTTGTCAACTTTTGTAGGAAGGCGTCGTCGTCCTCCTACATACAGCACATGGAATTGCCAAACTGGTCACCAATTTTAGCAATGGCCAAGCTCAACACTGCTTAACTTCGGTGATCTGACAGGAGGTGGTGTTTTAACGTAATTATGCCTAAATAATGAATGTTGTTATAGTATAGAAGATCCATGCTACTAAATAATAAGTCCTTTTTATTTGTGTTGCATTTATGTTAAAAATTTCATTTTAAATAACAATTTTCCATTCTGCAATCAAATATGAATGTATATATATATGTACGTGTGTGTTTTGGGGATGAACGTATATTATTTGCATCCTGATTTTTTTATGCTATTTGAAAATTTTGTAAATTTGAGGAAATAAATTTTTACAGATTTACAACAATGAGATAAATGTAATTTTACAAATCCATAAAATAAGAGAATATCGAAAAAGGAATGGAGTTCTAAAGTCTAGCTGCTCGGATGAAGAAACTATTAGATAAATAGCTTTCATTATTTTTACAATCTACATATCTATCTATCTATATACTTATATATATATATATATATATATATATATATATATATATAGAGAGCGAGAGAGAGAGAGAGAGAGAGAGGGAGAGAGATAGATATCAGCTAGTTCTTAAAATTTTCATGTGAAAAATGTTCATTAATTGGATCTAAAAAACGTATTTGACCCACAATTATGCACACACGCACACACAAACACACACATATATAAACTATATATATATGTATATATTTATATATATATATATATATATATATATATATATATATATATATATAAACTATATATATGCATGCATATATAATCATATAAAGACAGACATAGAAAGATAGATGACGAGAGATGCTGGACAAAAACAACCAATTACATTAGGCAATTCGAAGACACAATTAGGAAATTCACAATCTTATTACATTTAAAACCTTACATCTTTTGATTGTTGTAATTGCACACAGCTAAAATAGCATGCATGCAATTACGAGCTTCCTCAAAGGCGTGTATTATGTGAGTTTATCAAAGATGCTGATCTGTACTTAAGGTCATAGAACTTAATTACTTACGTACGAAAATCAAAGAGATCATTTACGAAATCATATACTAACACTTCGAAAAAGACGAAAAGAACCTTCTGTGAAGCACAAGTGATAGGCCATGTAATGTCTTCTTTCGTTACTTGGACGTGAAGCGTTGCGACTGTGTTAGTAATTTCCAATAGTAATATCTTAGCAGAGCTCAGCTATTTCCATTGACATCTAATAAGAATTGTTGACTTCTGAGTGAGGTTTTCCGCGTGGATTTTTCTCTCCAATCTACATGGAGTTTTTTCTCAAAATCCATTATATCTAACCATCTCTTCTTCTGTCTCTCTCTTTCTCTCTCTCCTTATATATATATATATGTGTATATATATATATATATATGTTCTCCACATGCAAAAATTTATTTTTCTCAAAAGAAAATGAATTAATCCCATATTGCCGTATACATCAATACTACACACGCTATTTGTAATGTAAACACAAAATGTAATACTCCAAATGCTGTCCAAAGGTACCCCGTCAGTTTCCTGTCTAATTACAGCGAATGATTCTCAATTTAATGTAGTACCCATCTTCTGTAATGTGTTCGTTTAATTTATATTGTTATTCTGGTAACCAGAACAATTCTTACAATACGGGGACAGGGATTTAGGAGGGATGATTATTTTTATGTTACAAAAAGAAAAGTCCGCCGATGCAGTGAAACGGGTGCTGCCCACGCCCCGTCTTGTTTGTTGTTCATTCGCAAGCCTCAGCTCTATCCCCAGCCTCGAGGTAGGCAATCTTTTTTTCTGATAGAGGGTTGCTGAATGTAACTCAATTCAATCGCCACGTCTGCTAGCAATGAAAACTCCGTCGAAGAAGCAATTAGTAAAAAAAAAAAAACTCTAGTCGTTTTGTTTATTTTTATAAAATAAATTAAATTAACAGATACTATATAAATATACAGAATTGTAATATAATACCACCGTAATACGTAAAAAGAAAAAAAGTATATACAACCGACATCAAATCACTTCAGGGTACATACTAAGCGAGTGTCGATTAATCAGTTACGCATGATTCAAGCTTCCATTTTCTGATATTGTGAACGCCAATAGGTGAAAAAATGTATAGCCACGATAAAGTGACTTTGCCTTTATTTTCGTTTCTTTTCTCCCTGTGTTATCACCAACTCTTTACCAACGGGATTTTGTGCATAATCCTTTGTTGTGGTAATGTTAAACGAGAAATTAATCAGTGATGAGAGTTGGTCGACACCCACAAAAATATTTGATTATGTTTGTGCAAAATACAATATCTGAAGAAATATTATTTAGCTTGTGACGAGAGAGATTGTCAGCGATATATCAGGCCAGGGACAATTTGCTCAATTCTCATCCCCTGCCTAATTTCGCTCGTAAATGCGGGTTGGGATAAAGAGTTCCATGTCTAAACTAACTATAATAATGATAATAATTATGATAATAATAATGACAATAATAATAATAATAATAATAATAATAATAATAATAAACTTAACACCGTATCTCTTAAAGGAGTGGTACTATTGTTGTATAGTCGGGGTAGTTCATATTGGGGATAATATTAAGAATAGGCGGGAACATGTAACGGGTAAATTCCATACAACATATACGACGATAGGAGGGAGAGAGTGACCTTAGACATTTATAGCGTTTTGTGGTGTTCCTTTCTATAACACAGATAGCAAGGAGAGAGAAAGTAGGGCGATCAAATCTTTTACACAGGAGGGGGCAACCATTACTTAAGATGGAGAAGGGGGGCACATTCATTAAGATAGGTTATACAAATTCATTTATAACGATGATTTCACATTACCTTCAATCTGGTAGAATGATGACACGAAAACGGCAGTTACAAAAATATGAGATTTTCTTTTATTCCATTTGACCGGGCAAAATTATGATGACATCCAGGAATTCAAAGTCGTTACTGCATGTTTACTGTTCTAACCCATCGCTTCTAAAGGGGACCATCCTCATGTAAGCTCTGTCTGGTTGACTGTGTTTTCTTCGATCTTCGTCTCTTTCTTACTGATCTTCGACTCTAGCTCTCATATTGAGTTGTCATTTCTGTCATGACGGCATACGTGTGTCTGTCAATGTGATCGACACACGTGACCTAAATATGCGTGGTTCGCACATAATTCCAATCCATTTCTGCAGACAAAGAATTCTTACTAACCTATTTATCGACCTAAATTATTTTTCAATATGTTTTTTAAATTGCTATTGTTCGTTCTTCTCTACCTGACCTTATTTTAATTCAGTTGTCATAAAAAGAATTGAACAATAAAAATTCCTTTTACAACAACATATCTAAACTATTCTATGTGAAACTGAACAATTCGAAATTCTTTTCTGAATCTATTTCTGAACTTTGCTTACAAGGTTCGAATCTCGGTCTATCCTTATCTCCTTTTCACTTATCTAATGTTTTTCTTAATTATAAGAAAATTGGGGGGGGGCTTTCTTGTAACACTATGCTATATAGGTTTTGTGAGAAGGAATTTGGTAAGGCAGCCACATATACACCTTCGCATGTGTGTGCACGCGTATGTCTGCTCAGAAAATGGAATTAGATATATGTTAAACATTATAATATATGCAAAGAAAGATTCTACCGAGAAATTCTAAGACGTTCTCTCACTGTGTAATTCACTATGCTCTATGCCCTGTTGGAGAATATCTTTGTTCGGTTAGGGTTTTATAAAACAGAATACTCATTTAGCGGGCTCAAATCTTTATTGAGACCGAAAAGGTTCGTGGCAAGTCTCTTGATAAGGCTTTTCATTACACGAAGGACGCTAGAAAATATCGAATGTATTTCAGACACGCAAATTCAGGATCAGATACCATATGATCTTTCTCTTTTCAGATTATATGTGTTGATCTTTAAGTCGAACTAATGCTGTCTTCTTTACAAGTACATGTGATTTTTTATTTAAAGAAATGCACATTGAAAGATTAAGACATTAGATATAATTTTTGCACGCATTTGTACAACTACTAAATAGTATAGACCGACAATATGATAGGACAATTAGTCGTGTTTTATTATTGAAAGACATATTATAAAATTTAATAATTGCATTTTAAGAATTTAATAATATTGAACAAATTGTTTTATTGGTTTTAATATTTTAGAGATATTCATGTGTGAGCCGACCAATTAAGTTCAAAAGACAATAGAGTCGTAAGAAATCGGAAATCAATGTTTCTAAACAATAGATAAATATTGGTTTATTTATACCGACATTAATGATATATTACAGAAAAAGACAGCAATGTTAGTATCATAAAATACACTTCGTTGTGTTTAAATCAGGTAAATGTATTTAAGTAATTTTCTTATATTCATTTAATTTTGTTATTTCTTTCTGTAAATGATGTGCTAGTTTTTTTATACATACGATATTTTTATATATGATAAACGGAATCGTTTCATTTTACTACATCAATATTAACTATTTATAATAGGAAACTGTAAAAAGCTAATGCGTTTTGTCAATCATAATAACGGTCAAAACTGTGGAAACGAATATTTACACGCCATATTGTCTTGTCACATCTTGATTCTTTACCGAAATGCATATGCCGTGCTTCTACATAGCTGGAATAAGAAATGCATGAAACAATGTGTTTGACATTGCATTAGAATATATTGGGAAATTTCATATATTTTGTTTATTTTGGCTGCATATTATTTTGTTTTGCCTTGTAGTTTATAATGCGAAGGTAAATGCGTGTTATAAGTAAGGCAACCTTTTTCTGCCTATGCGGCTTAAAGTTGTAGGCAAAAAACGAAGATCAGTTTAATATGCTCGCTAGGATTTTTCAAATATTTAGGAAATACATGACCATGAAAGTTAGCATGAAAAAGAGCAGTGAATTGAAAATGGATAAAGGGGAACTTGTTTAGGTTTAAGGAATCTTGTTTCTAAATGGTGAAATAATCGAGGAAGTTCAAAAGAAGTATACAGCTACTTAGGAATAGTTGAACTGGATAAAATAACGGAAGCTGAAATGAACTAAATAATAAAGCAAATATACAAGATACGTTCAGTTTCTTTTTCTCAGGTCAAGGACATATTTAAAAAACAATATATTCGTAGTGAACACATAGGCATCAGCCACATTTGAATATTGTGCAATTTATATTCAGGTAAAAGAGAATGAATATAGTAATGTAGCAAGATCCCCAAGTAAAATAGCCACAATGATTAACCGCTTCGTCCGGAAAAATGAAGTCGATACGTTGTGTGTGAAATGAAAAGGGGGGGGGCAATGAATAATATATTTAGAATGTTAGGCTTAAAAAGAAAAAAATAAACATGGGCATTTATATCTCATATTGTAAGGAAAAATCTCATAAAATCTTTCTCCAATTGTTTTAAAATTGAAAAAGAACGAACTAGTAAGAAGTTTTTTTTTTACACAGTGATCACCACTTATCAAGGCCCGGAAGCTACTCAGGGATAAGGGTTATTGCATGTACAGTACATATGTGTGGAGATTTAGTAAAGTGTCTACTTAAGGGTTTATTAGGAATTTGTTTATGTTGTACTTGAAGACATCCAGGTTGTAGTCAAGTGGGAAGCAGGCAGACGGAACAGAGTTCCACAGGCGTGCAGTTCTAAGAAAGAAGCTTTGTTCATGTAATCCACGTTTTGATTTTGGCACAGATAAAGAGTGGGGGAAATTTTTCACAGTGGATTCGGCTAGACGGGTATTTTTCGTGAACGATTGGCGAGGGGGGCCAGAGATTGGAGTTCAGACGAGTACCTGCCATGGAAATAACGATAAAACAAGGATAGGCTCGCAACATCTCTTCTGTTGGAGAGAGGTGTCAGGGTAGAGAAAAGGGCATTCCCCACTAAGCCACGAAGTCTATTTTGTACTCTGTCAAGGCAGAATAGGCTGTTTTTTGCAGCTCCTGCCCAGATATGGCAACAGTATTCCATCCTTGGACGTACTTGATTTTCATATAGATAGAGAATTGAATCAGTAGTGAGATATCTTCTGGAGCGGTAGAAGGATCCCACCATCTTTCCAGCGACCTTTGCAACAGACTTGATGTACGTGTTCCATTTCAGATCAGGAGTAAAGGTTAACATAATCAATGAACAAAAACAATACGAACGAGTAAATTGAGAATGAAATGTATGGTCTATTCAGTAGAGATATACCATAAACAGAGAAAACTTACTGTGCTTCTAAAAATGTGACTTCAATGTTGGGGCGGAAGCTGCTCAGAACAAATAATGTGAAGTATGACATTATTTAACCGGCTGTGAGACCCTCGTGTTGACTATGTAAGGAAGAATCTTAGAATGTATAACACCTGGTTAGTAGTTATCAGAATTTAGCTTCAAATAAGTACAAGAGGCAACATGACAATATTTCGTGAAAGGTGTTTGGGAATATAGGCAAGCCTAGTTAGTTGAAGTGCGATGCAAATGTGACGAACATGTTCCATAAGATGTCGTGAAGTGTAATAATGTGAACATTTTGCTGAATAAGTTATTTCAGTTTGATAATATGATTGAAGCAAGGAAAGCAGATTGGATCCTGATTGAAAATAGAAACATAAGGCAATAATCATTGACATAACAGTTACCGTGTATGTGAATTTGGAATATAAAAAAAAGAATAAGATAAATATTGTCTATAACATGTCAAGAGAGTTAAACGATTGTGCAATTAAAAAAAAAGAACTTGTTACTTGTTGTAATGGAAAGGTTGAAGAATGTAACCCATTGGTTTAAGAAGAGAATTAAGAAACATGGCTGCAATTAAAATGTTGAAATACTCCGAGAGATTGCTTTGTAGGTAACCGTTTGAAATTTGCGAAAAGTGAGAGAAGTGACGGAGAATATGCTGATGCTTTATGGTAATTTATTAAGATCCGTCCATCAAACTGAATCTGCAAGAAAGGCAAAGTAAATTGTGATAATCTCAATACTACTAATTCTATTATTAATGATAATAATAATAATACTACAAATATCTAGCATTACTAAGTTGCCATCAAAAAGTATTCGTGTATATTTTCCTCACTACTTTAATGTTTATAATATTTCCCCCTAAATGTGTACATTATTTAATTATATATTCTTCGATCCGTCAATATGATCTTAGTGGAGATGGTTTAATCCTACTCTTTGCATGTCTTATCTCAGTAGTTTTATGTAAGCGTCAGAAAAATTGGCATTGTCATGAGGGTCATTAATGGTGACTTATAAGATGTATTTTTCAAAGCACAAATAAAGCTGGACACGAAATAATAAATACTATAATGAATATATAACTTAAAATATTGCAGCATTAGGAATTAATTATATGATACTAAATTTAATTTTTGTTACCTCGTTAATTCTGCAGCATTTTCGTTATGAATTTTTATATTATTTATTAGAATATTTTGCCATTTTCTTTTCCAGTTGAAGCAATTAGTCCTTTTTCTTTTCAAGTCTAATTTTAACGATTTACTTTTCATGCGCGCATTTTTCTACGGAATCCATGATTTTTGTGTTTGAAAAAATAGTTTCGTTGTTGCATTGAAAATCATCTTCTGTATTTATTTGATTATTAATCATAATGAATACTGAATAATTCTTATGAAAAGCTTTATTTAAAAATGATATTTAAAGAGAATATATTTTTTCAAATATTTATTGTTAAATATATTTCAAAGCACTAGATATTAAGTTTACTATAAATTTCGAACAATAATAAACCTCATTAAATAATGATGTTTTCGTAAAATTAACAGTAGGAAGAGGCAAATACTATTCGAAGTTTAATTTAATATGAAAAATAGAAGAAAAACAAATATTTGGAGCAAACTACGAAATCTGTGATGAAAAATTCATTTTTTAATGAAACCAGTAAAATCTGAAAATTTAAGTACACAAGATTTTTTTTGAAGAATTATTAAAATAACCTTCATAATTTAAATTGGATGTATTCAATGAAGAAATAAACAGATACCAAAATATAAATTATATTTAGAAGACACATTGAGAAAGTAAAAAAAAAATATTCATAATGATATCCATCGAATTTATTTTAGTAGTAAATACAGATGTATAAATAGATATAAGAAAACGCAAAATATTTTTATTAGCTAAATTATTTTTTAATGAATAATTCCATTTAATATATATATATATATATATATATATATATATATACATATATATATATATATAATGCTCCCTATCTTGGGATGAGCATATGGGGAAGTGATATACAAATTGTCATTAGCGTATTAAGCGACGCTCTTTGCGTAAACTAATCAAGCGGAGGCATTTGGACGATTTGGTATGTTGATATATATATATATATATATATATATATATATATATATATTTCACCTTTTCTTATATATATATATATATATATATATATATATAAGAAAAGGTGAAAAACATGATTTACTGCAGAGGTCGTAAGAAAAAGCTGTCATGCGAGCGACATTTCTGCTATTATTTATGCAAGTGTCGACGACGTGGTGTAACTTGTATAAAAAGTTTACCCTTTCCTGTTTTCGTTTTTTTTTTTTTTCTGCAAGGGGCTTACACTAAGATAATCGGCACTAAAAAACCCTCTCTGCCTTCAGGGTTATAATAAGAGAAGAAAATAAACAATCTGTCAATATTATGTTTGGTATTAACACGATGAAAATCCTAAATTCATAGCTTTTTATACTTATTTATAAATTATTTGTAAATACTAAAATAATGTTTATTACAATAATACTATAAGATATAACATACATTATAGATATTGTAACTTATTTATATTAACATATTAAAATACATCTTTTTTACGATAGAGCATTAAAAACTGGAGATAAAAAGTCAATGTTGAAGAAAGTTGCTATAGTAACCAACATTCAACCAAAGGAATCGTCTTCATAAAACGTCAATGTTGAAAAATTGCTCTGGTAGCAAATTGCAAATCAGAAAAAATATAGCTTAGAAGGTTACTTATAGATTGGAAAAATCGACTAAATTTCTGTAGCAAAATGATTGAGCGGTGATTCTTTAAAGCAGTTCTAAATTAGTAAAACTAACGCGTAACCACTCTACCATGTTTTAATTATAACACAAAGTTCTCATTTTAGATGTATTATACGTACGGTGTGTGAGCTTTGAATAAACACAACCTCAAACGCTGGAGAAATGATGGTATCCTTCTCCCGCTCCAGTAGAAATCTTACTGCCGATGCAATTCCCTATCTATATAAAAGCCAAGTACGTCCAATGATGGAGTACTGCGGACACATCTGGGCAGGAGCAGCTTCAAACAGTTCATCCTACCTTGACAGAATACAAAATAGACTCTGTAGCTTTTTGGAAGATGCTATTTTCTCTTCCCTGCAACCTCTCTCCAACACATGCGAGTCAGTCTCTGTTTTATTGTTATTTACATTGTAAGTGCACGCCTGAGCTCCAGTCTCTTGTTCTCTTTCCGTCAATCTTTCACGAAAAACAACCGGCTAGCTGCAACCACTGTCAATAATTTTCCCACTGTTAATCTGTGTCCTCATCTAAACGCAGATTCCATAAACAGAGTTGGCTTCTTAGGGCTGCCCGCCTTTAGAACTCTCTTCCGGTCGCCTGTTTCCCATCTGACTACACCTTTGATGTCTCCAAGTCAAACATAAACAAATTCCTGATAAATTGCCCCCTTTAATAATCCAATTTATCAAATATCCATTACTAATGATTATTACGACAGTATCCCATTGATTTCTGTACACGGAATAACCCTTATCCTCCAATGACCTCCAGGATTTAATAAGTGGTGACTCCCATGTAAAATAAAAATTAAATACCATAAAAAATCAAATTTCACACCTGATGGATTTATTTTCACTTCGAATGTGTAGAGTAATTACGATAAGGAATGAACATCCTTTTCATAGAAAAAAACTATTTTTTATACTTGTTGGTATATTCTTTCTAAATTGAATTGTACATACTTTTTATTTTTCTTCAGTACAGTGAGATTAGCAGTTCAATATTGATATTAATGGCGGATGATTGCTTTATTCTCTAAGAGACTATCAAATAATAATTCTCTGAATATAACATGATAAGCATCATTAAATATATCCGATAATACGAGTCGCTTTTATTTTGCAACATATGTAAACAGCAAAGTGACAATAAACAAGAAACTATAAAACTGTAGACGAACGCCAGGTCTTATAATAACATATATAAAATAAAATGGAACCGCTATAGATTTCAAAGACTAGTAGTATATTTAAAAATGAATTGAGGGTTTTTTATTAGCATATTCCAGGTCATGTATATTTAATAATCAATTACTTATAAATTTGTAGTACCCTTTAAAATCTCCATCAAATGTTCCGATACCTGTGCAGAGAATATGTTGAAGTGAATGAACTGTAACGCAGTATTTTGTGCAATTGTAACAGTTGCAGCATATTCGTTATTGAGATCTTAAGTATCATTTTTAACCACCTTCAATCTAGCTGCTTATGAGACAACATGCATAATTACTCACATATATTTTGTAAAGGAACTGCCCATTGATGAGATAAAACATTTATCGAAAATGTATGGATTTAGGAAAATGCGTTTAAAATTGTATAAACTCTTTACTAAACAATAATTTTTGTTGTAATCATACATAGTTTATCTCAGAATTTCCATTTATATTATTGCTCTATATCGTATATTGATATCTTTATATGCCTGGGATCGTCTTACAAACATTGGCACGAATATTTATTTACAGTATCATGAAATCCGCATTCTTAGAGAAATTTATTATTTAATATATATATATATATATATATATATATATATATATATATATATGCTTCCTTAAGTCCTGGCAGACTATGGACACGATAAGGGTGCCTGCGGTTAAAATTTTGGGACAAGAGTTCTGCAATCTCAAACACCACCTCTCCTGGGACGACATTGTTGAATACCGGTGGGTAGGTGGTGTAACGATGTTATCGTTTCGTTTCGTTACAATCCTAGTTTTGTAAAAACGTTATTATTTCATTTCATGAAAATCCTTGTTTTGTAAGAACCACGCATGCGCACTGGAAATAAAGGGTTCCATGTTTTATATTTAAAACTAACAACACGCGTCTTTTCGTTTCTCTCTATTAACCAACCACACAACACGAGCTAACACAGCGTGACATGGTGACAGCGGCGAGATAAAGTAAAGGGAAAAATAAAATAAAACAACGATAAAAGTAAGACATTATATATTTTTTGTTCTCTTTTCTTTTCGAACCAAAACTTCATGAAACACACACACACGCGCGCGTTGAAGCTCGCAACAACACTTACTACTATGGCTAATATATCGATACCAGTTCCCATTCTCGACTGGGACTCGCCTAACACTGCAGAGTCATTCAAGATATTCCAACAACGTTTGGAACTTTATTTCATAGCGAAGGGAACTAAAGAAGAAGAGAAAGTGCCTATCATTCTACTCGCAACTGGCGAGGAAGGAATTCGTAGATACAACAGTTGGTCTATGTCAAACGAAGACCGGAGAGACGCCAACAAAATTTTCAACGCATTCTTGGAGCAGCTGAAACCGGCAACCAACCACCGTATATGTAGGCTCGAACTCAGTAGATACCAACAAAAACCTACCGAAACGACAGACATATTTCTAAACAGGTGTCGCTTACAGGGGAAGAAATGCGATTTCACAGCCCATGAAATGAACGAACGTTTAGTAGAAATACTGATAGCCAACACGCCCATACCGGACTTACAAAAAGAACTGTTGAACAAGCCGAAGGGCTACACAATAGAAGAGGCTGTGAAATTAGCACGCACATATGAGGCTTCAGTCGTGTATATAAACAAAATACACCAACTACATGGCCTGTCACAGATAGACACCATAAATCGCGGTGGTCGCGAACACCAGGAAGGCAACAGAAATACCAGCAACTTGTGTAAAAATTGTGGACGGGACCACCGTTTTGGCAAGGAGCATTGCCCTGCCAAGAACGACATATGCAGCTCCTGCGAGAAAATAGGCCATTGGGCCAAATTGTGCTTCTCAGCGAGACTCAGACCCAGGAAACAAGAAAAACCCTGGCACAAAAGCCGCAGCCAGCCAAGGCACAGGCAACATGGAACAGACCGAAAAGTCGACAGCGTTGCTGAACATGACGACCGAGCCACAACAAAACTACATGCGGCGATGGAGCACCTCACATTCAGCACTATTAACAGTGAACATCCACTACACAAACAAAAAAACAACACAAAATGAAGCGTTTGTCAATAACAACGTTATATTGACAGACCACCCAGGTACGCACAGCCTCAAACTGAAGGTAGACACGGGTGCACAGGCAAACACACTACCTTTACGCATATTCCGCAGTATGTGCCGCTCCGCCATAAACGAAGACGGAAACCCAATACCTGGATCACTAAACCCAACGAAATGCGTACTGACAGCATACAACAACACTGAAATAAAATGTCATGGCACCACAAACATCAGGTGCAAATACAAGGACTCTTCATGGCTCAACACTCAATTTTATGTGGGCAAAACTCCAGGACCAGCTATAATGGGCATGCCAACATCTGTAGCCTTCAACGTTGTGACAATGAACTGTGCCATATCCGTTCAGCAACAACCTATCAACAGCATAGATGATCTGATGCGTTTATACCCCGACAGATTCGACCGCATTGGCGAGTTCAAGAAAACACACAAGCTCACTGTCAACCCTTACACTCCATGCCACATAGACGCGCCAAGAAGAACGCCAATAGCTATGGGGGAGAAGATCAAGGCTGAACTAGACAAGATGGAGTCACAGAATGTCATTCGTCGTATTGAGGAGCCAACTGACTGGGTAAGCTCCCTTACATATGTAACCAAACGCGACAGCACAATAAGGGTCTGCTTAGACCCAAGGACACTAAAAAAAAGCCCTAATGCGGCTGTATCATCAAATCCCAACAGTTGAGGAACTCAATCACCGGTTTGCAGGTGCAAAATACTTCTCAAAACAAGATGCTAAGGCAGGATACTGCTCTATAAAGGTTGACCAGGAAAGCCAGATCCTGACGACTTTTCAAACACCATTTGGAAGGTACTGCTTCCAACGACTTCCATTTGGTTTAAACGTGAGCCAAGTCATCTACCAGCTCGAGATGGACAGAATACTTGAGAAGTGCATAGGAGCATGCGGTATAGCGGATGATATTGTTGTATATGGCTCAACAGAACGTGAACATGACAACAACCTAAGGCACGTCATGGAAGTCGCCAAACAAGAGGGCCTCACAATGAATTCCAAGAAATGCGAGATAAAACGCCAGGAAATCTCCTTCTTCGGAAATATATACACCCATTCTGGAATGAAACCTGACCCAGCAAAGGTACGAGACCTACAGGAAATGCCAGAACCACGCAATAAAACAGAACTGCAACAGTTTCTAGGTGTAATGACATACCTATCCCGCTTTATTAAGGAGTTCAGCTCAAAAACCACTGTATTACGTGACTTACTTCACAAAGAGTCAGAATTCCAATGGGAGCCACACAACCAGACGGTTTTCAAAAACCTGAAGAGTGAAGTGTCTGAAACGTCCCTGCTTCACTACTTTGACCCCAAGCGCCCAATATACTTACACTCTGACGCAAGTCTTCATGGAATAGGAGCAGCGCTTCTACAACCAGACTCAGCTGGCAATTTAATGCCTGTCTTATACGCAAGCAAGCGTCTGACACAAATAGAACAACGATACGCATGTATCGAGCAGGAACTACTGGCAATCGTGTTTTGCACACATAGATTCCACACATAGTTATACGGTCATGGTTTCCAAATTGTCACTGACAACAAACCTCTTGTCATGATCATTGACAAACCTCTCACCTCAGCTCCAGATCGCCTACAATGAATGCTCATCCAGCTACAGGGATATAATTTCAGATTATCCTACAACAACGGAACCGAAAACATATTGGCTTATGGGTTATCACGCCTGCCATCACCTGGTAATTCGGACCCTATCGATCTGGATGTTCGAGTTGACACCATTCGTTTCTCTGCTGACCGCATTGAAAAACTGAGAGACTGCACAACAGCTGACCCTCTGCTTAACCAGCTAAGAGATGTCATTGTCATGGGATGGCCTGAGACAATCAAGCAACTGCCTACCGATATCAGAGAATTCTGGAGCCTAAGAGATCAGCTATCAATTGATGACGGCCTTATCCTTAAAGGACAACAAATTGTCATTCCTCAGACCCTTTAAGAAGATATCCTAAAGCAACTCCACACCGTTCACTTAGGACAGGAGAAAACCAAACTCCTAGCCAAAGACACTGTATATTGGAGAAATATAAACAGAAACATCGAACAATTCACAAGCTTATGTAGCATCTGTCAACAACATCAGCCATCACAAATGTCAGAGCCTCTTCTGCAGCACAACATTCCGACAAAGCCATGGGACGTAGTTGGAACAGACCTTTTCGAGCTCTATGGACATCAATGGCTGATCATAGCAGACTACTACTCCAAGTACCCTGTTATCAAACAGTTACCTGTCCACTCACCAAGCAGTGTTGTCATAAATATAACGCAACAAACCTTCGCGGAGTTTGGCATACCGTCAAAAGTGGTTAGTGACAACGGGCCGCACCGCACGGTTCAAGCGCCGTTTACCACGAATTTGCCACAGAATGGGGTTTAAACCATCAGACTACCTCACCTCGAAGATCACAGGGAAATGGTTTCATAGAGCGCTAGATAAGGGCCATCAAGACCATCCTCAAAAAGGCCAATCAATCTAGGACAACACCCGAAATTGCATTATTGCACTGGCGCTGCACACCTATCTCAAACGCCATACCCAGCCCCGCACAGCTACTCATGGGTAGACGAATCCAATCCCCAATTGCAACAAAAATAGAAAACAACCACCAAGATCAGGATCAAATATATGATGCTTTTAAACAAAGGCAGCACAAGCAAAATAAATATTTTGACCAGCATGCGCTCAAGGAAGACCTACGACCTATATATCCTGGTCAGAGGGTAAGAGCACAAAACCCTACACACGGAAACTGGGACTTAGCAACCGTAGCTTCTCAAGCAGATGTTCCCCGATCATATCTCCTACAAACTGCAAACGGATATATGATACGGAGAAACCGGCAGCATATTAGAAGTGCTCCAATAAGGCCAACACCACCACAAACGCCAAAGCATGTAACATTTGCAGAACCACCTGCATGTACACTTCAGTCTCCACAAAGAGACTCCCAACAATACACTCGCAGTGGCAGGATGGTACGACCACCATCAAAAATGAACTTGTGAACATTCTCTAGAGAAGTATAGCAAGCAATTCATGGGGCAGAATAATCCCCTGCTTCGCTGTAGCTATTCAGGCAGTCTACCCTGAATTAGCCCTTACCTTTTTTCATATATTGAATATGCTCAATATCATAATCTTCATATTGGAAAAGGGGGGATGTAACGATGTTATCGTTTCGTTTCGTTACAATCCTAGTTTTGTAACAACGTTATCATTTCGTTTCATGACAATCCTTGGTTTGTAACAACCACGCATGCGCACTGGAAATAAAGGACTCCATGTTTTATATTTAAAACTAACAACACGCGTCTTTTCCTTTCTCTCTATTAACCAACCACACAACACGAGCTAACACAGCGTGACAGGTGGAGGGTTAGAGCGACGGCAAACAATGCCGAGATAAGCGGAAGCACATGCAGTGCCTAGAATATCCAAATGGTCACACATCTGCTACTAGCCAGGTTCAACATTGCTTAAATTTGGTGGGTTTGACGGGAATTGATGTGTCAACGTGATATGCCGTATACATATATATATATATATATATATATATATATATATATATATATATATATACTAGCATGGTTGCCGGACATTGGCCGGGCGTTTGGAAGTGTATGTATAGAAAAAATGTAGTAGTAGGAAGGCAGACTCCAACCCGTACCGCAAAGGAGGAAAAGGACGGAAAAAAACCAGACGTCTTTGTTGTTACGACCACCGCCAAACCGGAAATGACGTAGATTTTAATTAAGGCTAGACAATCTAAAGGAGAGGATGATTTTCGAAAATATGGTCGAAAAAAGCGACCCCCCTGTAGAAAATGTCCAGTTGAATGTGAAGATGTTAATGTTTTTCGCCAACCTTCGATATTTGTCGTCTGAACGTTCTGGCTTCAAAACGATACTTATGTTGTTAAAAACCGTTGCCTCTGTCGAAAGTGTAGGGCAGACATGCAAACATACATACATATACATTCATGTATTGGTAAAAAGTTTCGACCCAAACGCATTAAAAAGCTCGTCCTATCTCTGAATACACTTTATTTTAAATTTCAAATGTTTAAACCAGAATTTGTCTGCGTAGTTTGGTAGAGACTGGAGCGGTCAAATTTTGAAAAATATATATAACTATATATATAACCCGTAACATTTATTGTTTTTTACTAAAATGAATTTATTAACTTAGATCCATGTCCAAGGAACCTATATCTAAATGTTCAAGTGTTAAGCCCATAAATTGTCGAAGGAGTTTGATAGAGTTCTCAAAGGTCAAATCGTGGAATTTTAACCACTTAAGAGTGAGATTTCTGTCCGAAATCCGATCACATACATTTTCCTGTTTGAGAACTCTATCAAGCTCCGTCAACAATATTGGGCCTAAACATTTGAAATATTGGATATAGGTACCTGAAACAGGGATCTTACTTAATAAATCGATTTTGGTCAAAAACAAAAGATTTTCAGGCGTCATAATAGAGGTCAAATGAAAAAAAAATGGTCGGTATTTATTTTTTATTTTTTGCTCAGCATACACCTTCAAACACCCGGGAAACGCCGGCCACCCATGCTAATATATATATATATATATATATATATATATATATATATATATATATATATATATATATGTGTGTGTGTGTGTGTGTGTGTGTGTGTGTGTATGTGTGTGTGCGTGTGGAGGGATGTGCATGCGTGTATGTGGGGGACGTGCATGTGTGTGTGCATATAAAAAATGTAATTACCTTTCCTATCAAAGATAGCTGCACATCAATACGGTGGGTGAATGACACGAATCGCAACACAGTATATTCCAATAAATGAATATGTCTAACATTTCTTTTACACGTTTTATCGCTTTCGCAGTATATTGTTATTTATATATTTTCTAAGTCGCTTAATCTATAAGTTTAGAAACACAATCTTTACTTAAATAATTCGAAGTTCAAATTAACAATGTTGCAATGGTGATTGTACTTAGTTCACGAGCAAAATGTTAATAAATTATTTAAAATTTCATCGGTACTATAAATCAACAACAAAAATGCATTAAAAAGCTTTAGTATATTGGCAATATTGAAATTGATATTTCGAATAGAATGTCTGAAAAATTCTCGTTGTATTTTCTCTTTTCGTTTTTACCCTTTTTTGCAATCATTATATTGCATGTCTTTGTTATTAAATATAATAATAGGTACAATAAAAATACAATGAACATTTTTACTATGAAAATGTAAATAAAGTGTAATTGCATTGCAGGCTATGTCCTTCTTTCCCTTTAAAATACACCAAATAGTACAGAATGTTTCAATTTATTGTTCTCTCAAAAAGCAGAGATCGACCATTCTCCTGATAAAATTGATTCCATATTTCATTGACAAAATATTGTAGCATGTTTTCAATTAGGACATCATTCAGTAAATAACAATTGCTAAAGTCGTATATTTTTATTCATTTTATCCCATATTTCGAATATGGCAACCTATTTTTACAAAGCTAAATGTTTCTACGTTCTCTCCACATATTTCTACCATTGAAAACTCCATTATTACATGCGATGTTATTCTATGGAGTTTCACTGACAACAGACATGATTTCCTCACATGCGGTTTCGCGGTACAGATTTTGGTTTATTTTACGTTCGTGCAATCGTTTGATATTGTCTACGAATTTTCAGCGTTAGAAGACATTATTAGTATAACTCAATAAGAAGTTACCAATCCTTAGTGACCATAACAGTGATCCCCCTTTAGTGTGGGTAACAACAAGTATACACAGGTTTTAAGTTCTCTTACTCCTAGTGCCCCCAATATTAATAATGCTATTTTTACTTTCTTCATCCATTTATCCCTTTCGGCTCTCAGGCGAGTTCCGTATACATTATTCTTATGAGTTTTTTTTTCTACTTATTCTCATTATTATTCACTTGGAGAGCATTATCAAATAATTCCTTTTAAAACTGAAGTGTTCTCTAGGGGCTGAGTAACAACACGTTTCCCCAGTTTTCCAGTCCTCATCCCGTCTTTCAATAAATTGTGGAAATTACTTTGCTGTGTCGTAATATCTGTTTACCATCATTTTCTCGTTAGCAGAGACAATGTAGCCGTCAAAAACTGCGCCCCCTAATCATTAAAGTATTCATACGGATTACCGTATGAAAACCAATAATCAATGAGACTCAATATAAAGAAGACGGCACCCTTAAATGCATTGTATGATTTAAAACGATTTACATGGTATTTTCAAAAAATTCAACAACACAAGTTTTAATTCATCACTCACCTGAAGACGACTCATGGAGATCGAAACGTTCGCAACTATGCTTGTTTAATACTCGAACAGAACGTTCGTAAATTAGTCCCCCAAAAGAAAAAAAAAACACATTACAAGAGAAACAAACAGGGTTTGTCTCCGCTTTTCAATAACACATACACACACTCGCGCACGCGCACACACACATACACACACATTGGGTCAATATGTTATATGAGCTATGAAATTAATGTATGAGCGTGACACTTGTGACACAAAAAAATAGTTTTTTGTGACATAAAAGAAACATTTCTATGAAAGTATATTGGAAGGAAAAAGAATATAGATGGATTTCTATGAATTGTAATGTTTATAATTGTTTATTTAAAAAAAAAAACTTACAGCCATTGAATTATATGTGGTTTGCCATACTTATAGGTAAATGTGCACAGAACAGACACCATAATACTTAAAATTAAATTCAAATTTTTATATATCTTAATTTTTACGCAAAAAAAAACAACTGGGACGCTGAAGAGGTACACAGTAAAATAATACACTGTAAAATGCTCTTATTGGTGTCAACGAGTTAGAGTATATTTATTTGTGAGAAAATTGCGTTAAAATAACTTAAACTTAATACGGAAATAAACCATGTAAAAAAATGCAGAAAGCATTAACAAGTATTTATTTGGAAAATTTAAACGCGCAAAAAAAGAAAAACTAAACAATTGGGACACTGAAAACGTACATAGTAAAACAATACGTTGTCAACGGGTCAGAGTTGATTTATTTGTAAGCACATTGCGACAGTATACTTGTAATACAGAATAGTTGCAAAACATCCCCACTCTTCCCATGTTAAATAATAATTTCTAAATAATAACGTTAATATTTCAGTGTGCAGGCCAAATTCTGCAAATGCCCCGATTTGTGTTTATTTGTTTAAGATGTTATAGGTTACAGTCTATATACGCATGCGCAACCGGAAGTCGAAAACCGGATGTTGGGGTACAACGCCCGTTACAAGGCCATTTTAATTTTATTATATATATATATATATATATATATATATATATATATATATATATATATATATATATATACACTCGCCTAGTGTAATTAATTGGATCATTCTACGTCCGAAAAGGAATATTGTCATTCACTCTGGAGTCTACATAAACCATAATTCGCTTTTACCTTTAATAGGACACACTTTAACAAATCCGGAACCTAATAACATCATCTTTTTTTCTATTTACGCATTACCGTTCTGTTTGGATACTAAACACCAACATCATTTTTTGTTTCAACCCTTATTTCCTTTCTCTATGTCCTTTCAAATATTTAGTTTTTAATATATTTTCTATGCGTGTGCTAAATGGTGGTATTATAGGAAACCAGAATGCATACTTTGCTAATGACCCTTACGCTGAGGAAAGGAACATCAATTAAAAATCCATGCATAAAGGAACCATTATTCTTTTTTAAAACACAAAGATATTGTCTTTCGAAAATCCCGAATAAAATTTAAACACAAAAACTGAAAATTTCATCTCTCTTTCTGTCTCTGTCTCTGTCTCTCTCTCTCTCTCTCTCTCTCTCTCTATATATATATATATATATATGAGAGAGAGAGAGAGAGAGAGCGAGAAAGAGCTCTCGAGAAACTTCCGCTTATTATTTTCCAAACTATATATAAATTCTGTACCTTTATACATTTATTTAAATATCTTCGGAAGAGGTACACACCACGACAAATAGAAACATGTAATAATATTGTACGATAAAGGAGTAGAATTAGATCTAGCAATCTCCCCTTAGCTTTTTTGCGTTCTTGTCTGGAACAAGCTGTGGCCCCACTTTACATCAGTAAACGCATTGCTGCATCTAGGGTGAAACCAAGTTTGTCTATGGAGCGTGCGCTTATGCGTGACGACATTAATAAGTTGACGGAGAAGCTAGAGGCGTATATTAGTAATCGTCATCACCTCTGGTCCGTAGTGAAGGGGTTCTTATCCTTTTTTTTTTTACTTTTTCCGTTTTTGAAAGTATTTATCTATCGGTGATCAATTTGCTATGCAAAATGCTTCCAAAGACAATAATAAACAACTTGCTCTTCTGGTTCGTAGAAGATATGAGTGTGAACCCATTAATGGAAGCAAACATATTTTCAATTTTTCAAAAACTGTTCTTACAGAAATTGAAAATAGAGTTTTGTCTAGGGGTTTAGATTTTTGTATTCCCCCTACGAGTATAAATAAAGAGAGAACACTTTCTGCCTTTGATGTTTTGTTCTCCCAACTTAGACATAATGTTCCGAATTCCCCGGAAAAATTGCTGGGATGAAATCTAGTTTAGTTGCCCTAGCTCACCGATATAGTAACATTCCTGTCGATCATAGCGACTTGGTCTGGAACATAACGCAATTTAAAACCATGAAAGCGTTAAAGTCTAATACTGATATTTATATGTGCAAACCAGACAAAGGTGCAGTAATGGTGATTTTGGACAAATCGGACTACGTTGAGAAAATGGCAGTTATTCTCAATGATGTTTCGAAATTCCGTAAACTCGGCCCCGTCGAGTTGACGGATAATACTTGCAAGAACGAGGCGAAAATGCAAAGACGTCTACTTGTATTGACATATAATCGAGTAATGTGTGCATAATACCATTCGAATTACAACTAAATTACGTATTAAATATTCTGAAATGCAACTAATATTTAGGCATTCACAATTGTGCAGTGTCCTTTCAGATAGCAGTTTCACACGTTTTACCACAAAACGTATTACTTAATTGTATTGAGAAATTAAAGAGTAAGTTTTATTATTTCAACATCGACTCATTGATTCATGTTTCTAAAAATTAAAATGCATTTTTATAATAATTAATATATAAGCTACATATATACGTGAATACATTTCAAAATATATGCACATAAGTTATTCTTACGTTCTGATTTAAATCGAATAGTAGGGTGAATAATAAGCTAGACTATTATTATGTATTTGTATTCCATGAAATAATTAGCATTTAATTCATGATTAAAAAAAAGAATTTTCACCTCAAAAAAGGTAAGTTCCACTTTAATGTAGGGGATAATATCAGCGACATAATTTCCAGGAATACTTTTAGCAGCAAGGTTTTCGTTTACATTACGCTTGAACTTCTGCATGTCAGCAGAGTTGGGAAAGCAGAATCCCGGACGAAACTTCCAAATCCTAGCAGTTCTGATGAAGAAACTTATAGAGATGAAGGCTTCCTTACATCTAGGGATCTCTACTGTGTAGGGGTGGGATTTTTCCGCTAATCGGGTGTGTCGGGGGTCGAGGTAGTACAAGGGCGTGTCGTTCGTTCGAGCATTAACCATTAAAATATTGTAGAATAGGCCAAGGGTTGAAAAACTATGTCTATGGGACAGAAATTGAAGCTTTGATAACAGTGCAGGACCTATTTCAACCCGAGAGTACCTAATGCACATAAGAATCCCGAAATCGATACCAATAAGTCCCAAACCCTTTTTATATTTCTAATTGTTATTTGTATTAATTAAGGCTTTATATATATATATATATATATATATATATATATATATATATATATATATAGTCAATGAAAAGACATAATTCAGATAAAATACTATCGACTTAACCCACACTGAATTATATCTGACGTATTAATACAGTGTGATAGACACGATCACAGATATATCTTCCGAAAGTTACATCACATTATTAAACATTCTAAATACATTTCCATGATATCACTGAGACAATTGCCTGAGTACATCTTGGAAACAAGTTAAAAATTATCAATTACCTTACATAAGATAACGATAACTTAGCTTAAAGCGCGTATTATATAGATAACGTCTAAGAGTTAATGTGCTATAATAATCATAATTATCACAAGCATAATATCAATAAGGAAAGGAAAACGTAAAAGTGGAAGTGAATTAAAAAAAATATATTGCCAGCATCTGTAGATGTGAACACCGAAAATTACTATGAAGGATAAAGGAGATTACAGCAAGCATCATTTACCAGACGCACTTGAATCATAGGGAAACAATTTTAGTCAGTGAGAATCGATAGGAACTTTCCGTTTTTATGAAGGAAACTATTTATCATTCTGGTGTGAGGCAAGTCTGCTAAACTTGTTTCCACTTAAACACCGGGGTACACCGTTGTTTATTATTATTATTATTATTATTATTATTATTATTATTATTATTATTATTATTATTATCATCAACGTCAACGTCATCATCATCATCATCATCATCATCATCATCATCATCATCATCATCATCATCATCATCATCATCATCGTCATCATCATCGTCATCATCATCGTCATCATCATTATTATTATTATTATTATTATTATTATTATTATCATTATCATTATCATTATTATTATTATTATTATTATTATTATTATTATTATTATTATTATTATTATTATTGGCTCACATGGAGCTTTCACACAAGTCAACAAACGATCTGATTGGAAACCTGTGGTTTTCTCTGGAGGCTGATGGACAACAAGCCTCCCTAGACGGCCAGTTCTCTCCACCTCCTTCGATAGAATTTGCAAATGAATTTGTATCATCGCAACAGCCCCTTACCATTGATTCCTCGCTGGCAGTGCCCATTGGTTTATACTGGGATTTGTGTGACACTAATCCTCGCCAAGGTCCCAGTTCTCTTTGCGCTGGCCCAACCGAGGTCTGGCTGGCACCCTCTCCTCGGTCATTCGGTCCTTCTTGGCCCTTCTCAGCTCTTTGGTGCCACAGTTGTTGCTGTTATTGTTGTTGTTGCTGTTGCTGTGTTTTTTATGTGACATAAGTGATTATTATTCGCGTGATAAATATAACTGGGACAATGCCAATTATAACTGAAAGTTTATACATGCAAGTAAAAGTTGGTAATAAAACCCTGCATTAAAAATAGTTACGAATGTTGAAGGCGCGCGAGAAAAATGAAGAGACCAAAGATTTATCTGCAATTCTAATTCTGAGAGCAGTTATAATAGCCATACGTTGTTTGGAACAAAATATTTGTCGAAATCTACGAACGGTTTTCAACAAATATGAATTATACACTTGTCTTCTCCGATCTTTACCTAGGGATTAGTTGGCAATTTACATCTAGAGACGTTTTTTACCCTGAAGTCGATTCTATCGGTTGTTGTCAGTAAATGATTTTAAATGGGACGTATTAAATAAGAAAACAGCAACAATACTTATAATAAGAACAGCAAATATGAGGACCGTACCCGTACTACATACAATGAGAAACGAAATTTTGCAAACATCCTAATATCTACGAGTATGTCAGATTAACTGACACATCAGGAGTTTTAACACTTGTAATTCGTTTGAGAAGTTTATTACTCATGTCCACGTTAAATAATTTATTGGATGACAGTAAAAGAACACCATTCATAAAGTTAGAAGTCAAAGGTTTCATACAAATTGAATTACACAAACATTCCATTTTTAGATGTTGTTTTGTAAATATTGCTGAATAGTTTTTTTATACGCCATATTGTCATGTTTATTTATTTGACATCTCTCACGCGTCGGTGGCTAAAAATTATATCACGCTACAAAAAATAAATTTTGGTCACATAGAATCTGTGTATATATTACAAAGCTGTATACTAGAAAAATCTTTGCAGATATGAGCAATGCACAAACATTGTGTCAGATTATAATATACATCAGGAGGTTTGACCTTCGAAATATTCAGACCGGTTAGTTTATCTTAGATCTGGTTAAATTCGTCCGATTTTATGTTTTCTGGAAGCCAAGTAATTTCATATAAAACTTTCGTTCGTTAAATTATTATATATATGGAAAAATGAACAACGTAACAATTTTATTCGGAAACCTATTCTTATAAATTCAAAAGTTCATACTTTCAGCCTTACCATCTTCATAGCAGTTTTATTTAACATGGGAGTCACCACCTAAACCACCGAAAACTAATCGTGGATACAGAAGTGTACGCAACGCATTGAGAAACCTGCATATTAATAGTTAATCGTAGAAATCTGGTAGAATAATTATTCAGTATTGTCACCCTACAAAATAATTTACATTTGATTTCAAAGTAACTATTGTGTCCTGATAAAATCTAGAGAACAAAAAAATGATTTAGACCTTCAGGGAACTGAGAGCAGTTATATTAGTCATATTTCTTTAGAAACTATATATATGTCGAAATCTACGAATGTTTTTTCAAACAAATGTAAAATATAAATTAGTCTGCTATAATTTTTACTTATAGACAAGGTGGCAAAATAAATTTAGTGAACCTTTTGACAATAATCATGCAGAATATTTTATCGATTGTTGTAAGTAAATGATTTTAAATGAGGCATGTTTAATGAGTAAAACAACTATAATAATTATAATAGAGAATACAACAAATATAAGAACTTAACTGCATACAATATCAAATTATATTTAACGCATATCACATGAACCCCCCTGCTTGTGTCAGATCATAATATACATCAGGAGTTTTGTACCTTCGAAATTATGTTGTTTTTAATAAAGACTTTTGAAAACCGAAAACCTAATTTAACGATGTAACAAGAAAAAAAATCAGGACTGAGCCTGACAGGAATAAAACACGAGACAATATCACATTAGAAACACTGATTAGCTACAGACATGAATAAAGAGTTACGAGAAAGACACCGGAAACACACTCTCAAGTAAACCCTACTAAAAACAGTAATTAAAGAGGTTTAGATCACAAAAGAATGTACGCGTACGTGTCTGTTTTAAAATTTCACGACATTACTAGAAGGTCATTTCAAACTTGAAAATGTGCATCCACGAAGCAGACTTGCTTGAATGGATTACCAAATATAAGGCTACATTTACACAACCAGAAAAAGAAATTAAAGTCTAAACTAGTGTACCTACCAGCGGAATTATGTAAACATCACAACTGATAGAATAAAGTCCCTTTAATATTTTTACTAAAATAAAAGAGAAACTTGAAAAGGAATATTACAGAACAGAAAACTACGTGATGATCAACTACATCAGAGAACATTTATGAAAAGTTATAATCCATGAGGAATATAACTTGTAAGATATTTCGAGACGTTTATATGATGACTCAAAGAAGACCTGAACCATGTAAACATAAGACTGAGAAACTTATGAATATGTACAGTGCATTACACCAAAAGAATGATGCTGGCCAACTCGACGTGTAAATAAAAGAGGGAACAACATTCTAATTCAAACTGTGTGAATATTGTCAAATAGGTGTGACAAAAAATAATAGTGAAAAACGAAAGGATATTTTCTGCGGTAAAATAAAATAAAAACACGCAGTAATGAAGAGGGGCAAATGATGAGATGAAAGATTTGGGAAAGGAAACATTTATTAGAGAGTGGAAAAAGCAGTAAATTGTTTGTTATTTGTCTATCAATCTGATTATCTTATTATTTATGTATTTAACAATGTATTTGCTCATCCATCTTATTATAAATCTACATATCTATCTTACTATCTATCCGTCTATATAATTATCTATATATCTAAAGATGAGTGGTACACTGAGATGTGAAGTTATGTTTTGATAACATGCACAACTGTGATCGGGCAAGTTTGCGAACGGAAAGTAGAGGTGGCGTGTCATTTATCAGGTGTTCCGGTTGGCCCAAGCTTAGTTGTTCAATTTGAGACACCAAGAGGACGGATGGGCTGAAAGAGGTCTCCGTTTGAAGGAAGAGGGCGTATCAGAATGGTGACATAAAACTCTTAAGCTAAATATCGTCGATCACTCCTTCAGATATGACGAATACTTGAGAGTTAATGAAATACTAACATATCACATGGCCGTCGGTCCTATCTTGAACGTTCTGTTTTCTAAAATTCCAGCTCAGTCAACGATGGTTGACAAACCTCCCAGAATAAATAAGAAGGAAAAGGTATGACGACGTATGTTATATATTAAAACGCGCACAGACTAACACCTGGATTAATAGGCGTTAAGGAAAGGATGCCAGTTTATAATGCACCGTACACACATATGATTCGTAATGATAAGAACACAAAGTAGTAACAGGCATGCATCAAATATAGCAGGATTCAAGTAGTTACACACTCACGTTTAATGATTACTGTATATTTACGGTCATGTATAAATTACTCGCAAATATACAAAACACTAGCAATTCAGCCCGGCGTTAGATGTATATGTTGAGCAAAAAAAAGGGTGGTAGTAAGAAGACTGGCTCGAACTCGCACCGGTAAGGAGGAAAAGAACTGAAACAAAACCTGGCGTCTTTGCTGGTGCGCCCAACGCACAACAGGAAGTGACATAGGTTTAAATTAAGGATAGATAATCCAAATAACTTTAAAATAATATCGGCGAAAAAAGATACTCCCCTGTTGAAAAGTGCCCAGTTTAAGGTGTAGACATTAATTTTATTTAGCAAATTTTTCGATATTTGTTGTCTGAAAGGTCGAACTTCAAAACGATACTGATCTTGGTAAAATCCGTCGCCTCTGCCGAACGTTTAAGGCCAAAATGCAAACATACATACATCCATTTATATGTTGGTTCTAAAAAATGTGGACCCAAACCGATTAAAAAGATTGCCCTACTTCTGAATACCCTTTATGTAAAATTTCAAACGTTTAGACAGGAAATTGTCTGAGCAATTTGGTAGAGACCGCAGATATAATTTTTTTAAAACTTTGACCCCTATTATGACCCCTTTAAATTTATTGTTTGGGGCTCAAATCGAGTTATTAAGTTAGATCCCTGTCCAAGGAACCTATATCTAAAATTTCAAATGTTTAGACCCAAAATTGTCGGAGGAGTTGGAAGAGTTTACAAAGGTGAAATGTTTGAACTTTGACACCTTAACACCCAAATTTCTGGTCGAAAACCAATCACAAAGAAGTGGCTAAATCTCAGTGGCCTGTATCTCAAATTTCGAGTCTGTAAACTTAAAATGGACAAAATTATTGCGTAGGGAAAGGTACACACACAGATATACACCCACACACATGCAGACACGTTCTCTTTTATAGGTATATAGATTTACCAAACGTAATTACTGTGAAACGGCTTTCCAAACAGTGAAATAATACATTTCTTATTACATCCACACAATATAGTTTTATTGGTATAAACTGTTCGCCCCTCCCTAGACGTTATAAAAACGCGAAGTTTAGAGGCGAAAGCGGTCGTGTTCTTAGAATGGAATTGAACATCTCGAAGGGTAGAATTCCGTACGAACACCGACAAAGTGCGTTTTCTAATTACATAAACTGCATGAATTCTGATGATCGACCAAATACAGTAAACAATAAGATTTAAAGCTCGTTTTGATTTCTTCAAAGCGATCATGTAGATTTATATACATAAATATAGGAAGATCAATATATATTCATTGTTATGTTTTACTTCATCTCTCAGAAGCAAAATACACTTTTAAATTGTATGAACTAAGTAGAATGGAATCTGCAAACACGGAAACGCTGTACAAAACAAGTATAATATGTAGTTTTTACGGCCTGAAATGTATGTCGAAACTAATCGCAAACATTTTGCAACTAAAGTTCAAATGTTTAATATAATTAGGATACTTTAAAAGTGT
Source organism: Euprymna scolopes (assembly GCF_053919585.1). Classification (NCBI taxonomy): domain Eukaryota; kingdom Metazoa; phylum Mollusca; class Cephalopoda; order Sepiida; family Sepiolidae; genus Euprymna; species Euprymna scolopes. Next base: position 4,836,494 of record NC_136509.1, read on the forward strand.
TTTAATAATTATATCCCTCTACATCTAACGAATAAAAAGGTTTTTTTTCTGTCGTTTATTCCAAAGTACATGCAATTTTTGTCACAGAAAGTGGAATCTCAAGTATATTGGTTGTAAAATTAGATGCGGCTTTCAATGTTTCGAACTTTGCAGCCCAAACTTAACAAAAGCTAAAAAAGTTAATATACGGATGAATTATGTATGTGTGTAGTCGAATTACAATAACCGGAAAATATTGTTTTCAAGGGTGTTATCGGAAAATGTGTAGACGAGTAGAAGTATTTCTTAAAACCTAAAAACTCGAGTAAAAAAAAGACTCAAACAATGACCTTCATTATTATGAGGCGCAGATAAACGTTAGAGGTTGTGCGAGGATGCTTATATTTGTAAGGAAGCTGAATGTAAATATCATGTTATCTTTAACTGAAACCAGGTAAACTACATAAATCTACGTAAAGTAACGTTCATGTCGCACATATCAAAAATATGTCTAAAGTAAAACTGTTATATCGGAGTCGGCGTGAGAGCTAAATAGGCGGCGACGTTGAATGAATTCGGCTTCATTCTAAATCGCGTATGAAAAATTAGTAAACATTATTAACAATATAATTACTTATGATAAGAGATTGCAATTGACAGATAAATGTAAGCGTTATATACCCATCTCTGAACACACACACACACGAATAGATATTCATTAATAAATATTTTTAAACGCATATGATTTGAAATTGTGAAAATCCTTTATTTTTCTATCTATTATTTATCTATAACAATGCAACGTTTGAATGAATACATAGAACAAGCAGATTGCAACGTGATCTTATGCAAATGTAAAATTAGTTTTATTCTCGTTGGCGCGTTCTTTAATAAGGATATGCCTGGATTTATTAATCATTTCATTAATCATGTAATCATCTTGCAAAGTGGAATCCTCCGTTAAGTTAGGAAACACAATGGATACCCCTGCAACGTTAGCTGTGGGTAAAATTGAGAGAAAAGTGTTAACCCCTCCCCAGTCATACATTTCCTGTTCTGGCGCTGCTTTAGTCCACTGAATAGAAAATATGAAAGGCGACGTGAAATAATATCGAGATAAACTTAGAAAACATGCAAAACTTGGAATTCTTAAACAATTACCATTTTTGTACTGACGAGGCTCGATGTTTTATGTTAATGAAAAGAAGAATTTCCTTTACAGGATCTAGCAGAGTACATTATATAGCTGTGCCTATTATTAAATTCATTTATATATAAGTAAAATAAGTCCATGAAGTTCCAAGATACTGATTTTTCGCCATCGATATCTTACTTTAATATATTAAAAATGTATACTATCGATCGATAGACAAACGCGTTTTACACTTTCAAATGGTCTCAGTTTGTCATGGATCAAAAAACTTGATATTAAATTAATGAAATGCGTTATATTCTATATTTTATATTGAATCAGATTCTGATACAAAAGAGGTAAACACGAAAAATACAATAAAAAACAATCGATGAAATCGCTTTGAAGTTCCTTTACAGAATTTTTATATATTTTTCTTAATTTCCCTAGTGTTATGCATATTGCTGCATCTGAAGGAAAAAAAATAACATTTGTGATTACCTTCCTTTCATCTTATTTTACAGCATAGAGGCAGGAACAAACACATACATAAATTATTACTGGATTAAATTTCTTTAAATACGGACCAAAACGATTTTCCGCTTACACACTGCAGAATTAATGGTACTTTTCTCTTTCAATTAACCTCCAAATCACGATCAGTAGAAATATTTCGTGATGAAATCGAAATCAAATAGAAATACTGAAATTTTTAAGGGTATCCTCTGAGTCGTGCACATGTGCAAAGCCTGATTTGAGATGTAGTACTATTGAGCTTATTTTACGTTTACGTTAACAATTTTAGATTTAAATTATACCCTACATTTGTTATGTTTGATAAGAAATGCTAATATTATATATGTAACTGAAGCCGTTGACGTGTACAGATTATCAGTGGTATGACACTTGTACAAATAATCTTGCCGGTGCTCGATTTTACGTACGTCAAAGGACGAGGTAACAGGAATTAGGGTTGTGAAAGCTACTTCATATTACATGTTGGTGCAGGAGGAACTTCCAAAATAAGGTGCAATCCGAAGTTTTAACATGAAATGTAAGAACGGCCCTGTCAGTGTTGCTATTTACAGTGAATTGAAAAGGAAGCCAGATATTTACAAAAACAGACGCATGGTTGAGATTGTATTTTAGCAGACGTGAAGAAGCACTTGTTCGTACAAAAACTGATTCTCAAAGCTGGTGAATTTAAAAGAAGCAATCTAGACATTGCTCACTTTAAAAGTAGGATAAGCAGTAGTATAAGAAGGCAGGGAATCTATGAGGGATGATGAGAGGTGTGGAAACAGTAGGGAAATCAGAACACCACAGATGATTCACCAAATAAAAAAATGCTTGGATAAGGACGGTCGTGTTTCTATCGAGAAAAATGCACAGTTCGCGGGAAATTCAACAAGCGACTGATTTGCGCGAATGCACCAGTCCACAATTCTTTGGGTGTCACAGACTACTTTACCAAGATAGGCATCGACAGGTCCTAACCCTTTCTACTACCTTGCTTTCAGTGACTTTCTATTATTCCCTAAGCTCAAGGAAAATTTTAGAGACTGTCATTACAGAACAATAGAAAAATGAAAGAGGTTGTGACGTATGTCATTGACCAGCACACAGAATATGACTTCCAGAAGTTATTTAAACGGTACATCCAGATCATTGCACCCGAGGTACATTATTAATTGAGGTATAGAGTTTCTAACCATTTCTATAGAATGGCTTCCTGTCTTTGTTTTAATATTCCCGAAGCTCAAGGAGCATTTTAGGGGTTGTCCTTACAGAACAATAGAGAAGATAAAAGAGGCTGTGACAAGTGCAATTGACACGCACACGCAAGGGTTCTTCCAGAAGAAATTTTTAACGGTACAGCCAGATTATTGCATCCATATTACCTTATTCAAAGAGTTATAGACTTCCATGTGTGTACTATCAATAAAAGTGCTCATAATTCAAGTATTGAAACTTATTTAAGGCACCTCCTGTATTGAATGCTAAGTAAACACTTAAGGTTGTTTTTACGATTTCGCCGTTTTCTAGTTTTAAGAGTAAAGATTATTTTTCTTATCATTGAAACAATGTTGCTTTCTATGTGTTTTATATTTGAATTTGATTGATATATTAATATTTCTTTTTTTTTTCAATATTAAAGTAATATTAATCCCAGTAACAGTATACTGTATTCTAAGTCGAAGGTCAGTGGATTATACGCCGATGGAAGTAGAATGTAAGACGCGTGCACTCTTCTAATAATGAAACATTTGGAATCAAAGTTTGTCGTAAATACAATTCGAGGTCTGTTAGTCATTCTTTGAGATTCTCCTGCATTGAGGGTTTTGTCATATTAATCAATCAAGGTGAAATATCAACAAAAGTATGCTTTCAGTTTGGCAAAATGTAAAACCTTTCGCTGTAAGGAAGTGTTTATTTATAAAATGTTATATGTCCAGTTAAATATATATATATATATATATATATATATATGTGTGTGTGTGTGTGTGTGTAATGTATATATGTAAACGATTATACGCACATCTACAAGGGGCATTATGAAGCACTAGAAAACAAAAGAAAACCAGTATATACACACGTACATTATATACACCTCTTACGTATATATACGGCCCGTCACATGGCATACCGTAAGCCTTGCGTTACGTAACATATAGTAAGTTTAGTGCCGTGCTCCCCTTGAATGGGAGTATGACGTAACGCATTTGACTTCAGCGTTTATAGCTGAATGTGTATTATTTCAAGAGAAAATGCATCCATTATAAAATGCCAAATTTGACGAAATATGTTTGTGCATTTGTGTGTGCGCGCGCCTGTGTGTTTGCGTGTATGTGTGTGTGTGTTCATATTATGCCCTGTCGACTTGTCAACCACATCATCAACAATGAACATTTTATAGCTACTTCGATTTAAGTTATTTTATGCAACAACATCATAGAAAAAAAACAATTCTAACAAAATAATTCTAGAAGTATCTATTCGTATATCACAGTGCGGCATTTCAATACTTCTCTGCTCGTGCAGATGAGAAATAAGGAAAAACTATGGCGTGGTGGAAAAAAAGAATGTAAACAGTATTTTCATGCAATCTATATCAACATTCCATCATGTTTTTTAATGCCGGTAAAAATGTCTGGTTTATAGCTTTCGTCTGAAAAACAGATTTATTTAGCGATTTATTCAAAAATAGTTGATTCAATTAAATTTCGACATGTATACATATGCATCCTGTTTTCTAATATATAGAGTTTATTACTAGCGTCGGTGCACATGCCATAGCCCGGTGGAAAAATGCGCTAAAATATGATATTTTAATTCGTCCGGATTTCGTATATATTATGATAGAGTTGTGATGTCAAATATTAAAAAAAAGTATTAAGCTCACATAAGCTTTTTTTTTTTTTAAATACATTTTCACCCCAAACAAGGCACATTGCCACTTTGGTGTAGGGGGCTACTATCAGGGGAACATCTACTGGGGTACTATGTAGGGATTAGGGCAGCGAGATGTTGGTTCACGTTGCACTTGAATTTATGCATGTCAGTACAGTTGGGGAAGCAGTTACCTGGAATGGAATTCCAAAGTCTAGCAGTTCTGGGGAAGAAACTACTGGAGTAGAAAGATCTTTTACATCTAGGGATCTCTACAGTGTGGGGGTGGGATTTTGCAGCTTGTCGGGTCTGTCGAGGGTGTTCACGTCGTGGGGGCACAAGTGCTTGCAGTTCTTCAGAGCATTCACCATTATAATACTTGTAGAACAGGCAGAGGGATGCAACGTTTCGACGATGGGACAGAGGCTGAAGTTTAGATGACAGTTTAGGGCCTATCAGATTTGCGACTCTCTTTTGAATCCTGTCAAGGAGCGAGAGACTAGTAGCCGATGCACCGGCCCAAATATGACAGCAATACTCCATACATGGGCGAATAGTGGCCTTATAGAGGTGCAGGATACTTTCGGGTATTAAAAGTTTTCTAGCACGGTAGAGAGATCCCACCTTTCTTGCAGCGGCCCTGGCAATGCCCTCGATGCAATTGTTCCAACTCATGTTTCCTGTGAACGTTAGGCCAAGGAGCTTGAGAGACGTACTCTCAGATAAAGAGTCGTTGGCCATTGCTATAGGTGGTAGAGAAGGTTTCTTGTAATTATTGAATGAAACCAGTTTTGTCTTGGTGGCATTGAACGTTACCATCCATTTTTGTCCCCATTCCACTACTGATTGGAGGCCATCCTTTAGTTTTTCTGCCATTACTTTAGATATATGTTCGTTTGTTTTCATGTCATGCCTGCTATAGAGTGTGGTTTCATCAGCATATATACCCATCTCAGAGGCAATCTTGTCGGGGAGGTCATTTATGAATATCAGGAACAGCAGAGGCCCAAGGATAGATCCTTGGGGCACTCCCGCATTTATATCATATTGTTTAGATGTACGACCGTCGATGACAACCTGGATTTTTCTCTTATCTAAGAAGGATTTTATTATGTTAAGTATTCTACCAGTGATACCGTAAGAACTAATCTTCCTGAGGAGACCCTCATGCCATACCCTGTCAAAAGCCTTAGATATATCTAGAGCTACCGCTCTGCCCGCTCCCGCTTTGTCCAGTGAATGGTATATGCGTTCAGAATTTACAGTGAGGATGTCTGCCGTGGAACGGGCTTGTCTAAATCCATATTGTTGGTCGGTCAGAAGTTTAGCATCTGTAAGGTGCTGGACTAGAGCATGGTTAATTAAGGTCTCAAATATTTTGGCAAAAAGTGGGAGGAGGCTTATAGGGCGATAATTTAATGGGTCAGTTCTTTCGCCAGAATTCTTGAATACTGGTACTACAGAAGCAGTTTTCCAACAGCTCGGAAAGCAAGATTCATTAAGGCATTTGTTGTAGAGTTTGGAGAGAACTGGAGCTACTTCGGCTGAGCACTTTTTTAATAGCACAGCTGGGATGAGGTCAGGTCCACATGCTTTGGAAGTGTCAAGGTTTTTTATGATAGCATGCACCTGAGCAGGGGTTATTTTCAGATCGTCTAGCGTGGCGTCTGTCCGCATAGGAAATTGAGGTAGGGGGTGGTTTAGAGGGTCCAGTGTGTAGTTGGAGGCAAACCGACTGGCAAGCATGTTAGCCTTCTCGGTTGCTGAGCAAAGAACCTTGTTGGTTAGTGGGGGAATTGTTGATTGCCCATTATTTACTACACTGTTGTAGATTTTCCAGAAGTCACGAGTTCCTAGTTTTTGTGCTTCGATGCGTTTTTTAGTGGTTTCCGTAAATTCCCTCTGAGCTGTCGCTATTTGTTTCTTAACGCTAGAATAAAACCCATAAAAGAAACGTCCATTAAAAATACAATCATTTGAGACTCCTTGCGTGGCTTTGCGACTTTTTGAAAAGGCAGAGTTTAAAAATATTGGGACTAACAGGCACATGGACAGACAGAGATATAACTTTTTTTTATGTATGAGACTGATAATATTTAATTAATAATTATTTGCATGGAAATCTTAATATTATTTTAGTAATAAAAATATTTTCTGCAGATATATCGTGCCTTTGTCGTACAGAAATTCAAGAGAATCTGATGTTTTTGAACAGACGAACTAGTTTTCTTGAAAAAAATCGAAATTTCGTGTTCGTAAAGGAGTAAGTCATGTGATACGACTCAAGCAAAACAGTGAACGTCTTTTTCCCAGTAATGCATCGTTGAAGAAATATGGCTTCTCAAATGCAGATGTTTAAATATCCCTTTCCCTACCGCTGTATGGGTGTGTGTGTATGTGTGCGTGTGCGAATATATATATATAAATATATATGTATATATATATAATTAGGTCCGCTATTCATCTAACTATCTATGTATATATATGCATATATATATATATATACACACACATATATATATATATATATGTATATGTATACATGTATATATATATATAATTCTCAAATGCAGATGTTTCAAAATTTCTTTCTTTCCCTACCGATACAAGTTGTGTGTATATATATATATATATATATATATATATATATATATATATATATATATATATACATATATATATATATATGGGGGATGTACACTGCGTGTCAAATTATTAACGAGATACAACTTTCTTTCCAGTTTCAGAAATTTACTGGTAGTTTCGTATCAAAATCTTCGGAAACGTTGGGAATGCTGAGTTGTCGGTACTTTGAAATGTTCGTACTGTTCCGTGCAATAAAAACAACTTTCCATCGTAATTGCTGAATCCAGTGTATTTGTGGTGTGTTATTAATAAAGCAGTATGAAAAAACTACTATTACAGAACAGTAGCAAAAGGTAACACTAGCCTCGAAATATGGAAAAAGACAGGAAGGTACAATCAAACTGTGAAAACCTTTGGCAAGGACCATACAAAGGTGTGTAAGAGAGCATAAGATATTCTCTAGAATAACATTTATTATAGAGAGAGATCAAAATACGGAAACTATTATGGCCAGCCAGTGTTGAAACTTTCCATAATGTGTTAAAACTAATGTAATATTTACATCAGACGCTTTTATGGGCCCAGATAGTAAGCGTTCTTCATAGAACCTCACAAAAATATTCGCAATGGTCGGTTCAAGTACTGAGCCCATGCCCAATCCATTTTTTTGCCGAAACATTATATTGGTGAAACTAAATTCCACAGATGGCGTGGCAAATTTCATAAGTTCAATAAATTATGTTTTCAGGAATAAGAGGAGGTGATATCCGGTCCCGATATAAAAATCTGCACATATATCTATACAGGGACACGAGTAAAAAGATTGCTTATATCATAAGAGCAGATACATTTATTAACAATCTTAGACTTTTTAATAAAGTCAGCAAAATAAAATGAATCTTTTAGGCAATATTTAATATAATGTGATAAAACAGGTTGTAAAATGGGAAATACTCAATTTGAGACTTTCTGTTGTGATGATCTTACCATTGAGAGAATGGTCCTTAATGGGATATCCGCTTTATTGGGTTTAGGTAGACCATATAACCTTGGGCGGATAGATCCAGAGGGTCTCATATCACTAGCTACTTTCGTGGGTAGTACACCGTTTTTGACCCGCTTGACGAGTTTATTTTGAAATTTGGTTTCCAAGGAAGCGGTTGAATCATGAGTTGCGACAGGGCTTAATGATTTAAATTTGTCTTTTCCATCTTGTATTACTGATATTTTGTCAACGTACAATGATTTAGTGTAACCACGCCTGACACTTTATCTGGTCTAGTAATGACTAATGATGGGTCTTGGCGTAGAGTTTTAATAACTGCAAAATGCTCTTTGCCCCATTTAAACTCAGAATGCGACACTGGTGTACTGGCGACACGGTGAGCAAGGTCATTCAATTTTGCCTTAAGATAACTATTTTTGGTTTCAGAGACTGGTGCAAGTCTCTCCGCTTGTGCATTGAGCAGTTCAAATTCAGAAAATACCTCTTAACATTTAACACCGTGCAAAGGAATACAAAAATCTAAACCATGATCAAGTATCATTAGTTCTGAAGGTGACAAGTCATGGGAAGATGAATTAAGAACGTTACTTCCAATATTTGGGTTGGTGGTATACCCAAACTTTTTATATATTAAGTGTTGCAATTTGTTATTTGATTTAAGAACTACTTTTTTAATATATCGCTCTTGTAAAATTGCAGTGTATCGTGCAAAGCGAACTTTATCAAAGCACGAAAGAATGCTAACTGCTTCCCTCCATAATTGAGCATATTCAGTCTTATATTTCTCTAAATTCAATGCTAGTTCACCCACAAAAAATATTGATAAACGCATTCACCATTTTGATGCCCAGGATGCAAATTCGTTTCTTTTTTAAATTTTAAATACAATAAACGAAGAGCACACATTATTACTGACACGAGAATTTAAGAATGTTATATTATCTTGCGTCGACATAATTTTACTTTTAATTTTGAGAATAGAGTAAACATTCTTAATTAAACTTTAATTGTACCTCGTATTCATATATTCCATACTGTTTTCAGGGATACACGATTTAAATATTGCAATTAGGAGGGGAATACTTTTATGATTCACGATTATATATATATATATATATATATATATATATATATATATATATATATACATATATATATAAAATAATCTCTCCAAAGGGGGGGAGTGGAACAGGGGAGGAAAGAAAGAGGAATGGGGAGCAAGCTGACCGGTTTCTACGCTCGCTTCTCAAAGCTGTATCGAGGGAATTTTTAAACACAGAATGAAAAAGCGATTAAAATTGCGTTTTATTCAATTTACGGAGAGACAAAAAGTGGAAAAACGATTAAAATAAAACAGCGTTATGGTCGAATACCCTAGAGCTTAATCACGTTCACACCCAGGAGGCATTCCTTTTGCATGCAAAGGGAAGGTTTTCTAAGTCGAACGTGAATAGTCTCCAAGATCTTAAGGTTATATATTGAATGAGCACGACTCAGAATAGAAAAAGAATCCGTGCTAAAGTTCGCTGCACAAGACGGGTTTAAAGTAAATGATCAGTAATTGAAGACCTCCATGTATTAGTAACAACGTCCGTTGCCCGGTAGGTTCCATTCCTAGTTTTACTGGGTATATGTTATTGGATTCTTCCATCTAATCTCATGTCATTCGACCCAAGTAGTTGGCACCGCAACCACATTCAAAATTGTAAATAACGTTACTATTTTGGTGGAGGGAGGGTAGAACATCTATTCTAATTGTGAACTTGATAATTAAAAATAAATGGTAATTGAGGATACACATTATGGTTACTGTGATATTTCTGATAATTGATAATGATATTTTTTATTAATACTTATATTGATTAATAATGTTAATAATAGTGGAAAGTAAGATTTTTAAGGTAAAATTCAATAGAAAAGTACAGAATAATAGATTTAAAAAAGAGAGAATATAGGTGTAAAGGGCAAACGATAAGATAAGTCAAGATATAAAATAAACCAGATAATTGATCTGAAGGTATCCACGTATATACAGGGTGTCCACAAAGTCTGGCTACATTATGTAGCCAGGCTTTGTGGAAGCGTCCTGTAGATTATGTAGACTGACATTGTGGGCACGCTGTATATATATATATATATATATATATATATATATATATATATATATATATATATATATATATATATGTCAAATAGTCAATAGAGAGAAGAAGAGATTCAGAGATAATGGTTTTTGGAAGAAGTTCGTGTGAATTGGTGAGTAAAATCTATGCTGCGCATGAACAGCTTCCTAAGAATTGAACACATCCTATCAGATGTCAATGGGAACAGCTGACCTTCTATTGGAAATTACTAATACAGCCACAACTCTGCACGTTCAAATACCGAGAGAATACAGTACCTGGCAGATTGTTTGTTATTCGCAGGAGACTTTTTTTGTCCTATTTTTAGTGTTTTTATAGGATTTCGTAAATGATAACTTTGATTTCCGTGCGTAAATAATTAAGTTCTATACCTTAAGTTCAGGCTCTATATACTCTTTATAACTTAATGTGCATATATATATATATATATATATATATATATATATATATATATATATATGTATGTATGTATATATATATCTTAAAATGTTTGAGCCATGTTCAGGTAACGTGCATGTAAGTTTCATGTGTTTAGACCCAAAATTCGCGTAGCAGATTGGTAAAGTCTGCTAAGGTTAACTCTGTCCTCTTTGACCACTTGGTAGCCAAATGTTCACTTAAAGGCTGATTGAACATCTTGCTGCATGTTTAAATACCCTTTATGTAAAAATTTAAATGGTTTGACTACGAAATTTGCTGAATAGTTTGCTTTTGAATGTTGCCCTCTTGCTAGCCAATTTTAGGTGCCTTTACATCATGTTTGTTTCCAGTATTTAGATATCATTATTTATAAGTAAATACTACTATTTGGAAAGATCTATCCATCTATCTATCTATTTATATTTTTCTCATTTCTTTATATATAATCTATTGTTTTCAGTATCTCAACGTACTGTGGGTGTTAGATGTTCTTTAAATCGTACTTCTCGAAGCGACACTTTTCATCGCTGTATAGTTTTACATTTTCGTATAGTTTCATATTATTTGTATAGTTTTACATTTTTTGTATAGATTTAAATTAGTTGTATAGTTTTACATTTTTGTATTATTTTACATTTTTGTATATTTTTACATTATTGTATAGTTTGACATTATTTGTATAGTTTTATATTATTTATATAGTTTGACATTATTGTAAGGTTTTAAATTATTGTATAGTTTTACATTATTTGTATAGTGTTACATTATTGTATAGTTTTACATTAGGTGTATAGTTTTACATTATTGTATAGTTTTACATTTTTGTATGGTTTCACATTTTTGTATAGTTCAATATTCTTTGTATGGTTTTACATTTGTGTATAGTTTTACATTATTGCATAGTTTTACATTATTAGTATAGTTTTACATTAGTTATATAGTTTGGCATTATTGTATAGTTTTACATTATTGTATATTTTTACATCGTTTGTATAGTTTTACATTTTTGTATGGTTTTACATTATTTGTATAGTTTTACATTTTTGTATGCTTTTACTTTTTGTATAGTTTTACATTATTGCATAGTTTTACATTATTTGTATAGTTTTACATTATTTATATAGTTTGACGGTATTGTAAGGTTTTAAATTATTGTATAGATTTACATTATTTGTCTGGTGGTACATTATTGTATAGTTTTACATCATTTGTATTGTGTTATATTATTGCATATTTTTACATTATTTTTATAGTTTTACATTATTGTATAGTTTTACATTATTGTATATTTTTACATTATTCGCATAGTTTTCCATTATTGTATAGTTTTCCATTATTGTATTGTTTTAAATTATTGTATATTTGTATATTATTTGAATAGTTTTACATTATCTGACTAGTTTTACATTATTTGTATAGTTTAAGATTATTTTATAGTCTTACATTATTGTATAGTTTTACATCCTGGTATATTTTTACATTATTGTACACTTTTACATTATTGTATAGTTTTACATTATTTGTATAGTTTTACATTATTTGTATAATTTTTCTATTATTGTATAGTTTTACATTATTTGTATAGTTTTACATGATTTGTATAGTTTTACATTATTGTATAGTTTTACATTTGTGTATAGTTTTACATTATTTGTATAGTTTTACATTATTTGTATAGTTTTACATTATTTGTATAGTTTTACATTATTGTATAGTTTGACATTATTTTTATAGTATTACATTAGTGTGTAGTTTTACATTATTGTATAGTTTTACATTATTGTATAGTGTTTCATTATTGTATAGTTTTACATTATTTGTATTGTTTAACATTATTGTATTTACATTGTTTGTATAGTTTTAGGTTATTTTTATATTTTAACATTATTTGTATAGTTTTAAATTTTTTATAGTTTTAAATTGTTGTATACTTGTACATTATTGTATAATTTTACATTATTTTTATTGTTTTACATTATTTGTATTGTTTTACATAATTGTATTGTTTTACATTATTTGTATTGCTTTACATTATTGTATAGTTTTATATTATTGTATAGTTTTACATTATTGTATAGTTTTACATTTTTGTATTGTTTCACATTTTTTGGTTAGTTTTACATTATTGTATAGTTTTACATTCTGGTATAATTTTACATTATTTGTATATTTTTTCATACTTGTATAGTTTTACATTATTCTATAGTCTTACATTATTTGTATAGTTTTACATTATTGTATAGTTTTACATTATTGTAAAGTTTTACATTATTGTACAGTTTTACATTATTGTATAGTTTTACATTATTTGTATTGTTTTACATTATTGTAAAGTTTTACATTCTGGTATAGGTTTACATTATTTGTATGGTTTTAGATTATTGTATGGTTTTACATTATTACATAGTTTTACATTATTGTATAGTTTTACATCATTGTATAATTTTACATTATTGTAACGTTTTACATACTTGTATAGCTTTACATTATTTGTATTGTTTTACATTATTGTATAGTTTTATGGTCTGGTATAGGTTTACATGATTTATATAGTTTTACATTATTGTATAGTTTTACATTATTTGTATAATTTTAAAATATTGTATAGTTTTACATTATTTGTATAGTTTTACATTATTTGTATTGTTTTACATTATTGTATAGTTTTTCATTATTGTATAGTTTTTCATTATTGTATAGTTTTACATTATTGTATAGTTTTACATCATTGTATAGTTTTACATTATTGTACAGTTTTACATCATTGTATAGTTTTACATTATTTGTATTGTTTTAGATTATTGTATAGTTTTACGGTCTGGTATAGGTTTACATTATTTGTATAGTTTTTCATACTTGTATAGTTTTACATTATTGTATAGTTTTACATTATTGTATAGTTTTATATTTTTGTATAGTTTTACATTTTGTATAGTTTTACATTATTGATAGTTTTTCATTATTGTATAGTGTTACATTATTTGTATAGTTTGACATTATTGTATAGTTTTACATTATTTGGATAGTTTTACATTATTTGTATAGTTTTACATTATTTGTATACTTTTACAATATGGTATAGTTTTACATTATTTGTATAGTTTTACATTATATGTATAGTTTTACAGTATTGCATATTTTTACATTGTTTATGGTTTCACATTATTTGTATAGTTTTACATTATTGTATAGTTTTACATCCTGGTATATTTTTACATTATTTGTACAGTTTTACATTAATGTATAGTTTTACATTATTTGCATAGTTTTACATTATTGTATAGTTTTTCATTATTTGGATAGTTGTACATTATTTGTATTGTTTTACATTATTTGTATAATTTTAAAATATTGTATAGTTTTACATTATTTGTATAGTTTTACATTATATGTATAGTTTTACATTATTGCATATTTTTACATTTTTATGGTTTCACATTATTTGTATAGTTTTACATTATTGTATCGTTTTACATTATTTGTATAATTTAAAATATTGTATAGTTTTACATCATTTGTATAGTTTTACATTATATGTATAGTTTTACATTATTGCATATTTTTACATTTTTATGGTTTCACATTATTTGTATAGTTTTACATTATTGTATAGTTTTACATCCTGGTATATTTTTAAATTATTGGTATAGTTTTACATTTTTGTATAGTTTTACATTATTTGGATAGTTTTACATTATTTGGATAGTTTTACATTATTGTATAGCTTTACATTATTTTTATAGATTTACATGATTATCTGTTTCAAATACACAGTTGTTAGTCATGATTCCTTCCTGTAGGGTGCTTGATACGCACAACTATATTCGGAGAAATGAATCACTCCTAAATACTGGATTACATATTCGTTGAAGAGAACAGTAGTCCGATGAATCCAAATAATACGAATAACTAACAGTAATCTCAAAAAATCAGAAACGGCATATATCTGTTGGCATCGATAATTTACCATGTGCGGATTTAGTGACAACGCAATATAAAGTAATATGCAACCAGACGTGTCTTATCAATATACTTTTAATTAATGTAGGAACCTCTCTTGTCAGATTATATTTGTTGTACATATGGTTAGTTTTACCAATGTAGGAGTTATTACTAGTAAGTTACTTCTTTATTTTAATTTTAACTAGGCATATAAAAGTTGTTGCCCAACAGTTCTATTTGAGAGACCAGTTAGATTTATCTATAAAACTACAAGTGTTTTTTACGCTGGTTACATTTTTTTGTCATTTAAAACTTTGTTTCTGACTTATATTAAATTTTCAAAAATTTTCCATTAATACCCAACCTCGTATTCTGACAGGCAAAGTACACCTTTAAAAATCTACTTTGAAACGCTCGGTGAAGTAAGAATGCCTTTGATCAATGTCATAAGACATTCAGACAAACTTTAGCAATCTTTCCTTGACAATCGTTTACAGGCATCTAATATTCATTTACATGATTTATAAATTTGATATTCAAAAAATTATTGTAGCCTCTCTATATTCTCTAAATGTTTTTTCTCTTAACTTTTTTATATTTTCTATAGGTTTACCTTAGATAATCCTCAAATCTGTTTAAGCCATCTTTAGATTTCTGACCCTTTTATTACTGAAGTGGTCCTTATTTCTTATTATGATTAACTAAACTTATAGAACGCCAATTAAATTCAAGCTGTTAAATTCGTCACATCTGCATGTACTATACGGACACTATTTGCCTTACAATGGTTTCATAGTAGAGATATAACGGCAGTATATCATTTTCATTGTCTTGACTCGAGTGTTTATTCATTAATATCTCATATGCCTTTCTACAAAGTGATGTGGTACCTAGTTAATAACTGTGTTTAACTGTGTCGGATATATACTCGAGAGTCAAAACAATGATAAGAATATTGTGATGTGCTAAGCTAAGTGATTAGTTAATCTCTAAATCAAATCCCCTTATATTCTAAATGGAAAAAAATAAACATCACTCAGTTTATTCTTAGTTTAACCAAAGACCTCTCAAGATTAAAGTATTCCCCTCCCTAGATTATCGTTTTCAAGTTTTTATTGAATATGATATTTTTATATATATTATATGAGCTTAAAATTGATTTTATACAACTGGGTTACGGTGCATTGTTCCAGCATGACAATAACTCGAAACACACATCCAAGACTGAAGAGGCTGAGGGTAAAGGTGATTGACTGGCGAAGCATATGTCCAGACTTGAATCCAATAGAACCTCTTTGGGGGATTCAAATGCAGAGTGTCGAGGTGCGAAAAGTTTCAAGCATCCGCCAGATCCTCAACGTCGCAAATAAAGAATGGAAGAAAATTCTAGTGACAACGTGTGAAGCACTGATAAGCTTCATGCCCAGGAGAGTAAAGGCAGTTTTATATAAGTATGATAGCCATACACAATATTGAGAGTTGACGTGGTGTATATTAATTTCGACAACTTTTCGTAAGGGGATTTAGCTTTTAATGGCAATATTTTGAGTTATTTGGAGGAGAAAATGAATTAATCTGTTATATATGCTACAGATATATTTCATTTCATTGTGTCAAAAACCATTTTTTTCAGTTTTTTTCACATGAAGAGATATACTAAAATATTTTTTTTTAAATCTGAGGGTGGACTCACATTTGTTTATAAATATAGATACATGATATATATGTGTGTGTATATATATGTTTGTGAGTGTATGTGTATGTATGCGTGTGAGTCTATGCGTGTGTGTGTTTATATGACACGTGATAAAATTGTATTTACTTCATCGAGACCCCAGTATATAGCTATAAAATATGATGCCATGAGGATTCGTTTGTTCTAGAGATTTTCTAATTTCTTATCGGTAAAGCTTTGAAAATCCTATTTAAATTGCAAGTTTACTTCTCCTAACTCTGGAATCATAAATATGTATTATAATCCTATATATATATATATCTATAAAACTATAAATATCCAATTCTCTCTCCTCTGATCTTGAGCACGTAGTACAATGGGGAAAGGAATGGCTGGTTACTTTTAATGCATCTAAAACCAAGCTTCTCTCTTTACATCATCAACATTCTAATTCACATTTGTCATCAATTGAAATGAATGGATCTCGTCTTCAGGAGGCCTCAAGTTTTGACAAGCTTCTGGGCTTGACCATTACTCCTGATCTTAAATGGAACACGTATATCAAATCTGTTGCCAAGGCCGCTGGAAAAATGGTGGGATCTTTCTATCGATCCAGTAGATATCTCACTGCTGATGCTATTCTCTACCTATATAAGAGCCAGCTACGTCCAAGGATGGAATACTGTTGCCACATCTGGGCAGGAGCTGCTAGAAAGGACTTGTCCTGCCTTGATAGAGTTCAAAATAGACTTCGTAGCCTCGTAGGAGATGTCCTTTTCTCCTCCTTGCAACCTCTATCTCACAGAAGAGATGTTGCGAGTTTGTCTCTGATGTATCGTTATTTTCATGGAAAGTGTTCAACTGAGCTTCAATCTATGGTCCCCCCTCGCCAAATTTTCACAAGAAAAACTCGTCTAGCTGTAAACACTATCAATAATTTCCCCCACTCTTTATCTGTGCCTAAACCTAAACATAGATTCCATCCACAAAGCTTCTTTCTTAGAACTGCACGCCTGTGGAATTGTCTTCCGTTTTCCTGCTTTCCGGCTGACTACAATATGGTTGTGTTCAAGTCTAAAGTAAATAAGTTCTTGATGAGCCGTTCCATATAAGTTATTAAATTTACCAAATTTTCATTACTAATGATTACTATATTGACCAATTTCTACTGTACACTCTTGAACCCTTATCCTTGAGTGGCCTCTGGGCCTTGATAATGTGGTGACGCCTTTGTAAAAAAAAAAAAAAAAAACATATATATATATATATTCATTGCTTGGGAATTTTTTTGATGTATTTGATAATATCGGCATAATCGATGACACTTTAGATAAGTTTCTATCATTCAGAATTGCACAATACATTTTTGGAAAATCAAAATTTTATCGTATTTATGACTTCAGAGAGATCGTAAAAATGTGCGTGTCTTGGTAATCTATTAGATAAATTTCTGGGTTTATGATTATTTATTATTATGTTACGATTCTGATGCGTGTATAGCTCAGTAATCTTTAACATTATATAAACTTAATGTGTTTGCTTTCATTATTTACCCGTTTCCTTAGATGATGGAATATAGTGAAAATCAGACCTTAATAACATTTAGACTTATTATAAACAATGCATAATTTTCTTTTATTACTTGTATTTTAAGAAATTTACTCTGCATGGTTTTCTAACTTTGAATATGTGTAGAAGTCCTCTTAATTTCAACATCTAAATAATTGTATTAGGAATGTCAAACATCTAGCATAGAAATTGATAGAATACATCATGGATTTTTCCTTCACATTTCCATTCGAGATAACATTAAGTCTCTTCAACTTCTAAATTATCTTTGGTAAATAAGGATTTACTTAAGTATGCCCGTGACAACGCGGAACAATTCAATTTCAATGGATGCAATCAGAAACAAAAAAAAACTCTGGACCAAGATAAAAACCTTCCCCATAAAAGCTATACAGTAAAGACGTACTTAGTGACAATATATTACAGATTAAATTAGAAACATCTCATGAGGTAAAATATTCTATGTTCGAGTCGAACATTGTTGAAATCACGAAAAAGAATAAATCAAGTTAGATATTTAAGCACAAACGTATATACTTTTTCAAGCAAATCTTATTAACCACGATTTCCCAGCTACTAAGGGCATATACATCAGGCATTTCTCCAATTAATCTGCTATACGGCTGTAGTGTGATAATACACAGTGGACCTAAGGTGGATATGAGTCACTAATTGATGAAAGGGGGCAATAGACACAGCTATAGAAAGTGTTCTCCAATAAACAAAGGGATGGGAATTACCAAGCAATGAACCTGTAGGTGTTTATAGATTGAGCCATTTTGATTTGACAATGACAATAGAAACACAAAGAACAGATAAAACATGGAATGGTAGCTTCCGGCAGCCGAGTTGGCGTGACTTTACATACCGACACAGAGATGACAGTTGACAACTAGATGACTTTTGCGGCGAATGAGGGCTAATAGCGCAATGTTGGGCAGTTTTTGGAGTTACTAATAAACAGAATTAGGTGCAAATTTCGACTGGCAAACGAAGGTAACATCGATAGAACGGTGTGAAGTTTTGGAAAATAGCAAATGGAATCCCGAAAAGAAGCGTGTGCTCTATCACACCTTTCATTAATGGACATGAGGTAATCTTGAGAGCATCAAACAAAACTAAAATCTTTACCAAGAGTTTGCAGGTAATTCTACCAAAGGCCGCCAACCCCCAATATTTCCTCTTGTATCAGAACAAAATATGTAAAATATGTAAAATACAAATATCTTTACCTGATCTTTCTAAGCTAATAACAACCTTTATTCCAGTAAAGCAACTGGTCCTTTTTTATTTACATGTAAGTCACGATTTATTAAGGTCCGGAAGCCAATCGGGGATAAGGCTTATGGCGTTTAAAGTAATCAATTGGATACTATCGTAGTAATAGTAACTAACGGAGATTTTATAAAGTGAGATACTTAAGGGGGCGGTTTATCAGGAATCTGTTTATGTTAGACTTGAAGACATCCAAGTTGTAGTCACGTGGGAAACAGGCAGACGGAAGAGAGTTCCACAAACGTGCACTACTAAGAAAAAGCTGTGTTCATGGAATCTACGTTTTGATTTAGACACATATATAGAGTGGGGAAAATTATTAACAGTGGTTTTACATAGACGGGTGTTTTTCGTGAAAGATTGGCGAGGAGGGTCTAGGAATTGAAGCTCAGACGAGCATTTTCCATGGAAACAACGATCAACCAAAAACAGGCTCACAACGTTTTTTCTTTGGGAGAGAGGTTGAAGGGAAGAGAAAAGGACAACCCCCACTAGTCTACGAATATATTTTGAACTCTGTAAAGGCAGAATAGGTTGTTTTACACAGATCCTTCCAAGATATGGCAGAAGTACTCCATCCTAGGACGTACTTGACTTTTATATAGATAGAAAATTGCATCAGCAGTGGGATATCTACTGAAACGGTAGATGGATCGCAAAATATTTCCAGCGATCTTGGCTACAGATTTGATGTGCACGTTCCATTTCAGATCATTCAAATAATAGTGCTAAAAAAACTTGAACCAGAACTAGCACCCATACTTACAAGCGGTGTAAGCGTTGTCTTAAGTAGAATTGCTTTCTATCGCCCTGAAAAATCTCACCAGTATGCCCTGTATTTAAGAATTCAGGTGATCAGAATCTCCTTCTCAGTGCAGCTCAATGAGTCCCCTGTGCATTATGAGTATGTTGCTGAAATCTGTGTAAAATAGAGAAGTAATCAACTGTCTCAGCAGAACTAACATTCTTAGTGACATGCGATATGGTTTCCGTTCGGCTCTATATCTCATAGACTTAGCGAATCTCTCACCTGAACCAACCTCTCTAGGGCAATTGCTCTTGACATATCAAAGGTCTTTGATAGGGTATGGAATAAAGGTTTACTTTACAAGATGTTCAGATACATTATAACTGGAAATGTCTTCTCAATTAATGAATCATTTCGATCTGATGGGTTTATATGATGGTCAGAAATCAGAAGCATACAGCATTAATGCTGCAGTCCCTCAGGGGTTCACCCTGGACCAAACTCTCTTCCTGACCTACATTAATGATCTTCAAAATCACATCCTTACATCATCTGTAGACATTTATACTGATGACACCACCATTTATAGTAGCAATCAAAGACCAGGAACGACCAAGTTTGTCTGATTCTCTCTTCTATTGGGAGCGTGGTACAATAGGGAGAGATGAGGCTGTTTACTTTTAATGCATCTTAAACCAAGCTTCTATCTATAGATCATCATCGTTTTTATCCCTATCAGGCATGAATTAAAATCAATGGCTCTCGTCTTGGTAAGGGTTCATGTTTTTACAAAATGCTGGCGTTGAAATTTATCCTGTTCTTAAATGGAAGATATACATCAAATCCCTTGCCAAAGTCGCTGGGAAAATAGTGGGAACCTTCTCTCGATCCAGTAAATATCTTATTGCTGATGCGATTATCTATCTATATAAGAACTGGTAGTCCAAGGATAGAGTAATGTTGCCACATCTGGGTGTGAGGTGCTAGAAAGGACATCATCCTTAGTTGATAGATTTTTAAATAGACTTCTTACCATAGAGAAGAATGTCCTTTTCTCTTCCATGCAATCTTTTTCTCACAGAAGAGATGATGCGCGCCTATATCTGCTTTATTATTTTCCAGGTAAGTGCTCTTCTATCTATGATCCCCTCCTGGCCAAACTTTAAAGAGTAACATTTGTCTAGATGAAAACACTGTCAATAATTCCCATCACTCTTTATATGTACTTAAACCTAAACGTAGACCCCCTAAACGAAGTTTTTTTTCTTAAAACTGCACGCCTGTGAAACTGTCTTCCGTGTGCCTTCTTTCCAGCTGACTACAATATGATTATTAGTTTATTTATGGCGTACTATTATTCTCATCTTTCTAAGTTGTTGGTTCACAACGTTGAGGCAAACTTTTCCTCAGGTGTTCGTCAGGTGATTACCGTAACAGAGGCTTACTTGGCCAACAACTAAGAAAGATAAGAATTATAGTCCGCAATACATAAATTTAAATAAATAAGACTCATTTGAATAATGTATTCCAATTAAAAATTATACATATATACCATTTGGCACGAATCCGAACATGAAAAATCAGATAATAAATAAATGTGGATGTATAAGACCAACCTTCATCGCCCTTTTTGGGGCCCGTTTCGCGGTTGAAAAAAACCGTTGAATCTCTACGGTTCCAGGTGAGAAGTGCCGGAAGATACCGGTTTCAAGCCTACTCAAAGCCGGGCAGAGCTTACTTGGCCAAAAACCTGGTGAGAAGTCAACAACTACGGATAGTAGTAATTGCTTAGAATGCAGTTGGGAGATTCGGAGTTACTAACCGTCGTGGTTACCACCTTACGAAGGCCAGGGGAATAGTTGGCCGAGACGTCGTGAAACAACAACTACGAAAGATGAGAATAATAGTCCGCAATAAATAAATTTATATAAATAATACTCAACTCAATAATGAATTCCTATCACAAATAATACAATATGATTGTCTCAAGTCCACCGTAAACAAGTTCTTGATGAGTCGTTCCAATTAAATAAACAAATTTACCGACTTTCAATTACTAAGCATTACTATATTGTCAAATTAACTACTGTGCACTCTGTAATCTTAACCTTCGAGTTGTCGCTGGGCCATGATAAGTGGTGATGCCTATGTAAAAATAGCATACGAGAAATACATTCTCGCCAGAATTGTTTACTACTTTAAAGCATTATCTAATTTTAAGATGATGATCTCTACCGCATTTACATTTTTGTTTATCCTGGAGCAAAAGCCACGAGAGAATAAAAATGTTTCGTCGATTACTACAAGCACAAAATAAACATTAATTTAATACCCTATACATCAAGTATGAGTTTCTGAAAAAAAGGTTGTTTTTTTCTACAGGAATTAATGTGTATTTCTTTTAATTTGTCGAGACTCCCTTGGCCATGAAAGTTAGGATAACAGTTATTTTAATTTAATGTATACAGGTTAGTAAACACGCCAAAACAAACATATTAAAAAAATGGAAAGCCCACTTCAATTTGTTGTAGGTATTCAAAAATAATGATTAAAATGAAATGTAAAAACAAAAAAATATATATACATACATAGAAAGAGAGAGACAAAGCGAGAGAGGGATAAAGAGAGAGAGATGCTTCCTATGAATTATGTATAAATTATTTAATTATTTGTTGTATAGCAAAATTTTCTTGCCATAAATTACAAAAAAAGACTTTAAATGCTTAGCCTTGATCGTTATGTGAGCATTATTATATGCATGGTTACGTTGCCCCGCGTATCATTTTGGTTGTTCAATGGATTAGTGAACAATATTTTCTGCAACAAACTTAGTCACCATTACAGAGTGCATGGCCTATATTGTAAAGCTTATAATGGAAAATAAAGGGAAGTAAACAAAAAATCATGAATGATTTTGATTTGTATGTACGTCTAAAATGAAGGCTATCATTTCGTATGATATATATATATATATGTATATATATATATATATATATATATATATATATATATATATATATATATAAAGTGTTTGCTAGATTAATATTCAGAGTATAAATAGTTTTTAGATTTAAACAATATATGCCAAGAAGTTTCAATTCTATGAAAGAGGCACTAATGTTTATCAATTCCCCATACTATATAATGGTCTATTTCAAGTGAATATTATTAAAATACATTATACGACTGCGTCTTTTTATGTATTCCCTGTTTGCAACATTTTAACTTACGTATTTTAAAGTGGTAGTATGAATACGTAAATGTTAGAATATACAATCTCATTACCCTGCGAAAATTTATACTTTACATATAGCGTTTCAGTGTACAAGTAAAACGTCGACTTATTTAGAAAAAAGTCTATTTTAAAAATAGATATAAACAACACTACTTATTCAAAGTGCGTGGGTGAATGTAGAGTTCTATTCGGAATATATTTAAGTTGACAACTTGGTATTTTCTAATACTCGGATATTTGAATTGTAAATTGGTACGTTATCACATTATTCTGGCTTATTTGTTTAGCAAACAATCAAGGAATTTGTGATTCGTTGTCAAGCGTTTGTAGAAAACGTGTTTAAACTGTCGAACTGATGAATTAAAGACAGAGAAAAAAGTAGGGATTCTTATGAGATGCTCATGTGGATTTACGTGCATATGCAAGTTGTTCGTTGGAAATTTTCTAAATGACCCCTGGGTTTCTAATAAGAAAAATTTGCAAAAGATAAAATATACGTTTAAAAAAAGACGATGTATCAATGCTAGAATGACAAGGTATAAAAAAACAATAGAGTAAATTTGTTGATCAAAAATGACGCAAAAAGGCAGAAACAGTCTGATAAGTATAACTCCACTTATTGGTTCCGACGAATTCACTGAAGCCTGAGAGTTTTGTCTACAATCGATATTACACTTATAAAACAATACTAATATTGACTGTAAATAATAAAGTAAGCGATAAAACATATAATAGTTAAAACATATTTATATGGAAAATAAATAGCGGAAAAAAGGACATGAACGCACGTGAAAATAATGTTGAATTGGGTCGTAAATGAATAGTAACATTCAAAAAAGCTTTTCTGCCACTGATTGCAATACCTCAACTTAAAATCACCAAGTAAAATGATTTAGAACAAATACATAGCAGACATTAACAAGTTTACTGCAAATATGTTATACTCTTTCTAGTGTGATTGAAAGTTACAACTAAGGTAGTATCATGTGCCTCAACAATGCCAATATTTGCCTATGTGCGGAAGAAGTTTGTCTCATCAATTCTGATGCCTCTGTTACTTTTCCTTCGCTCTTAGACAGGGGAACGAGTTTTCTCTTATGCAAGAGCTTCCACATAGTGAAACAAGCGTCAGCATTTGTCTGCATTTTGAATCTCCGTACCGTTTTAAAGAATTATGTGATCTCATTAACCTGAATAACTTGAACCCCTTGAGGAAAACACTTGGGACTAACCAGAAAGCAGTAAAATCCCATACTGCATGTTAGAAATCCCTGTAAGTTACTTGTTTCGAAATGCTAGTCGTTGCATTTTCCTCCCCTTTCCCTGTTCCTTGACTGTACTAACACGCAGAAGTTCTCGAAGTAATGGGCATAGCAATTTCGCTGCAATCTCCACATTTAAAGTTGGTCCAGAGACAAAGATTACAAGGGTAAGCTTGGCAACCCGGTAGCCCTTATTTTCTAATTTGAACTCAGAATACAAATGTGTAATCGTCGAACGCCAAGGACAAGATAGCGACGCTGGTATGATGCCCAGCATTTACGACTAGGCGGGCTCTTTTTGGTTTACCGGAACGCACTCCACCTAAAGGAAGAGCAATATAAAAGCTGGAGCAAACATCGCCCGCTTACAGAGAGAACTGGCTGGTGTCCCGTGCTCTGCTAGCAGAACTAGAAAAATAACAAATTTCAATTACCATTTTACATGTAATTTTGAAACAACACGTTCGTGTGCAAAGTAGTATATGTCTTTCAATTGACAAAAATTAATTATATCGAGACTCAAGCGCTAAACCTGCTGAAGTACACCAACTCTCAATCCGTTTCTATATGTACATAAATTCAGCCTTATGAATTGAATATACAAAGAACGTGCCCAAGATTATGTTCCGCTGAAACTGATTTAAACTTTAAACCAGGATCTATTTTCTTATTCACGGCATCTTGGGAAAAGGAAATGGAAGCATGCTAATATCGTATCAAGTTTTAAGAAAGTTGGCAAATGTGCATGCAAGAACAATTAAGTAACATCCATTCTT
Source organism: Euprymna scolopes (assembly GCF_053919585.1). Classification (NCBI taxonomy): domain Eukaryota; kingdom Metazoa; phylum Mollusca; class Cephalopoda; order Sepiida; family Sepiolidae; genus Euprymna; species Euprymna scolopes. Next base: position 4,861,633 of record NC_136509.1, read on the forward strand.
TCAGTTAGATGTAAAATCTCTGTAAATATGTTGTTAAGCCGCTTACATACCTTATTGGAATATATAACAATAAATGGCTTGAACAAAATGTGCAGCATTTTACTTATCTCAACTTCATCCTATCAACAAATGTTACGCGTGAGAAAAAACGCTGATAGCACAATCAGAGATAGCAAAGCATTACAGAGAAACAATTGTAACAAATATATTCAGCAAACAAGGGTTGGGACAGTCTACCTATCTAATACTCTACTCAGCGTTTGTAATCGAAACGTCTCTGTATGTTTTTGATACAGGGTTCCTATTTCAATAGAATATTTTCACATAGTAAATCTTACGCATATAGTTATTAGACTTTATTTCGAATACCGAGGTCATCCTCCGCTAAGCGATTCAAAGCATTAAAGTCGCATTAAAACGGCACTCGTTACGCTAACTCCGATCTTTTTCCCATAGGACTTACAACCGCCGGTTCCATAAAAATAACGGGTAACTGAAACCCGATGTCCTATAGAATTAAAACGTTGGCTTAAATATCAGCTCAAATCTAACCTGGACGCAACCACTATTAAAACTGGGAAGGCAATGAAGCCAACAAAGGCGACTAGGGGCGAATAATATATGAAAAAAAAAATCTTCGAAAACAACAAAATACAGAAATTAGAAAAAAACGATCGCCAACAAAAGCTGGAACACCAACATATACACTCCCACGTCCTATATTATCGTGCATATATATATATATATATATATATATATATATATATATATATATGTAACTTGCTTTACATCATAGGAAATGTCAATGACCTAAATTTATATCGTACTTGAGTTTCGCCATCAAGAACAACAGCGGATTTAAATTTGATAAACTTGTTGGCTTAACATATTTCTAGCAGGCAAATGTAGTTGAATAAGGTAAAACATCATCCGGTAAAACATCTTCCGGTAAAACATCTTCCACAATTAACACTGCAATAAGACATGTTTATTGCATTAATTTACGTATGAATATTTATAGATTTACAATAACTGGATTAAGCTTATAAATCAACCTACGTGAATTAATATATTTACAATTTACTATATCATCTTCATAAATGCATAATTTTTTTTTTAATGAAGAAATTCTGAAGCTGTATTTCGAACTTGCAAATGACTACAATTTGGTATGCGAGCAAACAAGATAAAGAAGGATCTTCTTATGCGTATCTTATGTTATAAGCCCCAACTTACCGCCGGGATAAACTTTATTAATTGATTTGTAAATGAAACTCATCCAATTACATATCGGACGATTTCAGTAATTATTATCAACTCTCTGATTTTTACAATAGTATCATAAATTTTTTATATTTATAGCAGAATAAACAACTTGTTATTTTAGAACGTAGTGTGAATAAACGTGCATTGTCTTATGTTAAGTACTTATAACCATGTTAAGCTATACTATAAGTAGAAAAAACTTAGTTATATAACATAGAAAAACAACAATCCAGCATTTGCTATTAGACTATACTAAAAATGTTTGTGATATGCCATGTTTAATACACATAACTATATATATATATATATATATATATATATATGTGTGTGTGTGTGTGTGTGTGTATGTGTGTGTATTTTATTTTTTATTACCGTTTTATCTGTTTAGTTACATATGTTTCGGCTATAGGACCATGTTTACCAGCCAACAGTATATATATATATATATATATATATATATATATATATATATATATATATATATATATATATATGTAGTTGTGTGTGCACACACACACACACACACCCACACACATATATATATATATTGCTGTGGTAATATATTTTATTTCATTATAAAATATACCAATCAATATTTTAGAAGTTCGATGTAAGTACAGAGATATATAATGAATAAATGACAAAATTGTATATGTCAACTGAATTAAAGGAATAAATTATAAGATGACCAACATCATGAACGTTCGAATATAACCTTTTTTCTATATATCTATCCATCAGTCTATCTATCTATCTATCTATATATATATAATGATTCAATTGTTATATATATATATATATATATATATATATATAAATAACAATTGAGTCATTCAACTCAACCTTAATTATTTTTCTGAGCATACAAGCACACAAGTAACCACTCTTTTTGCGGATAAATTGACAAATAAGCAGAATCAGTGCAAATATATCTGTATGTTCCTTGCTATTTTAGTAGTGCTCCTACTGGTTGCGATCGACTTTACTTTATTTATGGAAGTTTACGATTTACAATTAAATTATAATATTGTAAACTTAATTATAATATTCATTGTACTACTACCGTATTTCAAATAATCTTCACGCTAATTATTTAGTGAACGGCTTGAGGCTTCAATGTTTCAAAAGGTGATGTAAATAGCAAGAAAAAGAAAAACAATTTAAATTCAAATACGTCAATTATACAAACCCTAAAATAACATAGACACTAAATTCTACAAATAACCATTGGCAATAAAGGATATTTTGAAATGCAATATAAATGGCATACCAGAAATAGTTTTTCATTTATCTGAATTTCACACTGTACGCATTTTCTTATGAATCCTAAAATAAGTTTTTATTAGATTACAAGATATTAAACAATGAAGTTCGAATCAAGAAATGAAAAAAAAGATAATAATTGAAGAATTTATTAGATTGGATTTTGTTTTACTGTCACGTCCCGAGAACGAATCTGAATAAGAAAAGTTTACCTTAGATGATATATTTAAATAAGAATTTCACAAACCTTTGACGCATTTATATGAAGGGCGTTGGTAAGATTTAAGCATAACAAATGATTAACGCTGTGTGTTTTTTTACCATAATGCGTATATATATATACATATATATATATATATATATATATATATATATATATATACGATTATCATTCAGTTGTGTATAATGATAATTTCACGTGGAAAACTGAAGACACGTTATACCTATAAATAACACGCTACGGAAAAAAGCGACAAAACTAATAAAAAAAACATACCGTAAATAATTATAAAACTTATTACTAATCCAACTTTTATGCACTGCACATTTAGCATAGTAAGACACGTGAAACTTAATATATTTATGTTCTTATATTTAAATTTTAAACAGTAGTACATTATTTGAAGGGGACAACATGATATTTTTATATGCCGATCTATTAAAGTTCAGTTAAACTTTCTAACTCTATCTTTGGAAATAATATTTTAACCTAAAGGTTTAACTAAAAATAAACACACATTTAAGAAGGCAACGGTATAAAGAAATATATGTTGAACAGATCAATGTATCGTTATTCTTACGACAATGCAAGGATATAAAAAGAACAAAATGCTGAAAGTTGTATGGCCTTTTTCTTGCCAGCAATCGTGAAGGAAAAGAGATAGGACAACAAGTCAATAATACAGGACTAATTCGCAAAATGTATTTCATAAACAATCTGCCCAATCAAAAACAACCCAAGGAAAAAAACAACCAAAGGAAAAAAATGAAATTAACGAAGAGGACAACGAATGCATCAACGTTTTTTTTAAATTTTATTTTTAAATGGAGGTCACCACTTAGCAAGACCCAGAAGCCACTCGGGGATGAGCGTTATTTGTAATCAATGTGATAGTGTTACAGTATTCAGTAGTATTGGAGATTTAATAAAGTGTCATTACTAAAGGGGGGGTTCATCAGAACTTTCTTTATGCTGGACTTAGAGACATCCATGTTGAAGTCAGGAGGGAAACAGACAAGCGGAAGAGCGTACCAAAGGCGTGCAGTTGTAAGAAAAAAACTTTGTTCATGGAATCTACGTTTGGATTTAGGCACAGATAAAGAGTGGGGGAAATTATTGACAGTGGTGTAAGGTAGATGGGTGTTTTTCGTAAAAGATAAGCGAGGGGTGGCCAGAGATTGAAGCTTAGACAAGCACTTGTCATGGAAATAACGATAAACCAAAAATAGTCTCTTCTGCGGGAGAGATGTTGCAGGGAAGAGAAAGGGGCATCACCCACTAGTCTACGAAGTCTATTTTGTACTATGTCAAGGCAATATAGGTTGTTTTAGCATCCCCTGCCCGGATATGGCAGCAGTATTCCATCCTGGATGTACTTAGCTTTTATATATAGAGATAATTGCACCATTAGTGTGATACCTTCTGGAGCGGTAGAAGGATTTCACCTTTTTTTCCAGCGACCTTGTCATACGTGTTCCACTTCACGTCCGGAGTAAAGGTCAAACACAGAAGCTTGTTAAAACATTGATCCTCCCCTAGACGAGAGCCGTCATTTTCAATTGATGCCAGGTGGGGATCAGAGCGTTGATGATGTAAAGATAAAAGCTTAGCTCTAGATGCATTAGAGGTAACTAGCCACCTCTTCCCCCACTGCACTACGCGCATGAGATTAGAGAAGAGAGAATCAGAGAGAGAGCTTATCCGCCTATGGCCTTTGATGTCTTGCCGTACATGGTCGTGACATCAGCATAGATGTCAACGAATGATTTAAGTATGTGTTTTGGGAGATCATTGATGTAGATCAGGAAGAGAGTTGGACCCAGAATGGACCCCTGAAGGACTCCAGTATTAATACTGCGGGCCTATGATTTTGCCCATCTAACCATCACTCTTATGAGCCTATCAGAGAGACATGATTTAATAATTGAGAAAACATTTCCAGTTATACTGTAGCTAGAAATCTTGTGAAGCAGGCCTTTATGCCCTAACTTATCGAAGGCCTTTCATATGTAAAGAGCAATTGCCCTTGAAAGGAGACCTTTCTCGAGAGATTCGCTTATTCGATGAGATATAAACGTTAGCACATCTGCTGTAGATCTTGCAGAGCGGAAACCATATTGCGTGTCACTAAGACGGTTATTTCTGCTGAGCTGGTTGACTACTTCTCTATTTAATATGGATTCCAGCAACTTACTCATGACACACAGAAGACTTATAGTTCTGTACTGGGAGGGAGACGACTTATCACCTGAATTCTTAAATACAGGACATACTGATAGGGTTTTCCAATGTTTTTGAAAGCACTTCTCGGTCCTAAGTCCTAGTTCATACTAGTCGTAAGTGTTTGGGGACTGAAGGGCTGTTATTTTCTTCTCATTCGTTATTAATAGTTTTATATTATTTCATTTATTATTATTTACCAAGAGATTGGTACGTTCCATCCAAAGGATTAGACGTACCAAGCCTTTTGCGAGTTACTCGTCATTTCTATCTAATTTCTGACAATGTCTTTGAAATGTCTTTGCAGATCATGATTTTATAATGGCAATTCTCCGTCTTTAATTTATCTGTAATACGGATTCTGTTCTTGACCCTCCTGGCTATCTGATTAACACGAGAAAAATAACTTTACATACTCAGGGAGTTGATCAGGTCGGAAGAGGTTATTCTCCCTTTGCTAACCAATCGATGCTCGCCACGCAAACTTTCGCTAGACGATTATTGCTCAACCCTCTATATAAGATGGATTCGATATAAACCGTACTTCCAACTAAAATGTTATTCGCACGACCCTGCGCTTAGCATGGACCAGACTTCGTCAATTTCCACGTTAACATTTTTCCTCCACAATTGCGAATTACAACTTGATACTTTCTCCCAAAACTAATCTTACAGAAACAATTACGATGTACGCACTTCGAATGAGTTTAACTTTCAATCTGACACTCGAACATATACAAACAGTGTTTCAGAAGACGTTGATTTAAATAACTGCGAGCTGATTTGATGATAATGTAGGTATGAAAATTAAAAAAAAAATCGCTTGTATTGATTTCGATATACGTAGAAATAGCAGAACATAATCGACACGAATATAACTATTTTTTAAGATAAATATATACTTATTTATATTTACAGATACGAGTAGTGCTGAAACAGCCGAGAGTTACTTCATTAAATTACATTCAACAGCATTGGAGCGTGCCAAGGATCGAAGGAGCATCAGGCATAGAGTTTCTGCGTGAACGAATTGTGTCAACATAAATGTGGTGTTAGTTAACATAAAATAGCAGGACATTATTAAATGCTCTGTTCTCCTCTTTATAGAGTAATCGTAAAATTGACAAAAAAAAAAGAAAAAATGCACAAAAGCTTATCCGGCCATGTTGCATAAAGGGACCATATGTTTTTTTTTGTTTTTTTTTGTTCATTGCACACATTCTAAGTAAGATTTTAGCCATCACAAGGCTGGACATGTAGCCTAGGCAAAATAAACGGGGTAAAATCGAATCAGTGGAATTGTAAGCAATTAAATTATTTTTTTGTGTGCGGAGTCATTGATCAATTTATTTAATATTGTATTAACGACTTGGGGAAAAAGATAGCTGCTATAAGCAGCATGTTCATAATTATACATCTTTTACATATTATTTGAAATATTGTCGCATTTAAATTGCTGAAAACCGTATCATAAGATATTATATACGCTACAAATATTACACTGCGCTGGTATATGTTAATGTAGCTAGTTTACACAGTATCTGCCTCTTACTGAATTTGTTTTTATGCTGTGTATTTGCGCAAAAAATCTTCTACCGATATATTGACGTATCATAGCGTTCATATCTCAACATTTGTAATACATTTAATTCTTCTGACCAGTATGAAATCAAGCAAGAGTAGAAGGTTTTAAATGTTTAGGAAAAATTACATTTAATTGTAAGAAACATCATAGATTCAATATATTATATAAATATGATATAATAGAAATCATGATTTTGTTTTGCGCTGTTTTTCTCCGATGTGTGTAATAATAAATCAGTAGAAAATCTGCAATAGTATTGAGACGATTTTAATATGTACACTCATGCTTGTGTGTTTAATGTGACGGACACGTTAGTTTAAGTAAACACATACTTGAATGATAGCACATGATCCTCTTTCCTAGTTGGGGCGAGAATAAAAAAACTCGTATTTTAAAATTACATTTTATTTAAAATAACATTAGACATAACTGCGCAGAATTTCCAGAGATAATATCGAATAAATATAGCTATATAATTCAATCTTATGTACAATGAGTTTATGCAAATTAAATATCAGGAGTGGTGAATATATATATATATACAAATATATATATATATATATTTATATATATATATATACATACATATATATATATATATGTATAAATATACATAAACACATATATACACACATATACATATATATACATATATACACACATATATATACATATATACACACATACACACATATATACAGAGACACACACACACACACACACACACATATATATATATATATATATATATATATATATATATATATATATATTGTCACACATGTGACGGGGTGGGGGATTAAATAAAAACAATAGAAAGCACACCAGGGGATAAAGAAAGGAATTTAGGAAAAACAAACGTTTATCGCAGGCAGATAGATTTTCTGCATAGGGAATGCTCAAGTCCCAGCAAGGTTAAGTTTTTGTTTTTAGTACAAAAAATGTTGAAACAAAACACCGCAATTAGTTCATGTGAGACAGGCAGGATGCAAACTAAACACAATGGATAGAACGCGATGAAATTGCAAGAAAGAACGAGACGAACACTGCCAAATCATATAAAATAAATTTATTAATTTAGGGAAAGAAAGATTTAACAAGAAAAAAAACATATTCGAAATTAATTGAGTTCGGAATATTTTTTAACATGCAAACTAAGGGAGAATCCTGCAACAGAAAGAGAATGGATCAACAGCGGACTAAATTCCACGACCACGAAAAAGATATTCAAGCTTCAGCATGACAGAAAGATAAACAACATTTTGCACTCATAATTCTTTCGTGTGTCTTCTTCGACTTTTGTTTTTTCCTTTTAATTTTTACAATTAGTGAGCGATACATGTAGTCCCACTTCGTTTTTTTATAAGGGAAGGAGGTTCCAAATCAGAAATTCAGCTTTTTCAATACGTTTAGTTTTTATCCAATAATTAAACTCACGAGTCTCTTTCATTCTCTTTTCAATATATGTACGACGGCATCCGTTTTCCATGCTCAAGTATAAATTTTCGAGGTATTAATGAGGGTATTTTTCAATTTTGGAAAACAGATAGCTAAGCGTTTCAACTCGCGTTTGGTCGGGATATTTTTCCTTCGGAGCTGCCATATTAGAAAACGCATCATGTCGCTTAAGGATTCCACAGAAGGACGAGGCTGGACTCCGGTCGTAAGGTGTCGAGTTGAGGATTTCGCCTCCTGCTTTTTAATGTTTTTGTTTGTTTGGCATCTCGCTTCTAAAAATAGAATTGACGAAATCGTTTTCTTTTTCCATGGTTGATGAAACATTTCAGGCTGGTTCTTTCTTTGTTTCGCATCTCGGTCTAAAAATAGAATTGCCGAAATCGTGTTTCTTTCTTTTTTCGTTGCTGATGAAATATTTCTTGCTGGTTGAATATTTGGTTTCGGACATCAGATCACAGTGTAAAAAACTGTTCTGCTGCCATACTTCGCATTTTCTCTCCTCTCTCAGTGGAAGAGAATTTCTTCAGGCTAACTTTAATACTGAGTTTTAAAAGGATAAGGAATAAGTGGATTCTCGCTCAGTTCAAAAATACATTCAAATGATTACCTTATCGTTAGCAGATAAAGAAAAAAATATTTGATGTCGAGGTGGACGTTTGTAACAATATATATATATATATATATATATATATATATATATATATATATATATATATATATATATATATATATATGGGGTGCGTCTGTGTGTGTTAGCGTGGGTGTGTGCGTGTTCATGTGTGTACCTTACTATACACTACTTGCAATATATTATCCTAATCTTATATCGCCGAAATTTGCTTTAAATAATTTAAACACAATTTAAATTAAGATGGTATCAATATATGTGCGTGTCTGTGTGCGTGTTAATGTGTGTGCCTTACTATGCAATATATTATCCTTATCTCATATCGCATTAATTCGCTTTAAATAATTTCAACACAGTTTAAATTAAGATGCTATTACTTCATGCCATGTGTCAATATTAACAAAGGGCAAATGCATCTTAATTTTGTTGTCAGTTATGTTCGATAATGTATAATGATTAATTGCTTAGTGAATATAAAAATATTATTGCATACATATACATTACAGTATGCTTTGTTTGCTATGGAATTAATGTATGAGCATGACATTTGTGACGTAAACATAGTTTTTGTGACATAACAGAAACAGTTCTATGAAAGTATAATGAAATGAAAAAAATATAGATAGATGTCTCTGAGTCGTTCTGTTTATAATTGTTTATTTTTGAAAAATATACATCCATTCAATTATAAGTGGTTTGCAATACTTATAGGTAAATGTGTACTGAACAGATAGCATAATATTTTAAGTTACATTGTGATTTTGATATATCTCTTGATTTAAACGCGAAAAAAAACAATTGGGAAACTGAAAACGTACACAGTAAAACAATACGTTTTTTTTTGCTGCGTTGATTATTTATTTGTAACGCAAAGTAAAAAAAAAAACGTATTTTCGGAGTTATTTATTTATGTTGCTAGAAGAGAATGCATGCATGTTCTTTAAGAAAGGTGGACTAAACATGGAAAAACATATTTACGAAAAGGAAGGCGGTGGGTGGTTGTAAAATGTATTTATCGTTGTCAACGGATGAAAGCAGATGTATTTGTAAGAAAATTGCGTCAAAATAAGTTAAACGTATTACGAAAATCAACGAGGTAAAAACATACAGTATATACTATTCTTTATTGTGGGTAATTTAAATGCGAAAAAAATGGAATGCTTAAAACGTACACAGTAAAACAATACATTTTATTGTCGTGTTGATTATTTATTTGTAATGCAAATTAAAGAAACATATTTTGGAGGTTATTTATTTATGTTGGTACTGTAGAAGAAAATGTATGGATGTTTTTAAGAAAGGTGTATTACAAAAGAATAAGGCGGTGGGGAAATAGCCGCTGTAAATTGTTCTTATGGTTGTCGACGGGTCAAATTTTCTTTATTTGTAAGACAATTGCGACAGTATTATTTAATACAGTATAGTTGATAAACATCCCCATCCCTCCCATGTCAAATAATAATTTCTAAATAATAACGTTTATGTTTCAGATTTCAGTGCGCAAGTTAAATTCTGCAAGATTAGTGAGTTGTGTTTATTTGTTTCCGCTGTTATGGGTTTATTTTTATGTACGCTTACGCAACTGGATATCGTATACCGGTTGCTGTGTTACAACACCCGTTACAAGGTCATTTGACTTTCATAATTATATATCTATATATCTATATCTCTCTATATATAACTACTTCATTTACTCGATAAAATTAATATACGAAAGTATACATTTATTCGTAAACTTTAAATATTTACTTCAAAAGTGATGAATACGTAGGTAGAGCTAGTAAGTAAGTTATAAAATATATATGGCGATAAAGCTACAGTGAATATTCCGCGTTTCACCGACTGTAGGACTCTTCAGGCTGAAGCGGAATATTCAGTGTAGCTTAATCGCCATATATATTTTATAACTTACTAACTATATATATATATATATATATATATATGTGTGTGTATATATACATATATATATATATATATATATATATATATATATATATATATATATATATATATATGAATGTATGTAAATATATGCACATATGTATATTTTTTTTATTTAATTACACTATTTGCATGGTCAAATCACAGACAATTCAAGCGTTTTGGTCAATTAATGAAGCCATCGTATTACGTGTATTTCTTACTAAATAATAGAATAGACATTAGTTATTCTGTTTTATAATGTTTATATATCTCATACAAGTCGCCTCATAGCAGAGGAAATTTTAAATATGCCGTACCCATAAATGCAAATTATTTTTCACATTATTTTGGGCGAACTTGCAGGAAGACTCAACGTTTCCCGGTAGGAATAAGGGTTTACGAATACTCGACATTTCAAATCCGTTTATTGCTACACTTTCAATACATTTATTGATTAAAAATCAGTGAATTAACTCATTTCTCTATCAAATTCGTAAATCCACCTATTAGTCAGGTACCCACCGTGTGATCGAGACAAGTAGCATATACTTTACATTGGTGCAATAGTTGGCAATACCTTGTGATCTACATTACACTGTAGAGAACCAAGTCAATTAACTTTTTCAAGATGCTTGAATTAAAGTTAAAAATTCAAAGGCAACACCATTTAATTGGAATGCACCTCCGTCTTATCAAATATATCTCTGTTGTTTTATACGCCAATATGCAGTGTTTGTGCGGTGGTAAAACTTCTAAAAGTAATTTGCGGCTTCTAACTTGGTTAATTTTGCAAAAAAAAATACATACTGGTATTTTTCGGATTTCTATTAATCATTAACTTTAGACAATTATCGGACATATTCTGTTTCATACGCATTTAAGAACTCTGCAGGCACATATAGTATATTCCCTGCAAGTGTTTTGTAATCAATATGTAAACAATTCACGTAATGAGGCACACGTACGCACACACATTAATCAGTGAACGTGCACACACGCAAACGCAGGCATGACAGCCGGTGGCAAAGGCACTGAATTATCAAGTCTAATTGTCAGATGGAGAGCGGCAGGTTTAAAGTAAAATACTTGACACACGCCACCGTCGGAGGTGAGGTAACACATATAACACGTGTGTGTGTGTGTGTGTGTGTGTGTGCGCGTGTGTATACGCGATTGGACCATTTTTTATTCCTTAATATGGGTTTATATATTTATATTCAGGTATAAAAATACACTTGTGCTTAATTTATTTCAATACGCATAATTTACTATTGTAATTTTCTGCTGCGCACTAATTAGTCACATCAAAAAGATTAAATAAATAATAATCCATAAAAGTAATATCTCATTTTCAGTATGCACCACTTGCTTGAGAAAACATCAGTTAAGGAAGTTAACTCAGTCAGCAATGTAAAGGAGTGATATCTTTTGAATGTTTATAAATGTCGTGATTAACACTTTTCTAAACATTATCACTTAATTTCAAACATTATTTACGTAATTATAATTATATTATCTATTCTGTTCATAAAGTATTATCTTCTATCCTATGCCTACTTAGTATTTGAGTGTCACCAAGCATATGAGTCTTGCTTCCGTTCGTTTTTCTCTGATCGTAGTTTGTACTTCGTCCAGATTCGTGCACTTATTACGGTTGTTCCATGTAACTTAAACTATACTTTGTGTTGACATGTCTTATCCTGTTATATTTTCCATATTTACATGGAATCCCCTTACATACAATTTTAGGTTATTATTAGCTCGTTTGTCAATTTCTGGATCTAATTATTTTTTTGATATCTTAATATAAATATTTTAACAGCAATATCTACTCGTTTTTCTTCATTTTTATTTTATATTTTATTCTGTTAGAAATATTTAGAAAACACCCCAGATATATACTTAACTATTAATATATTTAACGTATTCCTAATTGCAAACATGACGGCTTATACACCTGCGAAATTCTTTGGGTGCATCGATAAACATTGTCTGAAATGAAAACAGTTATCTAGCTAACACGAATTTCAGTTTGCATTTTTTAAGTGATACGATTATATTAATTGTGAGATATTTTCAAATCACCAGCATATTGATAAATTAATGACCAATTAATACATACTATTGGAAAACAGACGTAAACAGCAAACAGAGCTGAAGGAATCATAACCATTGTTATTACATGTATGTCGAAGCGACGGAAATTACATGACTTTACTTGTTTTACTTACTTATCACCGCCATATATATATATATATATATATATATATATATATATATATATATATATATATATATGTATATATATTTATATATATATACATATATATATATGTATATATATATATATATATATATATATATATATACTACGTATATTGCAATTATGACACGAAAATACGTTTTGATAATCATGACTAAAAGTGTGGAAACAATTTCATGAACATTCAAACCGGTCTTCATGTTTATATATATATATATATATATATTAACAATATCACTACTTTTCCCACTCTTTATCTGTGCCTTAATCTAAAAATAGATTCCATGTACAAGTCTTATTTTTAAGAACTATCCACCTGTAAAACTCTCTTCCGTTTTCTCGCTTTCCAGCTAACAACAATATGCCCGTCTTCAAGTTTAATGTAAACAAGTTTTTGATGAACAACTCCCCTTAAGTAATCTTATTTACCAAATGTAGATTTTAACAATTACTATGATAGTATCATTTTTGCCACAGTACACTCGTTAACACTTATCCGTGAATGACCTGTGGGTCTTGTAAAGTTGTGATTCCTTTTTAATATATGTAAGAGCAAATAGTTACTAAAACATGTTGAAGACACTTTGAAAGTAGTTAAAAACATATTTAATCTGAAAAGGAAACGCTTAATAATAGATAGTCCTTACTCCGCGGGGTTTCGAAGAAATACTTACCTTCTCATCAGAGGGTAGGTATAAGCAAAATGCGGGATCGGATTTGTGCATACAAAAGTATTTGATGAAACTGAAAGTAAGTCAAAGAACTTACTTGATAAAAAAATGACACAGAGGTAATATGGTGAAGAAAAACTTATTTCACGTGAATGGATAGTTTTGTGAAAGTTAAAGTATCCAATGAAATCCAAATCGCGTAAATGGAAGATGGTCCAAAATAATCCAAAAGGCAGACATCCGTGGAATAATTTACAAATATGTACAAGGGAAAGGAAAAAAACCCAATATTATTAATAAAAAAAGAAAAATAAGATATGCGTTTAACACGGGCATTATAAGGTCTATCTCCTATTTGGTTTTATCGAGCTTTTACATCCAGTTGAGATTACTTTATAGATATTAATTCTTTAATATTTATAATATCATAATATAATTTTTTACTAGTTTTACCATCTTGGATCATTTTGGTAAATTTAATTGAGTGTAATGTTTATTATATATATATATATATATATATATATATATATATATATATATATATATATATATATATATATATATATATACGCCTCGACACATATATGGTATGTATGAAGAAGAAAATGCAACTGTTACTAACACAAGTTTGCAAAAAATCATATGTACTTTATAAAACAAAAAAATATCGCAAATAGGCGATCAGCTGTGTACAGAAGACATACGTTGTGGTGAAAATACAAAAAAAAAATTGTAAATGCCGGAATATTCATAAGATCGCCTGTTCATTAGTACGCTGATAACTGCGAATTGCTACTCCTTTGCATTTGTACGTTGATCTCTTCTCTAGTTTGCAAAAATATAATTAAATAATTTCAATATTCCTATACACAAGCAATGCAAAGAAACAGCAGTGATAATGGTTAAACAACTGTTCAAACTACAATGTACTTCAATAAAGCAGACCTGGATTCCATTAAGTAAAACATCAGAAATACTCCAAATGGCGAATATCTTGTCTCCCTCTCCCTGCACAGTGAACAGTGAACAAATGTTATCACTAATTGATACAAAGTGTCAGTTGAAGTACATGTTTCCACACATAAGTATTATAGTAAACCCAACTTTCTCTCTCTCTAGTTACTTCTACTTGCCCAAATGTCATTGCTCCAAGGCAGCATGGCCACCGTAGATTTATCCGATATGAATCCAGTACAAAAAGGCAAAAGTTTATAAAACTTAGAAGTAATTGTGAGACAGAAATAGCCATAACAAAGAGAGAATATACCGCATTGAAGCGCACAAGTTAGTAACTTGTGACTTTTGGAAAATTTATAACAGTGTAGTAAGTGATAGGTAATCAACAATTCTCCGATTATCCAACAATCTTGAAGTTGCTTACACGACAATCAAGTAGGCTAAATGTGGAATTCTTGCCAAGATCACAGTGTAGTATGTGTTTTAATAATCCGATTCACCATTTTAGTCCTCAGTCCGTGAAAGAGAAATGTTTCATTACTGAGACAATATTTATTTTTGTTCCTATCCAAACAGTCTCTTTTAGGGAGCTAGATTTTCCCGCAATTAAAAAACGATCTTTTCTTACACTGCTCTCAGTTGGGGGATGAGTAAATAGAAATGATATTTTGTTGATTATTTTTCTAGATAAAAATCTTTTGGCACTTATTTTTCATATCTTCCTAGTTCATTTTTCCTGCAGGTTTGATGAAAATCGCTATCGCAGAAGTAGTATTTTCTGCCAGGCTTGGAATATAGTTTTTTACAAGAAGATAAATCATTTCTTTTATATTTTTGTACTTATTTGGAAGTTGCTACTTTTTGTAATGATGCATCGTTGACAGTATCATTTCAGGTTTTGTTATTTATCGTCTAGCAAAAAAGGGTAGATATTATTCTATTAGTTTTACAAAAGGGTGGGACAATCGTTGCCGGCGGTAAATGACCCATTCATACACGTGTAAACGAAACTTTCACACACAATCTAAAAGACGAAGCACCAAACTAAATGTTTATAATATATATATATATATATATATATATATATATATATATATATATATATATATATGGGTGTGTGTGGGTGTATGTATGTATGTATGTGTGTGTATTGGGAGGTTCTCTGTTTGTTTGTAAACAAATAAGTAAGTTTACCATTTGAAAACTGATGAGTAATTTTCTATGTATACATAGGCATTTGATGAGGTTGTTTTCTGGCCTGAGCACATTGACTGAAGGTTAAAAATGCCGACTCTCAAATAGATGCCCATAGTGCCAATGTATGCATAGGGATTGGCGCTAGTTTAGCTGCGCTGATTATCTGTGATACAGCGAACCAGTACTGTATATGAAGGGTTACTTTTGTTTCATTATATTAAGAGAACAGTGTTATGTATCGGGCTGCAGAATTTCCTGGGGGGGGAATAAAATGACGATGATAAGTAAGTATATCGTGTATTTATATGTAATTTGCGTCGCTTCGATATACACGTAGTGGTTATGATTAATTCAGTGTTTTTTGCGGTTTTAATATATTTTCCAGAAGAATAGTGCTATTGTTCAATCTTAATTGTTACGAGTTTAAAACATGCTATTTAAAACCAGAACTAAAAGAACGACGGTAATATAATTATTTACGAGAAACAAACCTAATGTCTGTTACAACGAAAGTATATTATCCTAATTCTCCTTGTCTGTAAACTGTCTAAATGTTGTTCGGTCATTTGCGTGTTTACTTCTTTTGTGCGAGAAGGTATGATCTTCTACTCAATATCGGCGTGAGAGCTAGAGTTCGATGTTCGACAGGTAATTTAATCGTTTCTTAAAGCAAACATTAAATAGATAATTAGTGGGGAACATTTTTCTATAGTAGGCGACTAAAATGTACAACAGTAAAAATGAAATTAAATATATTCTAGCATGCTGGCCGGAAGTGGCCGGTCGTATAATTCGCTTAAATATGATATTTTCATTAAAAAGTTCCGCATGAATTATTATATTTTATTCGGCGCAATCTATTACATACATATATATATATATATATATATATATATATATATATATATAAAAGTCAACGTGTATGTGTTTGTCTGTCTGTGTACATTTTCCTACGCTACAACGCTGTGATTTTTTAGTCTACGGACTCATCGGGGCTAACAAGTCACAGTGCACAAGTAAGAGAATTTGGGTGCCTTTTCTGGGGGTTTTCTTATATATTTACCCATTTCCGCCTGTGAACAAACATCAGAATTTGGGAGATTGTCTGAAAGTATTATTTTTATGCCTTCGACTACATTTGTTAAATTGTTTATATTAGCAGTATAGCAGAGCCCGAGAATGTTATGCCAGGTTTCCAATTCGTAACACGCAGCTTTTGAGGGAACTATATTTTGAATAATATAGTCGGGCATTTAATGTCAAATACAGTTCCATTTCTGTATATCAATTTTGCCTTGTAAATGTCAAGCTTTATGTTCGCGCTTTGTTGGATGGCTGCCTGTACGGAAAATATGTTTTCATACCTACGTTCATGTAAACGTAAAACGGGCCAGTTTGACAAAATTAATAAAATCAGATTCCTTAGTGTTGTAGCGCCATTTTACCGTTTGTCGTAGTGTTAAAATGGCATGGTATTAGAAAAGTATGATCTTCATTAAACTTCCAAGGTTTTGATAGAGTCCACTTTTGTGTTTTTATAGCGACATTAAGAACTTTGTTAATTAGGTCGTCCACAATTATAGCAGATAAATTTATTCTTTTTCTTGGAAAAAATACTTTTGGGAAAAAATTGCGGTGATATATGTAATTTAGTTATGTCGGTTTTC
Organism: Euprymna scolopes; assembly: GCF_053919585.1. Taxonomy (NCBI): domain Eukaryota; kingdom Metazoa; phylum Mollusca; class Cephalopoda; order Sepiida; family Sepiolidae; genus Euprymna; species Euprymna scolopes. The sequence continues at coordinate 4,878,951 of NC_136509.1, forward strand.
GAGAAGCATCTTTTTCACTTAATGATAGTGCTAGTATTATATTGTTATAGTGTCCACGAGCATCTGAATCGTTTCTTCGTAACTACGCAATTCAACTTTTAATTCACTGCAATTTATGGGTTCGTCTTGTTTGCGTTTTAGCATTTGTAAATTGTTAAACATCCCCTGTTATTCCGCTGAGTCTCATTGAAATTAATAGGCAATCACTTATGAACTCACCTTAAACTTTTACTACACTTGCTGCTGTTTCGACCCTTATAACATATTTAGTAATAAGCTAGTCTTCGTTACTTTTTACATACGTTAGTTCTGTATACAGAGGGATAATTTTGAGTTTCCGTTTTGATCAATAATGTTCTCTTAATATGTTCAATGCTTTACGTCCATCTTCCAAGGGATCTCTTATAATCTATCATTTAAGCATTGCATCAGATAAGCAAAAAAAATGCGTTTTTTTTCGATAAATCAGGGGTCGTTCGGATGCTTTAGTGGAGATTGAATAACTTTATATAGTTGTCGTATCCTTAAATCCCCAGAAAATTAACCGGCAAGAATTCGAAGTCAGATTCCGAGCTGCCAGTGAAAAATCGATAGCTGGGTCCATAATCTGTAAAGTGTTGAGCCATTATGTAACACATATAGCGGTAGTAAAGTAAAGCTCAATGCAGTCACGATTTCGAGTCTTAAGTAATTCTCTAGAGCAAAGATGGCGGCATTAGATCGGCGAAGAATCAGTGTAGTCAAGATCTGTAGGTGATTTTTGCACGGAAATCACAACTTGTCAAGGCCTGGAAGCCACCCGAGGATAAGTGTTTATGGATATTCATTAGTCAAGAACTTGTTTACGTTGGACTTGAAGACAATCAGATTGTAGTCAACTGGAAAGCAGGCAATCGGGAGAGAGTTCCACAGGCGTGCAGTTCTAAGAAAGAAACTTTGTTTGTGGAATCTACATTTACGATTAGGCACAGATACAGCGTTTCGGAAATGATTGATATTGTTGCTTCAGTCTTGTCAAGACGGAGACTGATAGCGAACTAACTTGAATCCAAAATTCGGTATCTTTAAAAGGTAATTGTCATAACGCATAAAGATAAATACATTCGTAGAAATTGTTGTGGATATTCCGGTATTATAAATTCAGGGGATGAGTCTACTTGCAGGGGATGGGATCAGGTTCGGTGGCTTGGAGACTGGGTAGAACCTACTCGTGAAGAATTCCTTATTGACACTCAACCTGACAGGTACGAGACCGGGAACCGACATAGTACCTGCTGGACTGACGTTTTCCGCCTGAGTATTACTCAGGAGGTCAACACTCCCAGGTTTTGCCACCCGACATTTGGGTGGGACGAGTTTGCTTGTCACTTGAGGTTCACCGACCGGGAAATGACAACGGAGATCCTCAGCCAATTCTGCTTCAGCCTTTTGAATTATTTGGTTGGTTATAATTTAGCTCTGTTCTACTTGTTGTTTCTACTGCTATTTCTTTCTGTTGTCATTACCGCCATTTTAATGTTTAGACATATGTTTTACCGTGCTTTTTACTGTTATTTTCATAACAGTTGGGATTTCTTTTTACCGTTTTTTAACAGTTTGCTATGATTATTACCGCAAGCCAGACACCTAATAAAGATGAATTTAACTGAAGATGCCGCTGCAAACAACAGTGGGAGTAAGCCTCCCAAAGTTGACATGACTGTCTCCGAATTCGCGGAAAAACCTATAAGTTGTCAACACCTAGTTACAGAATAACGCCCGCGGCAAAACTTCCGAAATTGGAGAAAATGCTCCCAAAATATCTTATTCTGTGCGCTGTGGTTCGAAAACTGAAGAAAGTAATTCATTCTTCATCGAATATTATCAACACTCTCCTCGCAACAAATGGACTAAGACAATTAGACTAATCGAATATAAGTGCTGCAACAGGAATAGATCAGTTATAAATCAACGCCTGCTTTGCTAAGAGACTATACAGACGGAGGAACAAACACCAGAAACATGGCAAATCGTTGCCGGGAAGACAACCCCTGGTAGACTTTCTCTCGAACAATCTAGGGAGGAAGCAACTTATGTAGAAACAGTAATCCTTAAAAGTAAAAAATAAAAAATGGGAGCCCAATAAACAATACATCCAAAATCCCTAGTAACTCTACACCCCCTTCTCCGAAACAAAAGTCCAACCCATATTATTCAGTCTTCCGCAAAACCGAAAAATAGCTCGCCTGCCTAAATCCCTCCTTCAGTTGTATATCCTGTTCCCTACAAACCCCCACATTGATAATGCTCAATCATGTAATAAAATCTATCAAACCATCCTTTCCTGTTACCTCCACTTCGGCGACCTCTCACAACACCCTTCCCTATCCTCGGCAGTGTCCTAGCTCGATACACACACAAAACCCCTCCTTAAACTAGGAAAAAGACATTTGCAATATTAACGATGCATCCTTAAACAAATCATCTCATTTAAAAGGACCCCACAGAAATCAACTGAATTCAGAGAGGCAGCTCGAAAACACATTCATGATCCCACAAATTTCCCGAATGCCAAAAGCCGGAAAAAGAACAGGCAAAGAGCTTGTGGTTGCTGTTAGAAAGATACAACAATTTTTTTAACTAACCACTCCCATAACAAATTCAAAGAATTTGATATTAGTATCATAAGAGATTGTTGTGTTGAGATTCCAAAGCTTACTTACCCATTTAATGTCGGTGGTATTTCTCGTGATGGGCCTATCTATATCGAGATGAGTGCCTATTAAATAATGAGAGCTGAGGCACGCGTAGACAGCGATATTTGCTTATGTTTATACAGCGCAAGGTATTACCATACATCTCAAGATTGCTAGTTTTAATGTCCAAAAGCTAAGAAACGACTTGCGAAAATTTTGCTTCAGCCTAGACCTGCAGCACCTTGGAATGGATATTCATTGCGAGCAAGAAATCCACCTTATTCCAGGTGACCATTTGGGTGAGCTGTCTAAGTCCTATTGTGATTACTCAGTTTACTTCACGACTCATTCGAGAGGGATGGTTTTGCTAGTAACATGGTCTTTAAATGCATCATGTGACCTGTGTTACACGTGTCCTGAGGAAAGGTTTTGCGTTCTGCATGTTACCATAAACAATAGAGCATTTCGTCTTATGGGGTTTATATGCCGAATAGCATTGCTTAGCAGGCTGTTATTTTTCGGGAAATCCACCAGTAAATGAGTACTTATCGAACGGTTGTCTTTGCGGGAGTGTGGAACGCAGTCCTGGATCCCGATTTAGATCGATTTGGCTTACATTCTAAGGGAACTAGCAGAGATCGAGATTCGTTTTTTAATTCGTGAGTTTGATCTCATCGACAAATTCCGAAATGAAAAGCCCCGAGTTTTTGTGTAGACCTGGATAGGTAGGTGCGACTCCAGTCCGATACAAATCTCGAGTTATATCGACTAATTATTATTATAGGTTAATTAGATGAGTCGACCTAGCGGTGTTGAATTGCCCAAGTTGTCAGAATATAGTTTACTCTAATAACCTACTTCTTCGTGTTCGCGTAAAGTTAGAAAAAACCTAAGCATAGATTAGCTGGTTATTGGAAGCTCAACACGTCGTTGTTCGACGTGGAGGGCTACGGTGATAGACTCTCACTAACTTTACAGAGAGAATTGACTAGGCTATAAACAGAATAAATGGTGGGCCAAAGTTAAGAAGGCTATTTAGGTGCGTTTCTACCAGTTTTAGCAGAGGACTCAATCTAGAATCCAGGGCAGTAAAAACAACACTTGAATGTATATTAGATCAGCCGGTGGAGGTGGAGTTGGTCCTATCTTTAATATAATTAAGGTTCGGTTTCTCCTCGTCTGAAAACGAGCACCGTAATTTAGTGATTAGGGCTAAGTAATAAAATGTTCTAGAAAGCAACAAACATGCACGCATATTTGCATGCAGAGGAGTTTCGGCATGCTATTGACTGGTACATCGCACGTTTCACATTGACGGATGGGCGTACCCTAACTACAAATGATGGTGTATTGAAGGTGTTTAGATCTTATATTCAGGAGTATTTTTGTGGAACTCGGTCTGTCATTTGAACAGTTCGACACCTATTTGGCTGACGTCTTTTCGTCTTTCGACGACCAAAGCTGCTAGGTGCAGAGGTAGCATAACAAAGGATGAAGTCAATGATACCTTAAAGAGGCTCGGCTTTTACAAGTTTACAAGTCTGCAGAGATCGATGGTCTGCCCTACAAAGTATATTTGATGTTGTCGCACATATTTTTCCCTTGCTTGCAGTTTTATTTAAGTCATGGTTAAGGAACGATTCAATATTCAAGTACTTTTACATGGGTATCGTGAAGCTTTTACGCAAAAGCAAAGCTGGTGGTGATAAGTTAGATAATTATCGGCCTTTACGATGCTTAATACTGAGTTAAACATTTTGGACAAGATTCTTGCAAATCTTCGACAGCTATTACTTTTAGTCTTATTAGCCCCGAGCAAACTTGTTCCTTTAAGGGCAACCCAATCAAGGATAACTTGCACACGATACGCTCTATGATTGAAAAGAGCGACTCTGGGGCTACACTGATTAATTTAGATCAGTCAAGGCCTTTGATAGGGTTGACTGTAGTTTTGTTGGTGCTGACCTTTGTTCACCACACACCTCAAAACACCCGGGCAAGTATAATATAAACAGCTACATTACATCAAGTATCTAATGAGTATTATCGAATTTATTTTATCAAAACAAGTGTTCAAAAAATAATATAATTACAACATAATGAGAAAGAATATATATTATCTGAAATATAAAAATGTATACAAATTAAAAATTAAAAACGAATGCACATAAATATAATAGCCTATATTAAGCCATTATGAAATAGATTAGAAAATTATATTGACAAAAATGAAGCCACATCACCAAAAAATCAATCGGAGAAATATAGTGATTACATGAGATCCTAGAACTGCACGCATGCCGAACTCTGCTCCGTCTGCCTGCTTCCCACCTGACTACAACCTGGATGTCTTCAAGTCTAACGTAAACAAATTCCTGATGCACCGCCCCCTTAATTTAACACTTCATTAAATCTCCAGACTAACATACTGTACTTGCAATAACCCTTATCCCGGAGTAGTCCGAGCCCAGATATGTGGTGATATGTTCGCATTTAACCATTCTACATAATTTAAGATTATTCCCTTAGATTGTATAAAAATACAAATACAGACAAAAATCGTGTTTAAAATGCTGAATAAATTAACACAATGAGAAAATACTGTCCTAAACTAATAAATAATTTGTTAAATGAATATAATGTAAATGTTTATATGTTACATTTTAATTACGCATAATATTGATAAGTAATTACTTTTTTATTAATATCTAAACAATTATTAACTGAGCAAATTTTTACTTTTGTTATTACTCGATCCGTTTGTTAGTTAAAATCTGATCACATAGAATTGTGAAATTCTTTCGAATTATTCAGAAGAAAGTAAGTAAGAGAGACACATGCTTGAATTTACATCGAAAAGTTCCAGCCGAACGTCGATGTGTAAAATCATTTAATAGAAACTAAGTATAAACTGGTCGTCTCTACGTAGACAAACCGGTTTACTAAATCTATAATTACCTTGAACATATGAAGAGTCACGGACAAGACGCGTTTACAAATACAACTTTGAAACATTTCAAACCACGTGTGTAAACAAGTAAATTTTCTGTCAACTTTTATTTAATTCCGTTTTCTTAAAATTTAAATCACATTTACCAAATATCCTTAATGGAAAAGCTTAGAATCTCGAAAATAATTGAAATATATGTATTTTCAAGAGTAGTCTATGATAGCTATATATAATTATATTCATGGAAAAGAAAATCATAGGTCTGTCCCTTGCGATCTTTCGACAATAACTAAAGTTTACAGGGGTTAGACTAAATGTTAAATTTAATGGAAAAATATGTTGTCCGTTTTCTAGTGTGAAGCAGATTAATAAAATTTTCCGTGTATTAAATCTGCTTTTTTCACTGTGTTTTTTTCCGAAGTGTCAGTGTTAGCATATGTATCTAGTATGTTTGAACGTATAAGTACAATAGTTAATGATACATTGTGTAATGCTTTATATCCAAATGTATCAGTATAGTAACATAGGTACTCTATCTAATGTTTATGTGCGATGTATCGGTATAATGCATAGGTACCTTGTATGACGCTTTATTTCCGAACGTATCAGTTTAATAGCATAGATACCTTGTATAATACTTATGTCGGACCGTATAGTCTTCCCACTTAATCTTCTTTGGCATGTGGTACATATTGGGGATTCTGTAAGAAGAGTGCGTGATGGAGGTATGGCTTTTTTAAAGACATGTCATCAAAGTGTTCTCTTCTATTTTTGTATTGAATATTCTATTCTCAAATATTGGGTTTTAAGTTTTGGAATTTGTTGTATTTTTTAGGCATTCCAATAATTCACAACTGCTTTAAAATCATATTTCTTATTTTGTCTATCATTGCTTTCTATGTTTTAGAGGTGTGCCTCTCCTTTGTCGGAATTCGAAGATTATTACTTTTATTTTTGCTAGATTATACACTCGCGAGTTTGTCTACATATCTATTATAAAACCTTTCCCATCGCGATTTAATTACTATGATTACTGGAAGTAAACAGTTATAACTGCACTGGCGTAAATCCGATAAAGCTAACATGAAAAGATGGTTACTCACAAAAAGCCTGTCATATCAACAGGTAGAAAATACTGAGTCTTAAGTTTTGGTAATTTTTAATAGAGTTTTACAATGCGGTACTTACTAGTTGAGATTCTCGGAGATATATTATGCACACTGTTACGAAGTTTTCATTGTCAATATTTTTTTGTTTACCTTTATTTTATTATGCTCATGCCATTTCGATATATTAATGATTAGATTTTCCGAAAAATTGTCTAAGTTTGCCATGACAAAAAAAATATTTTAAAAAGACTAACTTAATACTTATATCTTCAACCAATGCACCTACTCCTTAGTCTAACATCACGAGTCTACGTTTCAACATTCCAGATGTTTTAATCCTTTTAACCTATGCAAACACCCAACCTATTTTCTTTTTAAATTTTTTAAAAATGTATTTATTTATTTATTTACTTTTTCCAAAACTAAGACTGTATCGAATATTTTGCTCAAATATCTCTCTAACTTATCATTATTCTAAATTAACCTCTTAATCTGATCACCGCCACGGACATGGATGTAGTCCGTACTTAAGAGTTGGTTTTCGCTGCCGCAGGGAAATCAGCAATAAAGATCCCAAACTAGTTCTATTATGAAGTGCATTTAGTTAACCACGATTTTCTATTTGCTTTGTACAGTATTTTGAAAAAAACGTTGGCCCATATAAGTCACTATTGCGAAGCAAATGTTCAACATCTTCATTACTCAGCCAACATTCAATTCTTTAGATATTTTAGATCTCACAAAATGAGTTGTTTACTAAAAAAGGCGGACTATAAAGAGAGGTTCAATATTGCTTTATATTCTGCCTATAATCGATGCTAGATTAGCAACAAACTTTCTCGCATTCAGATTCTGATAGACAACGTGAAAGCTCTTTATATATTTAAATGAAACAATGCAAATTGTTATATCTCTGCTGCGATTTTACCGTCACTCGGTTTTATCAGTGAAAGCATAAAGAGTAATAAATCCTCACTTTTCCATTTAACTATGGCTCACTGGTCAATGTTCGAATGATGCAGTTTCCGTATGTACATACGATATGTACCCCTATGCTCCATGTTCTTATGCATGCGTCCTCCATAACAAACAACTTGGCAACTCAGCTAAAATTATTATTTTGGTTCCTTTTCTTCACGTTAAAAACGGCATCATGTCTATCTATGTCCCGTGGCAAGGGAGTGAAAATATGAGCTAAATTTAAGCATAGGCACTTATAAATGCATTAATCCCGTAAAATACAACCAAAAAGACAATCGTGATTCACCGGTGAATGTGTTGTAAAGGTGATAAATAGAACAGACGCTCAGAAACTAAAACTGCTTATCAAACTGCAAGCGACAACTGCAAAAGTGTTTTTAATATTCTGTGTAGAGGAGTCATTCAATTCTGATCCTCCGGGAAAGTAAAGTTTCTTGCGAACCAGTTCTGATCAAGCTTCACCTTGTGTAATAATGGGCATCTAAACAATACGTTACTTCTATGACAGAATAATCTGAGAAGTATGTATATGGCTCATATATATATATATATATATATATATATATATATATATATATATATATATATATATAACTACTTCATTTACTCACATACATTTAATATATGAAAGTATAGATTTATGCGTTAACTTTAAGTATTTACTTCAAAAGTGCTCAATACGTAGTTAGAGCTAGTTAGTAATTTATAAAATATATATGGCGATTAAGCAACACTGAATATTCTGCGTTTCATCCACTTATAGCGCATAAGCCTGACGAACCCTATAGTGGATGAAACGCAGAATAGTCAGTGTAGCTTAATCGCCATTGCGATTGGCTTTTTGGTTTTCATCTGAACGGGATGTTTGAAGATTAAAAAAAAGACGCAATTTGAAAAAAAAAAAAAAACTAATAACATTCCAATAGTTGTGTTCAAAATGCTACAAATAAATCAAATAATATACTAAGTTGTTCAAACGTTTCCTGAAGGTATTTTTTTACACTTTGGAAAACCTAATCTGGATTGGTCTTTTGCATATTTCTGCAGACCAATCAATTTCCAATATATCAGGAGGATGTTGCTTGGGCCCACGAAATATCAATCGTTGTAAACAACCTATTTCGACACCTGTAATCAAGTTTACGTTCTGATGTATCAACAGCTAATGTGCTGACAGTAATTTCATGAAGAATCTCTGAATCGATGTGTGACTTCCTTGTTTCTGGAGCAGTAGTTTCGAACGTTGTGGATATTTCATAGGTTTAGTGTAAAGTTCTAGTTAAAAATGATAGCTTAGAAATATTTTGAAATTATCTCTTAACCAAAAGAGAGTTTCTCTCTAAAATAATTATAAAATAAGTTCCTTAGGTAAAAATCCGAAACATACACCATAAAAAATAGCGTGTTTATGAGACGTATCCCAGAACCAAAATTCTTTCTGAACTTCGTCGTATGTAACTTATCCGGGATACACCTGCATGTTGAAAATTAGTATTTTGCTGTAAAGCTTGGTTAGGACAAAACTTGTTAAAGTGTTATAGTTGTCGTATGTAAAACTCTGCAGCTATGACCAACGATAGACCCTGAAATAGGTTATTCGCATTTGTTGAAAAGAAAACCTGAAAAGAAAGATGGACAACAATAAAAATACGTCGACAACGCACCGAAAAGCAGCGCAAAAAACAAACTGAGTCGACAATACGTGGGGTCCTCCGTTCAGTTGTAAACAAAATAAGTAATGTTTACCGGCAAATTTGCGTCGGTTTTTTTTCTGTTCAGCTCATTGACCAACGCTAGAAAGAATAAATCTCAGAAGACCAAGGTAATTAGAAAATATGGTATAGTAAACTTTATGTATGTATATATATATATATATATATATATATATATATATATATATATATATATATATATATATATATACTGAGTTCCGATTACAAATTAAAACAGTCAAAGAGATATACACGCTCCAGAGAAAATACTTTCCTCGCTAAACTACATTTATCTGCAACACAGATAATTACATTATTGATTATTTCAGTCACATACTACAACACTTCAAAAGCCGACAAAATCTAGAATGTTTTTTATTCTTTATCTGATCTGAAGAGATTTGTTCCATGAAAAAAGAAATCACTTCGTCCCGTTAATGTATCGAAAACGAAACTTGCATAGTTTGAACAACGTTGTATCCCATATTTGTTCTTAGTGTAAATTAAGGGCTATCGTCTTCAAGAATCCGTCTGCTTTGAGTGACTCCTATGATTTACCTTACCTCTGATTTAAAATATAAGACGTCGTTTAGATCAGTTCCCAAAATTAATGAAAAAAGAGTGTAATCACTCTACCGCCCCAGAAAATGTATCACGTCAAATACGTTTAGAGATATATTGGCCACATCTTGTGTTGAGTACCGAAAGGAAATTTTCGCCTTCGCAATTCCTCTTTCTCACGAAATCGACGTTGCGTGTTTGCCTCAGCTCTAGCGTGTTATTCATGGTAGGTGCTCAACAGGGCTTCCATACATTGACCCTCCTTGTAAAACGGTCACAACTTATACTCACTCTACTTAAAACATTTCCGACGATAATAATAACTCTACCTTTGGCTAAAAAACGAAAATTCAATGGGCAGAGTTTATCTCTTTTAAATGTCTCTGTTGAATGGAATACCGCGAGTCTGCTTCTCGGTTACTATAACATGCTCATCTTTAAATCAAAGTTGAATGAATTTTTATTGAGCCATCTTTTTAAGTAATCAAGGCTCTCTCCAAATTTCACCACATTAGAAAAATGTGGTTTCACAATTTACATATGACATTTAAACTTATTCCAGAATAACCGATATCTTATCTATACAAATACAACGCATTCTCCCTTATCTTGTAATGCATGAGTTATTATTATTATTATTATTATTATTATTATTATTATTATTATTATTATAACTACACATACGTATAAATTATTTACTTCTACAGTATTGTGTTTATATGGAAACAACCTCTTAGCCGTTACGTACTGAAAAGTTAGCACAACAGAAAATCGAGAAGTTTCATTTTTAAATAAGATATAAGGTACATATACATTAATTGAAACGAAATATAACACACTTATAGTACCCATACTAAATAACACTGAAAATCTTACTTGTGACGCCCATAAAAGTTTAAACCCAAAAAATCACGTCAAATTAACGAGTAGTATGATGTTTCATTGCTTTCTTTTATGAGTGTAATAATATACAAGTATCTTATTTCTTGGGAAGAATACTGTACAGTTCCCTTATTTATACTCATATTATTGTAAACGCGGGTGGACGAATAGATGGGGTATAATGAGTCAGTCACAGAAATGGCTGGACAGTTTACGTTCATATATATTTTTTAAGACGAAAGTGTATGGTGTAAATTCCGGTAATAACTAACAAAGTTTACCATCTAAACATCATTTTATCATATATATTTTAAGAGAGGGCCTATAAAGAATCAATGCTGGAAATAGTCGAAACAATTTACCATCTAAAAATCGCTTTATTTCATCGAATTAATTCATACATTCAATTTGATAATGAATTTATATTTATATTATGAAATATATATTTTTCCAATATTGCCGTATCTGCCAATATCCTAACATAATCCCACCAATTGCTCTTTTTACACTTTCTTACCACTATGAAAAATCGCAAAAGTTGCCATATATATCATAGTTCTGTCCAATCGTATTACTTACATGCAAAATTATCAGACTATTAAAAGTAACATTGTGACATAGTTATTACTAACTAATTTAGAGATCACTTTGTTAAAATTAGAATCTCTATAAAAATGCGATGACTTAGTATAGTTCTATTTCTTGTAATACTATATTTGAAGCAGTTCCCTAGAAGAAGCTAGAAACATATTTATCTTTTAATTGACTGTCTGATTAGAACTAACATTATACTGATTATTCTATTAAAGGACATTCTAATGTTGGTTCCTGTGTTGATGTTTTCAAATACGGGATAATTTCCACGGGTGCTGATTGTTGTTGTTGTTGCTGTTGTTGTGTTGTGGCTGTTGTGTAATGTAGAGATATGGACGGACAGAATAGTTGTTTCAACAAAGTATATAGAACACAATCGTCCCAATTTAGTAGCTATTGACGAGGTCTCATGATAAACCTTTCAATATTTTGGGCAATTATGTTATAAAGAACAAGAAATACGGCAATTTTGCTTCCTTGGACTTTGAATAAAATTTGTGCCCGGAATAAGAACCTTAGTAATCCTTATGCTTGTTGGTACGCTATGTGCAGCATTACATCATCAACAAGTACATTTGATACAAGTAAAAATACAGAATGTGTTGTGTGGGTTAACGTTCTCTGTCATCGTATACAACACTAATAACAATAATAATTTAAGAAGAAACCCGGCGTTTTTTAGCTCCGTGTTTAGAGCAGGGGTTGACTGAAACTCCTCTGCGAACAAAATCTCCTCAGATAGATGTTACTAAACGAAATAAGGATTATTATTAGTTGTAGTAGTAGTAATAGTAGTACTAGTAGTAGTAATTTTAATCGACATAATCTGATGTCGAATAAAATACAATGAATAAATATAGTTAAAAAAAGTACCTATAATTATTCTACAGATAAATGAAATAGAGAGTATAGTTACTCACTGGTTCTTATTATGAGATCAAATAAATTTCTAACAAAACTATTATGTTTAAATACGAGAACTCTAAAATACGTAACGCCAAATTGTAAGGAAAATACGCAGGTATAAATTATAAAGTAATTTTAAAAGTTTCGACGGATTTATATTCATCAGTATGATGAATATGTTTGGGCCTAGAATTGTGTTGATGCAAAACACTCTTTATCCTTACACATATTTATTACGTACAAACAAAAATCGAATGTAAGCGAATCTGTGATAAGTTCCCAACTGGTATTGATCTACAATGAATATTACTTTATAAGGCGTGAATGTTTACATCTTTAGCCTTTTAATCACGTCAAATATTATTTCAGTAACAACGAGTATTAATGAAACGTTCACTTTATTAATTTTACTGAAGCAATAAAAGAAACTGCCAAACAAATTTAGGGCGAAAAAATACCTTTAGAATAGATCGTCTTTTCAGTCAGAGCTTACAAATAATTATAGGATTTGTCTATCGAATTCATGGAAGGAAGCAAATCCAAAAAAAAAAAATGCTGATCATAGGCAATCATAGTTTTGGGATCGTGTCAGCAAATAATGGACTCCATAGGAGGTCAATTAAACTTTCTTTTCCATTAATGAGCGTCGTCCATACATTTTACTATCATTTACTTCTTTTTTTTTTTGGCTGCTGTTAAATTCTATAATAATTGCAAAACATAATTATGCAAATGAAAACATTTGGCTTCCGTGAAAAGACAGTAATAATACAAATAGAAACAATAAAGCATGAAGGTAGAAAAGGAAATATTATCTACCGAGAAGTCTTCTGTTTTAACAGATGTCTGAATCTATGCACAAAAATACGATAAGTAATAGGAAATATGAAAAACACTCTTCCCATCGTATTTCTTTGTGTAAATTCTTTCTATGGAATATTCCAGGATCCTAGTTAATATTTTTACTATATTTTTCATCTATGGACGTTTTGAAATATCACGTAAACAAAACAAACACTTACATAAACTTATCGAATTAAATAACATTTATTTTCTGTCAAATGTTAGATATATATATATATATATATATATATATATATATATATATATATATATATATATATATATATATATATATATATATACGACTACCCGTGACCCGTTGGGGTAGTATGTTATATTAGGTACGGAATTAATGTATGAGTGTCATACTTCTGCATTCCTCCCACACCCACAAAGCGTGAAGAGATATATGCTGAATTTGAAGTTTTTTTTTTTTTTTGTTCAATTAAAAAGACTTTCTCCTGTTTCCGATTCTATGGTCAGTGATATTAAGGCGAAACTTAATGACGTCGCACATTCTTATGCGGGCACACCCATTTCGTTTTGTGAAGCAAAATGGCGAAGTGAACATTATTGTATAATCAAGGTTCTGGCGTTGTCATTATGGATCACCAAGATTATGTCAATAAAATGTTGACTATTTTGGGGGAAACCTCTAAATTCGTTAAATTGGGTCCGATAGATACTCACGATTCTACTGTTTCTATCGAGACCAAGTTCCAAAAACAACTTGTAAAATGGTTCAAAAGTGGTATTCTTCCAACTTTCATTTCCGATCTAATTCGTCCTACTGGTTCTATTCGCCCTCGTTTGTATGGTTTGCCTAAGACTCATAAAGAGGGGGTACCGTTGAGACCCATATTATCTATGATAGGGTATTGTCAACATAAGCTAGCAAAATGGTTGACAATTATTTTAGAACCTGTTTTGGAACTTTCTAGTTCATAGTGTATTAAAGATTATTTTAGTTTTGCTAACTTTATACAAAATTATACTGATTCAGACAAATGTATGTGTTCCTTCGATATTTCCAGTCTTTTTACTTGTATCCCATTGTTAGAGACTATTAATATTTGTGCTGACGCTTTATATCGGAGTAAACTTCCGACTCCCCCAATACCAGAAAAGGTTTCTGTAGAATTGATGACATTCGCCACCATGTCAGTAGAATTTAGTTTCACCGTACATGTACAGACAGACATATGGTGTGACCATGAGTTCCCCATTGGGACCAGCGTTGCTAATATCTTTGTGGTGTTTCATGAAGAGGGTCCGTTGTTTGGTTTGCATCATATTTTCGTTACGTTGACGACACTTTCTGCTTATTTGACAACGAGACGAATGTGGATGATTTTTTTGTGTCCCTTAATAACGTTCATCCAGCCCTGAATTTTACGGTGGACAAGGAAACGAATTCTACTCGGCTGTTTTTGGATGCTTTTGTGCCCAAGACATCATCGTATTTTCTTACTTCTGTTTATCGTAAACCAACTTTTACGGGTCGCTATACGCGTTGGGACTCTTTTTTCCCTATAAACCAAAAATATATTTTTTTCAAAACTTTAGCACATAGGGCCTTGATAATTTGTTCGGAGGTTAATTTGGATGACGAACTCAAATTTATCACTACGACCCTCTGTAATAATAGTTACCCCTTGGATATTTTTGAAACTACTATACATAAGAAAGTTTCAAATTTTCATAGACCCCAAGAAATTATAGCTAATAGATGTCTTGTGTACCTACGTTTACCTTTGCTAGGTAACATCAGTGACCGATTTGCTAAGCAAATGTCTTTGTCTGTGCAACGGTGTTATTTTGCATCGAACCCGCGTGTTGTTTTTTCAACTAGGCCTATGTTGCCGTCTATTCGCAAAGATGTACTCCCCCTCACCATAATGATTCTATTATGTATTTATTTAAATGTAGGTGCAGTGCGCACTATGTTGAGTGAATACCGGAAAGATTAGATTTTCGTTTGAAACATCATCTGCCTTCAAAATTCGTTATGAAAAATGATGTTGTTCTGAGTAATACGTATAGTTCTGCTATTTGCGACCATCTTATAAATAACAATGCGTGTGCCACGAAGTTCAGTGCTGACATGTTTACGATCGTTAGTAAGTCGCACTCTCCCTATCATTTGAAAATTTTGGAAACTCTTTGTATTAAGTCATTGTGAACTTCTCTTTGCAAGCAAAAAGAAAATCTTCTTGGACTTAATTTAGTCTCTATGTAATTT
Source organism: Euprymna scolopes (assembly GCF_053919585.1). Taxonomy (NCBI): domain Eukaryota; kingdom Metazoa; phylum Mollusca; class Cephalopoda; order Sepiida; family Sepiolidae; genus Euprymna; species Euprymna scolopes. The sequence continues at coordinate 4,894,406 of NC_136509.1, forward strand.
TTCCCCCGTTGATTTCTGTTTTTTCCTACCCCCAGCATTTTCATGACATTTTTGTTTGTTTTAAATTGTATTTTCCTCGACTTGACTTTGATAAGTGAGGAACGAAACCTGGTTAGTTAACCTTTATTTTAATTTTTAATTTTTTAAATTCATTATGCTTTTTGGTCTGTATTTAGGTGTTATATATATATATATATATATATATATATATCAGGGTAAGAATAATACATCATGACTTGTCGGAAATCGTACTGCAAAAGGAAAGATATCGTCAGAACATATTCTTAAAGACTAACACCTGCTTCTGAGATAAGATTAATGGCATGTACTTGATAGGAGTTGTAAAGCGTGGATAAGATAAGAAACATGTGAAAGAGCTGTTAAATGTAGATAAGGTAAAATCATATTTTCGATAAAAATGAGAAAAGTCATCGTTCAAAATGTATGAAAAATGATGACGTGGACTCTTATTTTCTTCACATGATTTTTGAGTACACGAACATCCATATCAATATGCATCTCACCAGATGCCTATATTTTCTTATGTGTGTGTGTGTTTGTTAGACGTAATACACCAATTTGAATTCATTAATCTTTATAAAGGAGTATTTTATCCACGCTCTTAGTCAGTAATCTACACACGTAATACCTTCATTTTTACAGCACATGATATTCTGTTATCTAAAATAAACAAATTTATTTAGCATAGCCATGTTTCTATATTATAATCCCCGAAGTAAAGGAAAAACTTATCATCAGAATAATAAATAATGGATGTTATAGAGGCATTCACTAGGATCCATTTTTTTAGCTTCAGTTTAACATACAATAAATAATACACGTGTATATAATCAAATAACATTATAAATAACACCGTAAGGCTGGGCCCAATACAGTAATCGAAAACATCATATTCCACATCGTAACTTGAAAAAACGTATTATAGCGCATCCGTATCCCGGGGTTAAACTGTAGTTTCTTTTTTATTAGCTCAACTCCCTGAATATTGTGACTATTACTTAATAGACCAAATTATGTACTTGATATTTATAAGAGTCAGTAGTGAGCTGCGAAGATAATATTGCAATTATATTTCTACATATCGCTTATTTTGGGAATATATATTCCTTTGTGAGGGGGGTGTAAGTTCTTTATATATATACAAGGTGCTTGTTTGGAAGTACGTTGAAGATATGAGCAGTTGTGTATATTGGGAAGTTTCTTCGTGCCATCTAGTGTTTATAAATTCTCTTTGATGTGTGTGTACACTGTATACAGATACCACGGTTCTGGCTGGTTATGCATCTTTTTCAGTAAAGAAATTATATCTTTTTTCATGTGGATCTTGGTTGATGAATTTATCCAAAACTTAAATAAACAAAAAAACTAAGAGTCTTCGGTGATATTTTTGACAACTTTTATTTCACTACGTTTTCTTGTCGGAAGATTGCACGCTTGACTTAGTTAATATGTCGGGATTATTTCACCAACCAAAGAGGGGATTGTAAGAAAAGGCAGTAAGGGCTTGCAACGAAATTGTGACGTTGCTTACAAGCAGTCCTTTCTTTCCAATTAACAGGTAACGATTGCCGAACAACAGTAACGAGGTAATCAGTCTGCGAGACGCCAACCGACCAGCAAACTAGGTAACTAGGTTCTTATCAAATCACCAACCCGTAGTGAGACAACTCCTTTTATACATACTAACTCTCAATGGCGAGAATTCCAACGTGATTTCCAACGAGATTAGAATGTCTATTTAACTTAATAGGAAATATAACCCAGTTTCTCAGTAACGGCAAACAGCAGTTCAGTGTATTTTCTTCCCTCCGACCTACTCCCTGTAAGTCAAACCCTTATCCCTGAGTGGCTTCCGGGCCTTGATAAGTGGTGATCATTGTGTAAAAAAAATTATTTTCAATTCTTACAAATACTTCACCGCACTTACAAAGCTAGTACACTATTTTCGCTTTCGCTAGCGTTGTCCCCATTTAACACCTAACTCTCTTTCTATATATGTAACTATTCTCTTCTATGACATAATTTAGCTCATATAGTTAAACATGTGAGGTTTTGAATCACCTTTTACTATCTGCTAGAAGCATATTTTGTTTATCATCGCATTTATCCCGTGAATGTTCTAAGTCAACCGAAATAGTTTACGTAACATTCCTGTTTCAATAAAGTTCTATCTGCATATATTTTTTCGAAAAAAATACAATATGTTAATTGTATAACATTTTACTTATTTAATAAAAATGGTCAATATTCTAAATCAAATATCAGCAAGGCCATTCGATGTTTCCCTCGTTTAACAAAACAAATAGAGGCGAAGAGGCATTTAAAAGCAATCCTTATTAAGACGTAAAATCATCGGGTATTAGTGGACACATAAACCAAAACAAATTTTGTACGCCAATAAAAGCAGAAGATATTCAGTGAAGCAACTGTCCTGAAAATATTTTTTTAACTTAAGAATGTAACACTGAACAGATGGAACACAGAATGACGCTGGAAAGACAAAATGTATAGTGCAGATGTTACAAATGTTATAGAGTTGCGCTATACAGAAATATCTGGTACGTATTTATTCACATTAACAGGGGATATTTGGTTGAAAAACATCGAATTCTATGGAATGTTATTGCAATTTATGGATTAATAAAATGCCATATAATCATAATCAGAAAATATTAATTAAACGTTAATACTTGTTTTAGGCTTATGCAGGCAGTATTTTATATTCGATAACAGACATTTTCCATCTAATTAAAATATCATAAAAATGAACCACGTGATGTAATTAAATACGTGAATATTTTTGCACATAAATGTATGTTTTCATTATATATAGAGAGCGGTAAAATGTATTAAAAATTAAAATTAAATGCAGATTAGACAATCGTCATTGCTCTGTTAATTCCAGTAACGAAACACACGTCTCAAAATATTGTTTTATTAAATTTTAGTTTGTAGAACTTATATACACCCATCATATTCTTGTTTTTACGATTTTCGTATTCGCAGATAGTATCAATATTTCCACCTCATACTCTCATCTAAATGTTTTTTTTAATGTGAATATTATTTAGCTGCATGTTTGCCTATATACACGCACTTGATCTAGGGTTATTGATATTTTTGATATCGGAAGAACATCAGTAGAAATAATTGTTCCATTTTACTTGATGGTATTTTAATTAATCTCAAATAATATAATTTTGCATGCTTTTTCAGTAGGTCTATACAATTTAAATGTTTTAAGTGAATGAAATGCGATACATTCTAATCACACAAACTATAAGGAAGATTCATCATGTTGTATTATGATATCTTTGATAATGTACTCTGGGAAACCTTCTAGTGAGTAAAGTAATATGTATGATCTTTCCGCATGCTAGTATCAGTTTATCTAAACTTAGACATTGGCGCCACAAAATCGGAACCTCAGGCAATATTTCTGGAATATGCAATTCTTTGTCTGTGATTTACGTTCGATTTGATAATTACATTCAAATCAGCAAACCAATATCGACAAGAAAAAATATATTAAAAAAATATTTTCACAACATTTTGTCTCAGATCAGAACGACGGATTAATTGAACCAGGTAGACATTTGGGTGTGAATAGTTTATTAGTTGAATTTGAATTAAATACGTTTAAAACATACTCGAAATTAAATAGTTGTAAACAAACGCTTGAAAATATAAGCTGCATTAACATGGATGAAATAATATTGAGTCAGTAAGAAAAACAAATATACACATGTCATAGAATGTTAGAAAAATATATAAGAAAAATGTTACTTAATTCTTTGGACACTGCTTTTTATTTCAGTTTTATAAATACTCTTAAATTATGGAATATATAGACACATGAATTGTATGATAATTGTTTTTTTTTTGGATGGATCTAATTACAAATACACCGGCAGATTTGATTTGTATTTATTTAAAGTTATGTACATTATTCTGAATAATATTTCCTTTATATTGAATATTATACTCAAAACATTTCGGCCAATTAAATATAAAACTATATCCATATGTGTCATATTGCACTCTATAATTTATATTTCGGAATACAAAACAGAGTTTTTGATTTGGATATTTTGTTTAACCCATACTATTATATTATGTGAACCACATCATACCATAGGAAGTTTTTTTCAAATGATAATAAAACGAATATTCCTCATCTAAAATTCCGAAATATTTTGTCCATTACAAACTTGCTATAAAACTATAATATACTTGTTTTGTGAAACATCGGTCAAAACATTCCGTGTATTAATTTTTGTTTTATTGACGCTCTTTTTTCTCCTACACTTTTGCTTAATCAATAACTGTTTATTATTTAATTTAGAGTCTGCTTACTCTCTATCTTCTTTGATATTCATTATTATGTTGAAAATAGGTCGATTAGTTTGCCCAAGTAGAATATATGTATATATTTAAGTTTTCTTTAAAATGCATGTGTGAATATTAGTTTAGTTCTGGGCTTGACATATATATTATAACATGCAGCAATTATTTTACTTCTCCGTGCATTTAAACTAATTGAATAGCAGAACAATCCTTGATTATATTTTTTATGTTATAGTATATGTTCACGATACACATATTAAACGACTAATGATGGTAGGTTACATAGCATTTAAACTTCTGCAAGTTGGAGCACACAAGGAAACTATTTGCTGGAAAGAAATAGCTAAGTTACAGTAGAAGACATGTGATCAACAATTATAGGGCGTGGTTTTGTTTCTAGACGGGTTAGTTTAATGCATTACGTCGAAGCGACACAAGTGCAAAAAGTTCATCAGAGCACATTTCACTGAAATACTCATAAAACAGGCACATGGGATTAAACATTGCGGCGATGGGACAGGGTTTGCAGCTTAGTTGGCAGCACAAAGCGTATTATATTAGATAATCTGCGTTAGAGTGAGACTAATAGGAATAGAGAAGCAAGAGATGTACCGGCTCAGATATGGCAACAATACTGCATCTGTGAGGACACTGTTACTTTTTACATATAAATAATACAAGTAGTTGTAATCTACTTTCGTGCATCATACATGGAAAGCCGTTCTTTTTGCAAAACAGAAGAACATTATGCAGATAAGTGAATAATGCGTTTTACTTTATATAATCATAATTACAAAAGTTAAATATAATTCATTACTATTAAACAAATTTATTTACCGAGATTTCAATTAATTTTTAGGTGTTTTACGTAATGTTAATTGTAGTAAATATGTGTTACATTAGTTTATTTTTATTGTAAAGATATCTTGTTTTCTATAAATGTTTATGAATTTATTCCTCTTTCTTATGATGCTTGTAAATATGGTTGAGTGGGTTTGGATGCCTATCGATGAGCAAAAAATGTTTCCCCACCAATGTGTTATGACATGTTTGAAACCAACCTCTGCAAACTTATCAAAATCTAAATGCAAACAATATGCGTTTTCTGGAATATACTTTAATTTTTAGCATCACCGCCCTTAATATATATATATATATATATATATATATATATATATATATATATATTAATATATATATGTACATATGTGTGTATATATATTTGTATATATATGTATATATGTGTATATATGTATATGTGTGTATATATGTATGTATATGTGTGTATATATGTATATATATGTGTATATATGTATATATCTATATGTATGTGTATATATATAACTACTTAATTTACTCACATAAAATTAATATACGAAAGTATAGATTTATGCGTAAACTTTAAGTATTTACTTCAAAAGTGCTCAATACGTAGATAGAAAATTAGTAATTTATAAAATAGATATGGCGATTAATCTACGCTGAATATTCCTCGTTTCATCCACTCTAGGACTCTTCAGGCTTATATGCAAGGAGATTGGGAGGAGTAGGTAAAGGTATACGAACCTAAACTACATGAAGTAAACTGATAAAAAGAATGGGTAAAATAAAATCCAAGTTACATTAATTAATCTGTTCACCTCAATGCTATATATCTACTCAATATAATACAAAGTTAAATATATTTAATTTATGGGTTTTACATACATAATAAATACAGAATAATTGGTTTTATTATCCGTCTATGTTTAGTAATGAAATATGATAACAGATTTTTTCTATTATAAATTTAATTTAGTTGGCGGTCCTCCTTTTTAACAATGTTCTTTCCATTACTTTAACATTGAATTTTGTCACTATCTTATGTGTCTATATATTTTTTCACTCTCATTCAATGCAAACAAAACATATCGCACCATGTTTAGGAAAAAAGTGATCAAGTGTAAGATTTTTTATGTTTAAAATTCTGCATGAGAATACATTCCGAGAAACAGGTACCAGGAAACGAATTCCAACATCAAGCTGCTAGAGGGAAGAAAATATTAAAGTAGGCATTCCAGTATTTATAGACGTATCGACGGAAGATGTGTTCTTTTGTTGCTAAGTAGGTATGTACGTTGCAGTTGCAATGAGTTCATCAAAAACATTCTATTAACATGCATGTGAAACAGGAACAGGTGTGGAACATTGCGGTGATGGGACAGGGGGTTAAAATTTATTAAACTGCGGGAACATTTAGATTAGAGACGAGCGATAAATGCACCATCCCAAATATAGCAAGAATACTCCATACATTGAGGAATTGTTTCTTTGTAGAGGTACAGGTTACTCGTAAATGTCAATAAGCTTTAAAAACGATAGAGGGAAACGACTTTCTTTGAATAATGCAAGTATACTGCTAATGATCACGTAGGCAAAGGGGATAACAAAATGAGTAAGTTTTACTTTTATATGATGTGCAAATGCATAGGTAAAACGTGTATTAAGTCAACGACGAAAGAAAAATACTGAAAGATATTCCAGTTCATTGCAAAAAGGGTTAGGGTTTTCGTTTACATTATTTCAATCTTAATTTAGACTCCTTTCATTATTTTATATATTTTGTTTTTAGTCCTGTTTTCTGGCGAAAGATTTGTAAGTGTGTGGGTGTGTTTTTTTTTTCGTACAGTAATTGTCAATATTTGCGGACGTGTTCCGGACCATAAAGTAAAGTAAACAGTTTTTATTCAACAATAGGATATGACATATACAAATATGACAAGCGCCATCTTCTCAATAACAAAATGCAAAGCATGTGCGTTTCTGGAATATACTGTTGACGTATATATGCTAAATAAATACCATAGTTCTAAAATAGGGTGAAATTTCTCTAGTTGTGCGGTTGAAATATTTATTTCTGTCAGAATGTACTTTATTCACGTATATTTCTTTTACTGAATCATTGTGTGCATTAAATTTATTGTAGATAGAGAGGGTTGCTGGTAAATAGGCTATGACAGAATAAATATATCAATACTTATAATTAGCTGGATTTTCGACCAAGCAATTAGAGAGAGTGTATACGCGGCACTGTAAGCTTAAATTATGAGTTCATGTTGAAAGGTAGTTATGTTACATGATAAGGGCTGTCCCCTTTTCATGTAAGTATAAAAATAGAGAGATTAGTTAAAATGAAAATGAAATAGCAATATACGAAATTCGAACCTCGTAAATTAGGTTTAGAAATAGATTACGTGTGAGAATTTAAAAATGGAAATCAAACGATTGTTTAGAATAGAGATAAAATATTTCAAGAAAAGAATGTGCACTGTCAAGTTTGTTATGAAATTTTAATTGAAAGAATGCAGCTATAAGATAATGTTTTTAACATATTGGACAAATAAGTTACTGATTATAGGTTAAAATTCCTTTTGTAGAAAAAGGAAAAGTTTTGGACACGCATGTCCAGAACACGTGAAAGAAGGCACATGTTTTAACATGTGTATGACGTCACGGAAAATAGAAAGTTCGAGGAATAGAGAAAAACTTTAGAGTAAAAAGAAGACAGTCAGTGAGAGTTAGTCAGTGAGAAACTCAGAGAGGATCTGGGAAGCGTCTAGGAAGCGAGACGATCACTTTGAAACTAATATGTGACGCTTTGAATTCTTGATGATGGAAACCACGGCCGGTCGTGTGAAGAATAAACTCATATGTGTTTTTGTAAAACGTCGTCTTGTCTTATACTTCTTACAAAAAGGTAAAGTGAAAATTGTATTATATATCTGTGTTATAAAATGTCTTTTCATACACATCTCGAATTCTTATATCCACAATGTGAATCTGCATCATATCTACACTAAGACTGTCTGAACACTACCCCTTTACTCTAAGAGCTTTCCTCTTCTACACGTCTAAAGAAATGAACATTTAATATATAAGAATCGTCATAACACGAACACGGAACGAACACTCTCTCTAAGTCTCTTACAACAACATATTTCTCTCTCTCTCTCTGAGTCTTACAACATCATATGTAATAAAACTCTCTCAACGACAAACACCCTAATTAGACTCTTACACTTCTTAACATGCAAACAAAAGAACATAGAACATTCATCATCATAAGTATAATTAGAGACTCGTTAAAATATAACAGTTACAGTTGTATATTTTATCTTAATCAGTACCATCAAAATAAATATTGATGAATGGTTTAAATTTGACTTCCGATACAAATCTCTGGACCCGAAAAACGATCTAATACGAGTAATAGTGCATCTATGCTATTTGGGTACATTTTCTTTTTTCTATTTTTATAAAATATCAACTTCATTAGAATAAAGAAGATTGATTTAAACATCATTCGTAGTAAATTATTATACAGAAAGGGAGTCACTATGATATATGATTGAGTGTTGCATAGTGACAGCCGCTATAAATAACTACAAAGAGGATATATTAAAGCAAACAATCGATCTGAAAACCATGAATTTACTAATAACAAGTTAGATAATCGGTGGTATTCCATTTCTTGTTGTAGTTATTCATTAAACCCTGAAATCCTAAATATATGGCCAGTCATCTCATAATAGTGATGGAGTTTCAAGTGTCTGCGACAACTTTAAATACCATTAAAACACGTCTGGAAAATTACTGAAGTCACCTCGTAAAGAACTCATAAAACATCATGTCTATAACTCGAGAGGTTTTGAAGACATTATCAAGAAAAAACATAAACTCTGATGCATTGAGATATCCATTGCAGAATCTCATCTGATGTTCAAATATAGATTTTAGTTTCATAGTGATTGTATTAAGAGTATTATTTAAGAAGTTTTCAGATGTTAATTGTTAGACTTCGCTTAAAGAAATGAGGCCTATTATTTATATTCCGATAAATAATGCATACAATACTAAATAGAGATAACAATGCGAATAGATCTGTCCATCTGCAAGATTAGCGTTGTTAAACTAACAGTTCCGCACGGCTTCGCTCGGGCCCTATGTACTGTTCATTAGGTTATGTGAATAGGTATATATATTAAAACTGTGAATATGTAAAGTAATGACTTTCTGTATAATAGTCTTCCTTAACTACCATAGAGAAAAAACAGATGACTGGGATATGAAAACATGTTTACCGAAAGACTAAAAAATGAACCAATAGCAACTACGTTATGCATTCATAATGCCGGCCACCAACCTTCACATGCCAAATTTAATTTTTTATAAATTTTCACACTTCACACCGATTTTTCCGGGCTAACACCCAAATATAAAAGTTTGCATGGATTCAAATACCTTTTAAGTTCAATGTCTATAAACCAAAAACTCTAATACGAGTTTGGTAGGCAAAATTTGTTAAACAAAAATATATACGTATATATAAATATATATGGACACAATTTTGTGTTTACTATGGACTTTTTACGCAAATATTATGCAAGTATAAATCATGTAGACTATCTGCATGAATATAATTACACGTAATCGTACAGTAAAGATTAATATCCCATTATAAAACCGAAGCAACTAATAGGGATTTAATTAAAATTAATGTTTAAAAGAATATGAGAATTAGCTACATCTTTTGCTAGTCATGCAATTCAACAACCCATATGTAAGAGCATTTTATTTTGTTTTTACATAAATAAAAAAGAGGCTTGCCTGTTTCCGTTGTACTTGGCATTGGCTTACGAACTAGAAATAAAGTGCACGTCAATTTAATTACGTATTCTTTCCCAGCGTTATTGCAATATCCCGTTGTTTAAATAGCGACAATCTCATTTTTAAAAAAGGAATTTTGGAAGGTCGGGTATTAAATTCACCGAAACGTTGTGAGAATAGTATAAAAAAGGAGAAAATTATCTTGAAAATTTAGCTTTTACTTCTTGTTTGTGATATAAAGGAAATACAATCCGATAAGTCTCTGTTTAAAGATAAGATTTGCTGAATAACTAAAAACGGCTTTGATTGCCAATTAAAATGTAGCCTCATGAATTTGTCTTCGTGAGCAAATCTCTCGGAAGCGAACTTATTTAAACTAATTTGGCGCAGACAAGATTTTAGTTATTTCTAGAATTGCTCCGAGCTATTGAGGTATTTTTAATTAAATCCCAGATAAACAAAGACATTTCTTTCTCGCACGAAAATAATAATATTAAGTTAGTGCAAAATAATGGCGTTTTTTGACGTTTACTTTCAAAAGATCATAACTCATTTCATAATAGGTATTGGATATGACCTTAAACTATAGCGAGGCCCCAGCTTGCGGGCTTTGTGGAGTGCGGAGACACCCTTTTATTACCATTGCTCCCAGATTTACTTTGACCCGGAGTAGTAGTACCTGTTATGGTCCCAACTATGGGTTAAATAGAAACCAACATAAATAACCGTCTTAGTGACACACAATATGGTTTCCGCTCTGCAAGATCTACCGCAGATGTGCTGACGGTTATATCCCACAGGATTAGTGAATCTCTTGACAAAGGCTTCCTTTCTAGGGCAATTCCTCTGGACATATCAAAAGCCTTAGACAAGGTATGGCATAATGGTCTACTTCACAAGATTTCCACCCATGGTATAACTGGAAATGTTTTCTCAATCATGAAATCATTTCTCCCCGATAGGCTCATAAGATTAGTGGTCGATGGACAAAAATCAGAGGCCTGCAGTATTAATGCTGGAGTCCCGCAAGGGTCAATCCCGGACCCAACTCTCTTCCTGATCTACATCAATGACCTCCCTAAACACATACTTAAATCATTCGTTGACATCTATGCTGATGACCCGACCATCTACGACACCACATCAAAGGCTGTAAATGACAAAGTTCTCCCTGATTCTCTCTCCTATGATCTCGAGCGCGTTGTTCAGTTGGGAAGACGTGGCTGGTTACCTTTAATGCATCTAAAACCAAACTCCTATCCTTACATCATCAACGCTCTGATCCCCATCTAGCATCAATTAGGGGTGCATGGCTCTCGTGTGAGAGAGGCCCCATGTTTTGACAAGCTTCTGGGTTTGACCTTTACTCCTGATCTGAAATGGAACACGTACATCAAGTCTGTTGCCAAGGTCGCTGGAAAGATGGTGGGATCCTTCTACCGCACCAGAAGATATCTCACTACTGATGCAATTCTCTATCTATATAAAAGCCAAGTACGTCCAAGGATGGAATACTGTTGCCATATCTGGGCAGGAGCTGCCAAAAACAGCCCATCATGCCTTGACAGAGTACAAAATAGACTTCGTGGCTTAGTGGGGGATGCCCTTTTTTCTACCCTGCAACCCCTCTCTCACAGAAGAGACGTTGCGAGCCTATCCTTGTTTTATCGTTATTTTCATGGCAGGTGCTCGACTGAACTCCAATCCCTGAATCCACTGTGAAAAAATTCCCCCACTCTATATCTGTGCCTAAATCAAAACGCGGATTTCATGAACAAAGCTTCTTTTTTAGAACTGCACGCCTGTGGAACTCTGTTCCGTCTGCCTGCTTCCCTCTGGACTACAACTTGGACGTCTACAAGTCTAATGTTTACAAATTCCTAATGAACCGCCCCCTTAAGTAAACATTCCATCAAATCTCCACACTAACGTAATGTACTTGCAATAACCCTTATCCCTGAGTGGCTTCCGGGCCTTGATAAGTGGTGATCACTGTGGAAAAAAAAAGAAAAGCAACAACAAATATATTCTATTAAAACAATTTCTTCCAAATCTTTGGATTCGGTATTAAATAACCTGGTTGATACGCTTTAAAACAAAAACAACCAACCCACCAACATTTCATAATAAACTTTTTTATTTCGAAAAATGAAGCCAAGTAGAACTGACATGTTTTGCCAACGAGAAACAGGTATATTCATCCCATGAGCATAGGAAGCCGGAGTTCTGGAAGTGATCAAATAATTGAAAGCAAGTTTTGGATGCACTTTTTGTTTTGATTCGTCGGCTTTGGAGCATTTTCGCGCAGGAAGTTGGAGAGTCTTGAAAAAGTGATAATCGGTGAACGAGAGGTTCAGTAAATATAGTGGATGAACTAGCTCAACTAGTTCAGCTTTTGCAGGCTCAATTGGCCAACATGCGCGCGAGCCTTGTAATCGGAATGGATTATTCCTTTCATATTGACCAATCCTGGACACATACGTTGGAACTTTTTTTACACCACTTATCAAGGCCCGGAAGCCACTCAGGGATAAGGGTTATTGCAAGTACATTACGTTAGTGTGGAGATTTGCTGAAGTGTTTACTTAAGGGGGGGTTCATTAGGAATTTGTTAACGTTTGACTTGAACACATCCAAGTTGTGCATATTCTGGTGCATGTATTCAATTTTTCCGCAGTACTTCTCTGCTATAATCGTTTCGCCCGGATTCAAAAACTGTGATGGATAAGACCGGGCCACCAAACAGTCACCATAATCTTTTGGGGGGGCAGTTTAGCTTCGGAAAATGTTGTGGCGCTTCTTCGGCATCATAATGCTATGCTGAACATTGCTGTCTATCGTAAAGGATCCATTTCTCATCACACGCCACAATTAACTCGTTTTTTTTTTTTGCGCAGAAGGAGAGTAGAAACCACCTATAAACGACGACTTTTACGATTATCGTTCAATGTATGCAGCACTCATTTATCCAACTTTTTTACTTCTCTATATGTCGAACGACTGTTAAGTGGTCCAACTCGAGCTCAACAGGAATTTTCCTATTGTTTTCTGGGGGTCGGCTTCAATTAAGACTGTCAAATGTACGTTACCAACCGCAGTTGGCCGGCCGCGATCGTCTTCATCTTCGGGGCTTTCGTCATCATTGCGAAATTTCCTAGAGCACCGCATCATTGATATCACGAGCTGCCACGACAGCTTTCTGGCCTAATTTGAACGTGAACAAGAAAATCGTGCAGATTTAAATGTTATTCATGCTGTCGAAAAACCTGCAATAAATCAATAGAGAGATTATGAACGGTAACGAGTATACGAATCAATAGGCGGAATACGCGCTAAAATCATAAACAACATGCCTATATATATATATATATATATATATATATATATATATATATATATATATATAGCCATGATGTAATACACTGTTTTGTTTTTAAATCCCCGAAACAGCGTTTCATTGTAAACAACTGATGATCCCTTGAAAAATAAAAAAAATGGTATTATAGTAAATTTGAGAGTTAATGCAGTGATTGCAGGTGATTAAATGACTTACTGACTAGATGTTTTTTTTTTTTTTTTTAACGAATGATAAAAAGTAATTTTTTGTATAGTTTCAAATGTTAAAAACTTCAAAGACTATATATATATATATATATATATATATATATATACACATATATATTAATTAATTAATTAAGAAATTATATATAAAAGTACCATATGCGAGAAAACGATATTGTTTTTGCCCAAACCTAGTATCAAATTGAAAAAAAATGTATCGATTGTACGACTACCTACAAAAACATAAAAAGAACTGATGCCTCAATCATGCAAGATAGTTCAATATTAATTCCATATATTTTACTGGCATCTTTTATCAATCATAAAACGGAATATTATTGTATAAACTGTCTTCTTAATTTTACTCATCTCCAATATACATTTTTGATTTTGTTTTCTTGAACCTAACATCATAAACTGCAGTCAGTAATATCGTATGAGCCATACCAATAATATACATAATTTTCTAGATTTTACGACGATTGAAAATTTCGTTACAAAAAAGTCTGGAACCGTATAGAACGCACCTCGTAAAACATAAAACGTCATGCCTATAACTTTTGGCCTTTGAAGACATTATGAACAAAGATCATATACTTTGATGCTATTAAGTATAGATTGCTTAATACGTTTTGTGTTTGAACTCTGAAGTATGGTTTTATATTGAGTATAATAAGAATATGAATGATAGAAAATAATTTCCAAAAATTTCAGCGATTTTAGCGAAAACCACTAAAGAAATAAAATTTTATGGTGCTAAAAGATTCAATATTAAATAAATGCTTCATGCAAAGAAATCTGTCCATCGGAAAGCTTCGTGTATTTTACCGAATGTTACGTTTTACAAACTAAACCGTTGACTATATTGAAACAAACTTTTTGCAGGTTGTTCACTATTATTTTTATTCAGACAGATTACAACACAATCCCTGTGAAACGATCCTGTCCTTACTGCATACTAAGACGCATGAGATTTTATTGGATTTTTTTTTTTGCATTTTATCTTCGTTCTGTGACTGATTTGTACCTCTTTTGCACTAGTCTGTATTTTCTGTAAGTTTAATTGCCGGCATAACTGAAATACTGAACTTGGCAGAACCCTCCTCCCTTCAAAAAACCCCAAAACAAAACAGTTTGCCAAACAATGATTGCTTTTAAAAATTATTTCATAATATTTTAATCAGTTTCTCTTTGCGTTTATGAATTGTTGTCGATCCCCATCTAAAGATTGTAGGTTTTATACTTTTTTTCAATATTAGCAGACTTACCGATGATCATGTAGGGCCGGCCAAAGGTCTGTAACTTCGGCTCTCTAGCCTGAATTATGGTGGGTATAAATGGCAGACTTTTCTGTATTTTCTTTCTATGTATTTATTATCGATAAGCATTCTTGAGCGCGTGGTTCGGTAGGGGAAGACGTGGCTGGTTACCTTTAATGCATCTAAAACCAAACTCCTATCCTTACATCGTCAGCGCTCTGATCCCTATCTGGCATGAATTGGGATGGGTGGCTCTCGTCTGGGAAAGACCCCGTGTTTTGACAAGCTTCTGGGTTTGACCTTTACTCCTGATCTGAAATGGAATACGTACACCAAGTCTGTTGCCAAGGTCGCTGGAAAGATGGTAGGATCCTTCTCCCGCTCCAGAAGATATCTCACTACTGATGCAATTCTCTATCTATATAAAAGCCAAGTACGTCCAAGGATGAAATACTGCTGCCATATCTGGGCAGGAACTGCTAAAAACACATATCCTGCCTTGACAGAGTACAAGATCGATTTCGTGGCTTAGTGGGAGATGCCCTTTTTTCTACCCTGCAACCTCTCTCCCACAGAAGAGACGTTGCGAGCCTGTCCTTGTTTTATCGTTATTTCCATGGCAGGTGCTCGACTGAACTCCAATCTCTGGCCCCCCACGCCAATCTTTCACGAAAAACATCCGTCTAGCTGAATCCACTGTGACAACTTTCCCCCACTCTTTATCTGTGCCTAAATCAAAACGTGGATTTCAGAGCTTCTTTCTTAGAACTGCACGCCTGTGGAACTCTGTTCCGTCTGCCTGCTACTCACCTGACTACAACTTGTATGTCTTTAAGTTCAACGTTAACAAATTTCTAATGAACCGCCCCCTTAAGTAAACACGTTCAAATCTTCACACTACCGTATTGTACTTGCAATAACCCTTATCCCTGAGTGGATTCCGGACCTTGATAAGTGGTGCCCACCGTGTAAAAAAAATAAAATAGAAATAAAGGTGACTACATTTAATCATTAACATTTTTCAATTAAGTGCCCACGTATATGTCTATATGAAAACAAATCCATCATACAATTCTCTTTTTGTCTTTTATAAACAGAAAAGGTTTACAATTGTTGTCTTTCTTTTAATTAAAATATCCCGCAGGATGTCAGACTAAAGTCACCCTACTAACAGACGTGTAGTTGCAATTCAAATTTAGAAGAAAACTCTTACAGGCATGAAATGTATCCAAGAGATATGCCATTTCAATTTAAGAGGGCACCTTTACTAATTGGATTTGCGTTTGCAGTCACCATAAAAAACTAAGGACTATTTTCCGTTTGTGTAACATACAATTTCATGCTGATAGCTTGAATTATTGAAAAATAAAATATATAAGAAACATTCAATCTTCATTTGCTTTTCCATTAAACCAAACGGGGTCATACTAACTCGTGACCGTGTTTGGCAAATAATAATAATAATAATAATAATAATAATAATAATAATAATAATAATATGGGCAATCCATAGTAGAAATTTACAGACAAAGAAGCATCTTCCAAGCAGATTCACTATAACTATTACTGTTCATCATAGCCATCATTTCCCTGAACAATGTACTTTGATGCACGTTCTCTAATACAGAGGAAAAAATGAACCACCTTAAGTACATCGACGATCTGATAATTTTGGCAAGAACGGAAAAGGAACTAGAGACACTAATAAACACTACAAGGGTTTTTAACCAGGATATACCAATGGGGTTTGATATGGAAAATGCATACTACTAGTTATAAGAAAGGGAAAAATGGAGACAACAGAAATCATGTAACTACCCAACCAAACGGAGATGAGGGAACTAGTTAGAACAAAACGCTTATGAATACTTGAGAGTCATAAAAACACACAGCATCAAAGCAACAGAGATTAAAGAGATTATTGGAAAGGAATACCTCAGATGAAAAAGAAAACTCTTTGAAAGTTAATAATATTGAAGTAGCCTTTTAAAATATTTAAAACATAGACAGTATGACTAGTAGGATACTCTAGACTGATCCTAGGGTGCACTAAACAAGAACTGAGACATCTTTACCAAAAGACTAGGAAACTTATGACCATGCACCATGCACTATACAAAAAGGACACGATGTTCGACCCTACGTGAAAGGGAAATACGGCGATAGATAACTGGTTTACATAGAAGATTGTGTGAATGACACACAAAGAAAAAAGCGAATTAATAATGCAAAACACTGAAAAGATAATTAGGACAGCGAGAGACACAGAAAAAAATCAACAAAACAGAAAACAGAAAAACAAAGGATAAGTCGAGAAAAGTAAAATGGAAAGAGAAACAAATACACAGAAGATTCATAAGGATGACTAGGAAAATCAAGATAATATATATTATAGTTGGAGCACTAGGAACAATTCCGAAAAGCTATTTAATAAAAACTAGACAACCCGTGACCCGTTGGGTCAGTATGTTATATTAGCTATGGAATTCATGTATGAGCGTAACACTTGTGACGCAAAGAAAATAGATTTTGTGACATAACAGAAACATTTATATGAAAGTATATTCAAATGAAAAAGAATATAGATAGATTTCTATTAGTCGTTTTGTTTATAATTGTTTAATCTTGAAAAAACACTTACAACCATTGAATTATATGTGGTTTGCCATACTTATAGATAAATGTGCACTAAACAGCTACCATAATACTTAAAGTTAAATTCAAATTTTTAAATATCTCTTAATTTCAACTGGAAAAAAATTGGGTCGCTGAAAATGTACAGAGTAAAACAATACATTGTAAAATAGTAGATTCATTTGTAAGTAAATTGCGTTAAAATAACTTAAACGTAATACGGAAATGAACAATGTAAAAATGATGCAGAAAGTATTAACAATTGTTTATTTGGATAATTTAAAACGAAAAAAAAATAGGCCGCTGAAAAGGTCACAGTAAAAAAAAATTCGTTGTCAACAGGTCAAAGTTGATTTATTTGTGAGAAAATTGCGACAGTATAGTTGTAATACAGAATAGTTGCAACAGTATGTTATATTAGATATGGAATTCATGTATCTACATGCCACTTGTGACGTAAAGAAAATAGTTTGTTGTGACATAACAAACATTTCTATGAAAGTATATTAAAATGAAAAAAAAAAAGAATATAGATAGATTTCTATGAGTCATTCTGTTTATAATTGTTCACTTTTGGAAAAAAAAAACTTATAGCCATTGAATTATAAGTCGCGTTAAGATAACTTGAACGTAATACGGAAATGAACGATGTAAAAAATGCAGCAGGTATTAAAAATTGTTGTCAATATGTCAAAGTTGATTTATTTGTGAGAAAATTGTGATAGTATAGTTGTAATATAGAATAGTTGCAAAACACCCCCTAAGGATTCTATGAGTCATTCTGTTTAGAGTAGTAGTAGGGAAAATATATGTCAACCAGTAATAGTAGGATACGGAAGAGGAGGCGTAGTAGTAGTAGTTGGAAAGAGGAGAAGTAATAGTAGTAACAAGAAGATGAGGCATAGTAGTAGGACGAAGATATTGCGCAAGCAAACAAGCAAACAACCAAGAACGACAGAGTTTTAGTATTATATAGATGAGAGAAATAGGAAGCAGAGGAACAGCTGGAAAGAAATAACGAATAGCAATAATGAAAACAGCTGAAATATTAAGAAAAAAAAAACCTTGAAGGCGGAGACGAATACACATTAGACGCATGCGCGACCCAGAAAACTATTGCAGAGGCAAAACATGAATTAGCGTTACATCTAAACAGGAACATTGAAACTGTATATCTATAAGTTCACTACCCCCCTCAAATTGCTATATTACTCCTTGCCAAGCAAAAAAAGTGATGCCAAACAGCTGAGAAGGGTTCAGAAGAATGGGAGAACCCAGAAAATGCGCTGAAAAACTGCGAAAAGAACTGGGGTCTTTGGGAGGCTTATGACCACTAAAAGTCCAGTTGAGATCAACGGCAACTGCAAGCGAGAAATCTATGGTATATGGTTGTTGCGATAACGCAAATTCATTTGATTATATAGCATAATATTCTGGAGAGTAGTGGAATTCTTGAGGGACTTGTTGTCACTATACTTTTAAGGAAATCGCATGTTGTTTTCAAGGATAGACCTTTGATGGCCTGTGTGAAGCTCCTGCTACTTTAATAATTATACTAATTATAGTAATAATGTTATTATAATAATAGTATTATTGGTAATATTCACAATTATAATATTATTTATAATATTATTATTAATAATTATATTAATATTATTAATAATAACATAATGATAATAATAATATTATAATAATTATATTATTTATTATTATTATCATTAATATTATTATTTTCAATAATATTATTAATTATCTGATTTCCTTAAGCATAACTAATCTACGTAGTAATTGTATTTAGTAAGATATACACACACAAAAAAGACTAGCGGTGTTAATAACACTGTTTATTTATTATATAGTTAAGAAAAATGTAATAAATAACAAATATTACTGAAGAATAAAAAACGATTTACTTCCAATATTCACTTACTGAAACATAGATATTCATATTTATTTAAGATAATACTTTTTAGTATGGTGTCCTCAGTAAATAGACTGACGTTTGACTGAAAAAATTATATCTGAAAAAAAGAGATTCTATTTTTTTTGGTAATTTTCAATTGTGCTAAAATACGAGCTGTTTAAATAAAGGCAAAATAGTATTAGAAGAAAGCGAACAAAAAAAAACTATATTCCGTGTGAGAGTGGGCTATTAGTGGTTTGGGTTGTTAAAAGTCAATTATTTTATCTGTAAAACAGACTATTCTAAAATGAACATAAAATGATCGCATAATTCAAAATAAAGATAAGGAAATTAATGGAAAAAGAGAATAGTATCTCGTTATTATATAATTAATTTTCATTATAAAAATGTCTATAAAAGAAGTGTTCATAAGACTTTGATTTAACACTGAGTGTGCATTGCAACATAATTATAGATTCAAAGCACAAACACTGGCAAAATATTTATATGATTTCATTGCATAAGAGGCAGTTTTACGTATTGGTATCTTCATCTCCGTCAGGTATAGAATAGCTGACATGCAAGCAGTGTTATGCATGAAGTTATAAAACAGTAATATCTTTCTTGGGAAAATAAATTGATTAATAAATTCCGCTTTGTAATAATTGCTAATCTATTAGTAAATATATATATGACTATTTCGGAATTATTTAGACCAAAAAAAGATACTAACCATATATAATATATAATCATGTATATGAAAATTAGAATCTGTAGATAATGCTCCCTTAAAATATTGCATATTTTAAAATAATTACACTAAAATAGGAAATAATAAACAAAAATTCACCATTTCTGGAGTTGAGTGCTTTAAACTAAGAATGCATTACTAAAATACGAAATAACATAATTGCGACAATGTTTGATTCGACTAGATACATTTTTTCTATAATTGTAATTTCATATACTTCAAAATTTCCGAATAGTTCAGTAAAAAAGCAATCTTATTATCGACACACATATTCAATTATCTATTGACATAATTCATTCTAATATAAAAATGTTCTTGCAATAAACGACAAAAACAAAACAAATTATTGCTATTCAAGGATCTATGTTAAAAAACAACTTTTAAATGAAACCCTCGGTAAGTATAACAATTGAAACATTGAAATAAGTCGACGGGAATAAAATAAAGAAAGTAAATGTGTTCGACTCTGTGATATGTGCAAATTATGTGTAGTAATAAGTATTTAATATACAGCAGCTGACGAGAGAACATCGGAAACCTAATATACAATGGTACGTGTACAAAGCATTAACAATGGTATTTTTGAAAGATAATCTGCGTTTATTATTATTATTAGTAGTAGTAGTTGTATTAGTATTATTATTATCATTATTATTATTATTATTATTATTATTATTATCAGTAGTAGTATTAATGTTATTGTTATCGTTATTGTTATTAATATTGTTATTATTGGTATTATTATAATACTTATTATTAATATTGTTATTATTGCTATTAGCATTATTAATCTTATTATAATTATAATTGTTATTAATGTTATAATTGTTATTTTATTATTATTATTATTATTAATGTTATTATTATTAATGTTATTATTATTGTTATTAACTGATTATTATTAATATTGCTATTATTATTATTATTGTTGTTGTTGTTATTATTATTATTAATGTTATTATTATTATTAATTGTTATTATCATTATTATTGTTGTTGTTGTTGTTTTTGTTATATTATACTATTATTATTATTACTATTACTATTATTATTATTATTGTTATTATTGTTATTATTTGTTATTATTATTATATTAATTATTATTATTATTGTTATTAGTGTTATTATTATTATTAATGTTATTATTATTATTATTATAATTATTATTATTATTATTATTATCATTATCATTATCATTATCATTATTATTATTATTATTATTATTATTATTATTATATTATTATTATTATAGAAGTCTCAACGTTTGGATGTTTTAGTTTGATGGTTTTTTTCTTGAACATCAGGCCAATTCTTAAGATTTTCAGGCTTTATTAACACTTTAATCGTTCCCAACAGGCAAGGCTTTTGCAAAATTGTAAAAATAATTTTCTTGTTCGTCTGATTAAGCCATTAAATGGTGGCTTTTCTTGATCCTAAACTGTTCAATTACGATGGGAATCCCCTTGCCTGTCGGACAGTTCGAGGTGTTTATATTGTATTATTGGTGTTTCTACAACATTCTAAAATTTCTGTTTTCATTTTTATTTTTTATTTATTTTTTTTTTTTAATTTTTTATTACTTTTAGTTTTATTTCATTTTCAGACACTAAATCTATACCTTGACAATTTCGCTATTCCTAACAGCCAAGCCGTTTGTAAGATTGTAAAAAGAACTGTCTTGTCAATCTGACTAAGTAGCTTAGGTGGCGTCTTGTTATGGTCCCGAGCGTTCCAATCACAATGGGAATCGCCTTGACTTCTTCACATTTCCAGATTTACTAATTCACATTTTAGATTTTTTCTTTCTACCACACTCATGTATCAGAAGAGCAGTCTACGTAAATGATTGAGAAAATGTTCTTTTTTATTTTGCAAATTATATCATATATGGAGTGTTCAAGGTCTATATAAATCAGTATGCGCATATCTCAAAGATGTTTGACATTGTCGATTTCCTGCATCACTTCTGGTATATGATCATACCACTTCTTATTGTGGTCTAATGCATAGATTTTGCATACATTCTAGTGTATGACTTGAGTGACTTTGTCGTGTCTCCATGTTTTTATATTGGTGTTGAACTTGCATAGGGAATTCTGGTATAATATGTGCTAATGTGTCTTCCCTTTCAGGCCACACATTCTGCACATCGGTGATTCTTCAGTTTTGTCGATGTAATGCTTGATAGCCCCAGTGCGAGTGGTTTGTTCGTGGGCTGCCATTAATTTGCTCTCAGTTGAGCTTTAAAGATCTTCCTAATCAACCAATTCCAGCTGTCGTTCTCTCTAAATGCAGTATTATTAAGGAATGCACCGTGTAGCTTCTCTCCAAATCATTTGTCCTCTCCCTCTTTAAATTGCTGACTCTTCTTCACTCCAGCTCTTAATTTTTTTATCTTCTCACTTCATGTAAAATAATTTCATGGTATTCAGAAATATATTTAGTAAGGATTCCTTCTTCTATATTTAAAAAAATCTTCAACCCCAAGTAAACCCGGATCACCTTCATTCCTAGGTAGATACAATCGATCTACATCCCCTTTTCTTATCCAACTTCCAGTATGTCAGTATTATATCGAATGCTACTGATCTTGATGTGATGACATATATTGCATTTCGACTCTGGGGGTGTGATTTAAGAATAACCCTTAATCTACTAATGTAGTCGATGGTGACCTGGTTTTTCATTTCTATGTTTTAAATCTTGTCCGCTTCCAATATCCCCAATACTTGTAACCTCTATCGTTGTCAACATTCTTTATCAGGTCTGGTGTTGGAAGCTCAAGGCTATCTGAGTGGACTATCTTGCGTCTTTTAATCACAAGAATAGCAATTTGGCGATGCAAAATTCCATCTTATATCATTACTAAACAATACTTTTCTTGGGATTTGGATAATAAAGTTTTTAAAGCTTTCAGGAATTTAATTTTTACTACAACTTAAAACAATTAATGTACACCACTTAACACAAAATAAGTAAACTACGATCACATTTAATTGGTAAGAAATGTCAGAATATGAAACAACGGGGTTTGATTTGAGCAGTTATATAAAAATATAAAAACAAAGGTGGAAAATTGAAATCTAATATAGAATTTACGCGATGCTGTTTAGAGTTATCCTAGTATGCATTGTAAGCGGTTAATGTTGTGTTAAACTATTCTTGAAGTATATGTTAACTTGAAATATACAACCCGCTACACTTGTGATATGCCCCGTTTACCTTAGCTCACGTTTTGATCATTTCGTCAATACTGGACAGTCCTGATATTTCTAGGAAATAGAAATTTGATACATGGTTTTTACACGAGATGTTCATTAGTTGGTGAATTCCTAAATTTCGGCTCGGAAGGGTAAACGCTTCCGGGCTGTACAACTGTAATTCAATCGATCTTAGTATTCACATTAATTACTCTGGTAATATGAACGGATTCTCATTTTCTGACCGCTAAATTTGTAGATTGGATACCTTTAGATATTTTATGCGTCTATATTTCCGTTGGTGAACATGTATTATGTGTAAGTGTATTATTTCAGTGCGTGGGATTTCATTTAAGAAAAAAGTATCGACGGTTCAACTAAATTTAATAGGTTGCTTAGTCTACAAATTGCGTCTTCCATGCATTGATCATTAGTCTGAATGGGTTTGATGCTGCGGCAAATGTTTTCAATAGATTTCCCCTTTCCTAAAGATTACGAGTCACTTATGATAATTGTTCCCGCGTTAAAAAGATATCTGTAACTTCTCTTTTGAACGTAAAGTTCATCAAATTCTTCTGATATTAGCGTAACAAGGAACATATTAAATAAACTCGATCCAAAAAGTATGCTTGTTTCACGGTGTGTTTGGCACATTATGATTTAACATGTTCATCGCCATATCCAATGTTGGCGGCTATGACATCGTGGAAGCTGCGTAGCACTCTGCAGGTTAAGAGAGCACCGTATAAAATCAATATTTCTTAAGCGTATTAAAATAAGACAGATATCAACACCCGAATTTGCGAGAGACGTCACAGAAAACAGCGTAAATGTAACGAATATTATTTGATTCAGAAACTGATAATAAGCATTTACTAAAATAGACGGACACGAGAGACTTCCCTTAATACCGTATTCAAGCCAGGAGCTTCAAAGATCAAGGGGTTTCCTAAGGGTGTTGGTGGTACCTATAATTGCAGAGGGTTGAAGGCAGCCTAAAACATCGGGGATTTGTAGTTTTTTCAATTGTCCTTCCAGACGACTTGATACTACTCCTAGTGTACCAACTACGATCGGGATTATTTGTGTTGTAACCCCGTGTATACGCCTTATCTCCAAGGTCAATGGAGCATAATTGCTCCATTTATCATTTTCCCCCCTCTCACATTCCTGTCCCAGGATACTGAGAAGTCTACAATCTGCCAGGAATTTCAGACCTTGTAAATGACGATCAAATCCGGACGAGTATGTTCCAATTGCTTGGTCGTTATTACACTTTTGTCCAACCATACCTCTAACTTGCCACCCCCACTTGTTCTCACTTCATGAGGCACCTACTTAAACCATTTTCCAGCACACTTCACCCCAATCCTCTTACATACCTCCCAATATATCCTGAGTCCCATGCGAACGTGTCTTTTGCGGTACTCTCTCTGGGCCAGTCTATTACACCCTGCTGCAAGATGCGCAATTGACTCTTAGGTCTTACCACAAATCCGGCATTCTGCACCAACTTCCTCTCATAGAACCACTTTTTTTTTATAACAATCGTGTTCCTAATGCCTGCTCTTGTGCTGCACAAACAAAAACTTCAGTACTCTTTGCCGGATACCCAGCTCTAAGCCATTCCCATGATCTTTCATCAGCCACCCCTGCTATATCCTGGAAGAACCTTCAATGCATTTTCTTTCTAGCCAGTTTCTCTGCCCTTTCTCTATCTATACGTTTCACATAATCAGACTTGACCTCACATACGTCCACTTCATTGGTCACAACCTTAAGTATCCACACCTCACTTCTAACCACATGTTTCTTTCAACGACATCTCCTCGGTTCTAACACAATATTTTACACTTTTCAATCCTCTCCCACCATCATTCCTGTTTTGTATCTCAAAACACTGACTGATATGCATGCATTGCTTTCATTAGGTATCCTCAATACAGTTTCGAATTTACAATTAGTTTCACTCTTCTAAGATACTCCTTCCTTACTTTTTCCTTCATTACTCTGTTCATGATGCTTACACCCTCCAGTACTCCCAAACACTTATATACTCTATCTTCTATTTCTTTCATGATTTCTCCATTTCGCAGCACTATTCAATTCGAATGAACCTTTACTCCTCTTTTCATCACCAGCAGCGCACATTTACTAATCCCAAACTCCATCCCAATGTCTTCTGAGTATGTCCCCACAAGTTCCACCAGTCACCCATTTCCTTTTCATTCCTACCGAACATTTTCAAATCATCCATAAAGAGTAGATGGTGGAGGTGTCTGTCACCAGATCCAAAGTGACACCCCAGTGTCTCTCTTCTCAAGTGGAGATTCAATGGAATCATTATCATTACAAAAAGAAGTGTCGATAACGAATATTCTTGAAATATTCCACGTTTAATGCAATCCTGTCCCATCACTACTCTGTTTGTTTTCAGCACCGTTTTCGATTGAGCCATACTTGTCGCCAAAAACCCCTAGCACATTTCCAGCAAACTTCATCATCAATAGTGTTTCACGTATCCATGAATGTGGAACCCTGTCATAAGCCTTTATTCGCATCCTGCATTAATGCTTTATCAATTGGTAGTTGTTCTTTGGTACCTCTCGAGCCTGTAACTCCTTCTTTTCGTCAGGAAAGCACAATTCCTCCCAAAATGTTCATAAATTTTCTCCGCAAATATTCTAGTTAACACTTTCCACATCAGAGGCAGACATGTAATTGGTCTATAATTATTGGCATCTGTTCCTTTTGCAGGATCTGCTTGTGCGCTTATAAAACTTCTAAAGTGCAGTTCAGATGTGGTATTTGGTTATACAAAAGTATCAAATTCAGTTCAGGTGTGATATTTTATTACATAAAATTATAAAATTGAGTTCAGATGTGATATTAGATTATAGAAAATCATTACATTTTGTTACGATGAGATATTAGGTTATATAAAAATATTAAATTTAGTTCAAAACGCTCTTTCATCTTTATCGTTTGTGAATAATTATTCCCGATAATTACTAAACGCATTCCGATATCAAACCTACTCGAGAACACATCCACACTTATCAAGTACATTCATGTCATTTTTTTGAAAATCTGGGCAACCGTCTCGGAGTCCATAAGAAACGCATTCACACAACAAATACACACATACACACGCACAAATATCCGCAGAAAAAGACAAAGCATTTTTTTTATATAACAGTAAACTACATAAAAAATATTATGCCTTTTAACACTTCTATGGTAAATATTTCTGCGATAAATATTTATAAATGAAAAAGAAATGAATAGAACAAATGCAATTCGATTTTGTAATAATCACATGTTGTATTCTGTTAATAATATAATAAGGTTATTTCATAAGCAGTCTAAGATTCACATATTGATTGGTTCTTTTTCAATAAAATAATAGATCTGTTGTTTATTTTCGAAAAAGACATCAGATCACAGAAAATTCTTTCTCTATACAGAACTGAAGAGACACGACTCCGACCAAAACTAGCAGAAAACTACGTCTAATGTATATATATATATATATATATATATATATATATATATATATATATATATATATATATATATATATATATGTATATGCATATATATATATATATATATGTGTGTATAGATAGATATATATGTAGATAGATATCAATTCAGGTAACTTGATAATGTAGTAAAGCTGATGTCTATTTAATGTAGCCGACTTCAGCCTCAGTCATCGCCTTGACACGGGTCCGGAACTATAAGCATGTTTTTTCTTTTTAAACGAATACCCGTGAATGGCGGCGGTCAAGTTTACTTTGGTGTGTTAGGACGTCATATAGCTGATGTTGGCGACTTTTCAGCAAATAAAGTGGTCTAGTGCGTCCAGCTTGCGAGAGGATGTTGGCTAATGAAAGAAGACTACAAAGACCATTTCTGAAGCCAAGCCTGGGTTTCTTTAAAATGGTGGGCCGGCGTCCAGTCCTGCTATCACACACAGTGTCGGCTAGCTTCCACCTGATTGTACCAAGACATCATCACTCTCTTCATCACATGATTGGAAACTTCGTTTTCATAACCCTGGGAACGTCCCTGTTATTCGTGTTAATAAAGACATGCATTTTGATAGTGCTGGAAATAGTCCTGTTGTAATAACTATGATAACTATGTAAGAATATATAGATCGTTAGTTGTACCGTAGCGCATTTCCGATCTTGCTCCTTGTGTGCTATTTACACACGATAGACGGATTTTATCACAACTGGCCAACCATGTGTCGGTAATTTTAGTTTTTCTTTAAGAATTTCATGACACTCCTACATTCACGCATTCATTCATTACACGAGAGCACGCGACTAATGGCTATCGGCCTTGTCATTTTTAATTCGGAGGAAATGTTTTTCGGTTATTCTTAATTTTTAAGTAACCTTTCTTTTTTATTACAGAAAAATAAAACTAATGTCCTCATTTACTTGCATCCTAACGAGGGCAGAGTTAGGCACAGGTGAACAAAATCCATCATCCCCTGCTCTTTTTTTTTGTTTAGAAAATGTAATCGAGGTTTCCCAGGATTTATTATAATAATTATACCATAGCAAGTTTGTTTAATTGTCTGCGAAACAAAGTTTCTTTATAATTTATTTAATATCTTAAATTAAAAATGGTACAAATTTTACGACGTGACCCAGCGTCGTTTAACCCTTAGAAAAAATAGTCAATGTAAAGTTTCTTTCCAACACCTAGAAAACGAAGATCACATTTAAATTTGGGGCAGATAAGTAGTTTATATAATATGAAAAAATACTTTTTCATGAAGTGGGGGATCACTTTCCATATACATTAAACGTAAAATGAGCACCCACGTTCTTACCACCTT
Source organism: Euprymna scolopes (assembly GCF_053919585.1). NCBI lineage: Eukaryota > Metazoa > Mollusca > Cephalopoda > Sepiida > Sepiolidae > Euprymna > Euprymna scolopes. The sequence continues at coordinate 4,922,585 of NC_136509.1, forward strand.
ATAATTTCTTCATGTCATAAAACAAATTGAAGTGTGATATTCGTGTAAAGCCCCACCGGAAACCGGCGCTGTTTTTCTTATTAAGAGATTCGTTTATTTTTTCACAATTTAGGACGTAAATAATTCTGTCAGTAAGCTTACACGAGCGATAGGTTTACACAAACATATTTTTGTGTTTCCTTTTTTTTAGGCAATAAATTTTTAAGCTCAATAAAACCGGAAAGGAAATAGAGCTTATAATATGAACAAATGATTAGTAAAACATGTTAAAAGCCATCTTGTAAAAGAGTTAAAAACATATTTAATTTTAAAAAAGGAAGCACAACATAAGTGGATAGTCCTTAATCCGCGGAGTTTCGAAGAAATACTCTCCTTCTCATCAGAGGGCAGGAATTAGCAAAATGCGGGATCGGATTGTGCATGTAAAAGTATTTAATGAAACTACAAGTAAGTCACATATCTTATATTTGTGATTTTTTCCAAGAAATTCTGCCTTGCTGGGTGCAAGTTACAAGTATATAGCAAAGGAGTTTGAATTCTGTGTCTTAAAAAAGCCAAACATAAACATTTGTTTGATAAAAACTAATCTCCTATTAAAAGTCTTTCGGAAGAGAAGAAAATGTCTAAGGAGTTTTGTCTTTACTATAAACTTTTTATGGCAATATTGCACATATATGAATCATTTAAAATATACACATGAGCAAAATTAAATTTAATAGTTTCCTAAATATTATTTTCCCATGAGAACACCGAAATAATAACTTATAGGGGATCAATTAAAATGAATATTTAAAAGAATATGGAAATCGGCTAGATCTTCTCCAGATGAATCTAATTCAATGAGCGATATATGACAGAGTCGTTTTTTTATTTATTAAATGAATATAAAAAAGGCTTTTTATATGAATATCAACACACATACAAAAACAAATATATATATAGAAATAAATAAATAAATATGTATATATATATATATATATATATAAATGCACGTGTTTGTGTGTCTGTGTGTATATATTTCCCTACGCAATAACTATGTATATTTTCAGTCTACAGACTCGAAATTTTACATACAGGGTACTGAGATTTGGGAAAATCGATGTGATCGGTTTATGGCCAGAAATTTGGTGATTAAGGGGCCAAATTCAGCGACTTGACCTTTGAGAACTCTCCCAAATTCTTCCTACAATCTTGGGTCTATGCACTTTACATTTTAGATGTAGGTTTCTTGGACATGGATCTAACTTAATAACTTGATTTGAGCCCAAAATAATACATTTCAAGGGCTCATAATAGAGGTCAAATTAAAAAAAAAATGACCCATGCGCTCTCTTCCAAATTACTCAGACAATTTGTGGTCTAATTATTTGAAATTTTACATAAAGTGTATTCAGAGATAGGGGAAGCCTTTTCATCAGTTTGGCTCGAATATTTTTAGTTACCATTATATAAATGTATGTATGTGTGTCTGTTTGCATGTCTACCTTAAACTTTCAATAGAGGCGACGGTTTTTACCAAGATCAGTATCATTTTAAAGTTCTACCTTTCATGCGACAAGTATCGAACAATTGGCTAAAACATTAATATCTTCCCCTTCAACTAGGCGCTTTTCTACAGGGAGGGTAACTTTTTTGGCCGATATTTTTGAAATTTATCATCTCCTTTAGATTGTCTTGCTTTAATTAAAAAAAATGTTGCTTCCTGTTTGGCGGTGGTCGTAACACATACACGTTAGGTTTTACCCCGTTCTTTTCCGACTTTGCGGTACGGGTTCGAGCCTGCCTTCCGACTACCACTTTTTTTTTTGGTCAACGTAGACATCCAAACACCTGGGCTACCCCGGGCTGAAATGCTAGTATATCTATAAAAGTGAACGTGTCAGTGTATATGTGTGTCTTTCTGTGTGTGTACATTTCCCTACGCAATACGTCTGTCAATTTTAAGCTTACAGACTCGAAATTTGAAATACTGAGATTTGGGAAAATCAATGTGATCGGTTTTCGTCCAGAAATCTGGTTGTTCATGGGTCAAAGTTCATCGACTTTACCTTTGAGAACTCTACTAAACTCCTCTCAGAATTTTGTATCTACGCACTTGAAATTTTAGATATCGGTGCCTTGGACATGGATCTAACTTAATAACTTGATTTCAGCCCAAAGCAATAAATATTAAGGGGTCATAATAAGGGTCAAAGTTTTTTTTTTTTTTGCTCCACATACAAATCCAAATGCCCGGGCAATGCCGGACATGTGTGTGTGCATGTGTGTTTATATTTTCCTACGCATTAACTATGTCAATTTTCAGTCTACAGACTCGAAATTTGAAATACAGGGTACTGAGATTTGGGAAAATCAATGTGATCGGTTTTCGGCAAGGAATCTGGATTTACAAGGGTTAAATTTCAAAGATTTGACCTTTGACAACTCTACCAACTACTCCGACAATTTTAGATTTACACACTTGAAATTATAGATGTTGGAATCTTGGACATGGATCCAAGTAAATACCTTAATTTGAGCACAAAACAATAAATTATAAGGGGTGATAATAGGGGGCAAAGTTAAAAAATTGACCTGTTTTTTTTTCGTTAAGCATACACATTCAAACACGCGGGCAAGGCCGAGCACCCATGCTAGTATACATCTCTCTCTCTTTCTCTCTCTCTCTCTCTCTCTCACTCTATGTATATATATATATATATATATATATATATATATACAGGAAAACTTATCGTATGTATTTTATCTTAGAGAGATGTATAGTTGTATGATTTTTAGTATATGTTCTACAATTAATGTTAATGTTTTCCAAACGTTATCACAAAAGCAACATTTGCGATGTATCAGTCAGCGATGAGATAAAATCTGCTTTACGTATCTCAAAGCGCCATTAAATATTTACGTGGATCCTATACAGAAATTTGAAACAAAATATAGGTTAAACAATATGTACACAAAATTTGTTTAGTTTCTCTGTTTCATAGATAAACTAGAAGAAGCCAACACAGAGATTGTCATAGCATTAGCTATGCACTATACACTATACATTAAATTATTTGGCTATAAATGACAGGTTCTCTCCCTTAATGATACTTTTTTTTAATTATACAAAGCAAGCATCTCCTGTCAAGGCCTGTAAGCCACTAAAAGATAAGGGTTAATGAGTGGCCAGTAGAAAATGAGGCAATATCATAGTAATCCTTAATTTGGAAATTTGGTAAATTGGATGACTTAAGAGGACGATTCAACTGTAAGACAAGCATACTGTATTTACTTGGAAACCATGAAAACGAAATCGATAAATATAACATTGAAGTATATTATTGGATTCAGTCGTGCAGTTCTTAGAAAGAACGTTGCCCATGGAATCAACGTTTAAGTGTAGGCACATATAAAGTGTCGGCGGAGTTCTGCGAGTTTTTCGAATAGAGGGCCATAGATTGGGGCTCAGACGAACACTTGCCATGAAATAATGATAAAGCAGAGAGAGGCTCTAAACGTGCCTTCTTTGGGGAAAGAGGCTGCAGGGAAACGGCAGGGAAGACCGTGGGGTAAGAGCATTCAAACTTGGCTACGAAGTTTATTTGTCAAGGCAGGATAAGATTCTTCTACAAGCTCTAGCCTAGATGTAGCAGTACTCCACCATTGAACGTACTTTTCTCTTAAAGAGGTAGAAAATTGCATCGGCAATGTTTTTTTTACATGTTATATTGATAGAATACAATTAAACATGGCTTTCAGAAAACGGTTATAATAAACATACCTGATTAACTAATGTCTTTACTCATTTACAAAATTGTCAACATTTAAGAAATCAATCTGTTATTTTGACCACTTTTTTTTAGTTTTGTCCATGTAGGCTGTTTTTACATGATTAAACAGATATTGGTCAGACTCATTTACGGAACCGACTTACTTATATAACCATAATAAAGGAGTCAGTATTATTATTTCCTGAAACACTTTAATGTAATCAATATATAATACCCGCTAGAACAAGAGTATATTTTTACGTATTAAATAACTATGAGGAACTCGCTTTAGTGCAATGGAGATTAAGTCATTGATAGTTGACACCGGAAGGTGTGGAAAACGGTGTTCTTACGAAAATATATTTGTCACTCGTATTGTTGTAATAAAGAGTGTCACCGGAGGAAACTGATAATAAAATAACGCTTGCACTTTTGATAAGTATTTAAAACGCTGTTGGTTAAGGAAATCAAGTGCATGATTGAAATATAATATAAACCATTACGCATTTTGATGAAATTTAACAAAGGAAAAAGGATCAGTAAACAAACATCACGTTTCCATCAATATTTATGTATTATTTTTCGTTATTTTTCTTTTTGGTCTTTAATAATCATAAACGCGATCCTAATTAATTAGATTTTTAGTCAAAAGCGTGCTATATGCCTCGCTCTTTATAATAGTTTAATGCCATCCTTATCATCGTACTACTATAAATTCAGAAACAGTCGTCTTTATTTAAATTCGTAGGAAATTGAGTACCTCCGAAACTGCTGTAGGTTGTAACTTATTCTATTATTATTGGCCATTATTCTTGTTATTTTATTTGAGTATTTATAGAACATAAAAACGACAAATTTACAATCTAATTTTTATTTTGAATAATTTCCGAAAGAAAATGTAAAAAAGTAATTTTATAAATAGTAGAAAAACGACAAAATTGAACGTTTTAATTTATTTACACAACATAATATATCACAGAAAAAGTCGGTTTCTCAGAGTCATCCGTTTGATTTTTTGTACAACTACAAAGAAAAAAATAATGTTGTCGTGTGTTTACTTATTGAAAATTCGCCGGCACTTTTTACTCGGCTATGTAATCAATTTTGGTCGGTCAGCTCCTAAAATAAATATCACACTTTATTAGATGTTTACAAAACCTGTCAATGATTTTTTAACCTTCTCCGATTGAATCTACGACACTTTTCGTAGTAAATGAAACGACCCATGCTTACAACGGTTTTTTTATTATATGTATTGTTCATCGTATTTTTGTCTCAAATTCGAATCATAGAAAGATTAATAGTATTTAAAAAGTCGGCTGATTTCTATTAAGCTTGTTATACATTTACTAGTTAGTCTACTCTGATTTGCTACTTATATCATCAATTACAAACAGACTAGATGATATATTGTTTTCATATAAACGATATAATTCAATATATTTATATTTAGCAATATCGCATTACCTTTTTACAAATAAATCCACACAGGTTATTTACCGGATCTGAGACATGGACATTTTCAATAATTATTATAAAACTACTGACACCTGAAAGTATCCTGTACTGTATAATGCTCAATAATATATAAAAAAATAAACATGAAAAAAAAAACGTGATACGTTATACATAAGTATTTGGTTGAGAATATATATTTCTTTTTAAGAAACCACATCCATAACGTAAATATACTAAGATTTCGGGGCGGGTATATACGCAAACAGACACACACACACACACACACACACACACACACACACACACACACACACACACACACATATATATATATATATTTATATATATATGGACACTATCATATAGAAAATAACATAAAATTGCAATTATAAATGACAAACGTGTTGCCCATATATATATATATATATATATATATATATATATATATATATATATGTGTGTGTGTGTGTGTGTGTGTGTGTGTGGATGTGTATAGTATATTTAATAGGATAAATGGAGTCTTACTGAATAAGGACACTATAGAAAATAGTAGAAATTTTTAATGTCACGAAAATTTAACTTCATTGTTGCAATTAAAAATGGCAAACATGTTTCCCATGTGTCGCCAAGGAAAAGGATCTAGAAACCCAAATAAATAATGAATAAGTAGGAAATGCTAGTAAAATATGCTAGGTGAGAAACAGAAGTATTGTATCCAATAATATAGTGACACGTTTCGTTATTGAAGGAAACCTAACCTGGTCAGTGCTCTGTATTTCAGAGAAATGTTATACGGAAACGCAGGAGGGATTAAGTTGCTGGGATAAATATATCAGCACGTACGGAAATGTTTTTATGCAAAGATCATTTATAGTTGGACACCTTAATATATATAGAATGTCGTGAAGAAAAACGAGAGGCGACACAAAACCTGATTAATTATTTAAAAGACATCATAAAGGATATGAGATATCCTGACCAGTCTATGTTGGAGGTGATTCTATCATAAATAGAAGAGTTCATACGGTGATACGAGTCAACATTTAATAACGAGGATTTCCTCGTAATATATTATGGATCACTGTAACACACTGTACATCACTATGCAAAAGTTATTCAGATGAGACTATTCTGGGTAAAAAAAAATCTTTAATATATATATATATATATATATATATATATATATATATATATATATATATATATATATATATATATATATTTGCGTGTGTGTGTCTGGGTGTGTGCATTAAAAATTGGGAATATAGACTTTCTCATTAAGTATAGCCTTTGTCATTAAATGTTCACTTATTGAGTGAACAGGCATAGTATTTAGAAATTTCACGGTGCAAATTGACAAATTGTTCCGCATCTGTATCTAATTGTAACAATAGATACCATTTCAGATGTTCTTCTTATAATATATTTATGTGAAAAAAATTTTAATTATAAATAAACAAACAATTTCGAGTGAATATATGTGGCAATGATTTATTATATGGGCCAGTATAAAAATAGATAATTACTTTATCAAAACTGTTGGGAATGACGTTCTTCTATATTCATATGCCTTCCTTGTAAATAAAACAGTAGATTATTGTGTGTGTTAAAATATTTAACAGATAAACTACTAAACACCGAATGTAAAATTTTACGGAAAATTGTAATCATGCACCAAAATATTTAAGTCGAAGAACATTTTTTCGTTGGATTAATGGCACGTACATAAATATGTCGGCAAGTTTGAATAGGAAGTGTTCATTTACAATAACAAACTATGTCTATCACTTTTGCGAATGCGCTTATTAATTCATAGCTTGAAAAGTGGTCCACTTTTTAACTTTCTTACATAGATGCTGAAAAATCAAACTGAATCGAATCGGCTGGAGCGGTAAATGTTTCAGTTTCGATTCTAGCTGATGGCACCCATGTCATGTTTTACAACTTTTGAAAGAAATGGTATATATATATATACATATGTGTGTATATATATATATATATATATATATGTCAAATAGTCAATTCGTGCTGTAATATTAAATACGAGACTCCCATGAATTAAAATGTATTTAAGCGTATTTTACGACAAAACCGACACCTATACTAGTGCATAATAAATATATAACCCAGATCTGACCATGTCAAACAAATTATTCTGGAGATCCGAAAACAAGCCTTTATGTGTAATTTAGTTATTATTGTGCAACTCCAGTTCAGAAATTTGTATCACCATTATTGAATGTATACGTTTGAGAATGCTGTCATTTTTTTTTTTAAAGTTGGCACTTACATGCGTCTGTTTTGGACGCTTCATCTTCAAATAAAACAAATAAACAATAATAAAGCATGAATAAACATTCTTAAAAGGTGATAATTATCTTAAGCATTGCATCCGGGGAATCTTCTTTTCCACATCTGGTGTCGGTTCAAAGGCGCCGGGTCTTAGTCGATCACTGGCGTTCGTTTATCATGCACCGGCCATTAATCAAAAAAAGATTATTTGCAGCAGCAGTCTTGTTTGTTTTGTCGATGAATAAGAAACCAGCTTAAATGCACAGAAAAAGAACCAGTATCAAATCCTCATCCTTATTTTAGAAAATGTGTGAACACTGAGTATTCAGCTGAATTTTCTTAATCTTGTCTTGGCGGAAGATGAAAACGAAGAAGAAGAAGAAGAAAAGTTCACCGTGATTTTTTGTTAAATCAGCACAGTAAAAATCGACACATGAATGATTTACGACGCTAAGCATTACAACGATTTATTTTTATCCGATAATCGTCTCAACCAAAAAGATGTCTGTATTTGACACGTATTATTTTTGTTAACTTCAATATTATTGTCTGTGGATGCTGGATTAGTTAATTTGCGTATGTTTTTTCTTAGTTTTCGTGTAATTTTACTCACCTTGAGGCACACATCATTTCAGTATTTTCCATTTTTTGAAATTTCATGTTGTGTTATAATAAGTTTTTTTTATAATTGTGTTTTACTTAGCAGAGTTTACATCCTTCAAAAAATTTGGTGAGATTTATTCAATAAGTGTGATACGGTTAAAACTTATAATAAAATGAAATAGAACACCGCGCAATAACTGCGAACGGAATCCGTTTTTAGAAGAACCAAACTGCAAATGATGCAATGCTTTCTACTTTTAAATATTGGAATCATATGTAGTGAAACTGATTCGGCCTGATGGGTCTTACATATCTAAATGGTCTAATTTTCTCTACTTGAAGAAACTGACTTAGTCGTCTATACGCAAGTTAACTTGGAAAGTCAAGACTATGCACAAACTATTTCTAGCATGATATAATCTCTTATGATACTGCTTTAAAATCAAAAAGATGTCGAACCAATGTGTTATCAAGTGGCACTGCTCTCTTCGGCTGACGTATAGTTATTTTCAGTATATTAACTACAAGGTCAAATACATATAAAACATATCTCTAGAGTCTTACATCCGGTTCGTTTAATCTTATGTACTTCTATTTTTTGAAGCACATGTCCACACGCGGAAAATTTATAGCAAGCCCCACTCTCCCCAATGGTTTACTTCTACATGTGCAGCTGTCATCGCGCAAAGACAGCACGCGTACCACAGATTTAACCAACATAAATCCATGTCAAAAAGACAGAAGAATATAGAAGCCAAAAGTAATTGTAAGAAAAAAAATAGCGACAGATAAGAGAGAATATTATGAAACCACCAAAAAAACGCATCGAACACAGAAGTTAGGAAACCGTGACTTCTGGAAACTCTACAACAGTGTAATAAATAATGGGCAGTCAACAATTCTACCACTACTCAACAATCATGAAGTTGTTTGCTCAGCAACCGAGAAAGCTAACATGCTTGCCAGTCGGATTGCCTCCAACTCCACGCTAGACCCTGATAATCGCCCTCTCACAGACTTTCCTTTGCAGACAGACGCCAAGCTTGACGATCTGAAAATCACCCCTTCTCAGGTGCCCATGTTTATAAAAAATCTTGACACCGCAAAAGCATGTAGACCTGATCTCATCCCGGTTGTGCTATTAAAAAAGAGCTCCGCCGAAGTAGCTTCAATCCTCTCCAAACTTTACAACAAATGCTTTAATGAATCTTGCTTTCCTTCCTGCTGGTAAACTGCTTGTGTGGTACCAGTTTTCAAGAATTCTGGCGAATGAACCGACCCAGCAAATTACAGCCCCATTAGCCTCCTCCAATTTTTTGCCAAAATATTTGAGTTCATAATTAACCAAGGTCTAGTCCATCACCTTACAGATGCTTAAATTCTTACCGACCAGCAATATTGATTTAGGCAAGCCCGTTCGACAGTTCTAACTGTAATCTTCAAGCGTATATCCCATTCAGTTGACAAAGCAGTGGAGGGTACAGCGGTAGCTCTACAAATATCTAAGGCTTTTGACAAGGTATGGCACGAATGTCTTCTATGGAAAATGAGATCATACGGTATCAATAGATACCTAAGAGAAAAATCCAGGTTGTCCTCGATTGGCGTACATCTAAACAATATGATATAAATGCGGGAGTTGCTCAGAGGTCTATCCTTGGACCTCTATTATTCCGAATATCCATAAATGACCTCCCTGAAAAATTGTTTATGCGATGGGTATATATGTTGATGACACCACCCTCTATAACAGACACGGCAGGAAAACACATGAACACATATGTAAAGAAATGGGGAAAACATTAGAGTATGAGCCCAATCTGTAGTGGAATAGGGACAAAAATAGATGGCCACGTTCAATGCTGCCAAGACTAAGCTTGTTTCCTTCAATAACTACAAGAACACTTCTCTACTACTAATAGCAATTGCCAAATACTCTTTATCTGAAAGCATATCTTTTTAAACTCATCGACCACAGGAAACATGAGTTGTAACAATTATATTGAGAGCATTGTAATTGTAGCATCCCCATGCTTGTTCTACAAGTACTTTAACGGTGTATATTCCGGCGAGCTGCAAGCACTTGTACCCACTCTACGTAAATACCCCCGACAAACCCGACAAGCAATACAATCCCACCTCTTCACGGACGCGATCCCTAGATGTAAGAGAGCCTTCTATTCCAGTAGTTTCTTTTCCAGAACAGCTAGACTTTGGAACTCCCTGCCAGGTTCCTGTTTCCCCAACTGTACTGACATACAGAAGTTCAAGTGTAACGTGAACCGACATCTTGCTGTACAACTCTCCACCTTGTACTCTGTAGTCTGCGTCTCTAATAGTAGCCCCCTATATCAAAGTGGCAATGTGCCTTGTTTGGGGCGAAAATGTAATAAAAAAGGTCATGATAGCACTCCAGTAATCTATTCATTTCAAAAATATTTTTATCAAGAATTCTTCATAAGTTTGGGGTTCACTTTCGATTATAGCTAAAGGAACTCAAACAATAGGTATATATATATATATATATATATATATATATATATATATATATATATATATATATATATATATATATATCAATAAAATATTAGCAAATACTTAGCAAATATGTTCTTCTCTGGAGATATGGTAGACATCGAAATCGTATAGGATAAGGAGTAAAACTATTTCTAATATAGTATTTATGTTACATAGAATAATAAAAATATGTTGATCTGAATCTTAAACATTTTACGTCATAAATTTTTAAATTCATTGAATGACTAAACTTTTATTTATTTGTTCTTTCTTGTATATCGAGTAATTTTTATTAAGATCGGATAATACTTATAGAATATTACTGCCAGTAATATCTTGTAAATCTTATAATCGCAGGTTTCTATACCAGCTGATTGTTAGATAATATTGCTCTAGAGAATATATATATATATATATATATATATATATATATATATATATATATATGAGTGTGTGTGTGGGTATGCGTTTGTGTCTGTGTGTGTGTGTCTTTATTTCGGTTTCGAATCAAAATAATTCACCCAATTCATATAAATGTATTTTTTAATCGAAACTTTATAGTATATAGAAATGGATAGAGCTTAAATCTATAATTATACATACGAAATCTGCAAGAATTAAAATATCACATTTAACCCTACTTTACGAGCGAGCTCTACAGGACTTTTTCCATAGCTTAGATAAATAGTTTTGTAGTTTTAACAATAAAGCTACAATAATATTAGATAGTCTCCATTTACTCTGAACACCTTCCAATGCCAACAATAATACACAACATATGAATGAGTCCTCTGTGGCATTTCCACAGATCCCGCTAATTAATAAGCAATTATAATACCAACTATACGTTTTTGTGGTCCATAATTTCAATTTTCTCTCACTGTATGTAGCTTGAGCCCCGCTTAAATTTTTACTTTCTCTATAACCACATTTTTATTACCAGGCAAAGATAACAAAACTTAATTAAAAGGCAGTATTAAAGTAGTATATTACGGTGATAAAATACAAATTATAAAAAAGTGACTAATTTCCGAGTCGGTATTCGGTTTATATATATTTTAACTGCTATTCGTGACTTACTTTTACCTTATTCAAATAATCTATAACGAACTGAATGAAGAATACAAACGTTTTCTTTGCCGACGTATACTCATTCATAATCTTAAATAAAAACACGTAAAATGAATGCGGGAGAACGATGCTGATATAGCAAATGTACAAATATATAAAACGAGCCATCGATAAATATGTAGATCACATTTCAGGAGATAATTTAGATGTTTTGCCGAAATGTAAACCGTAAGTGAATGCAGCTAAAAGTGCGCGGGAACTTTTATTGTTTACGTGTAATGCAAACATCAATCCTAAAGTATACCTATATTTGTAATAATGTTTCTTTACAACTTTTGCTATATTTGACCTTAAAAACATATCGTATTGTATATAAATACATACACACACGCACAAACACACACACACACACACATATATATATATATATATATATATATATATATAATTTTCAAACTGTGAGAGATAATATAAGAATGTTTGCAGCCAAACACATTCGCAGCTAATACTAGCCGTGAAAGCCAAGACACTAGAATTCCGAGACTCATGTTTCGCTCTCATTTGAACCCATCAGTTAGACACATCCGAACTGGAGATTTGACATACGAGTTTCTTGCATGCAATGCGAGTAGACTGCCACTTAAGTAACCATGCCACGCAAAAAAATGTCTAATTACTAACAAAAATCAATAATTAAAAGAAACCTTCTCTACCACCAATAGCAATGGCCAGTGACTCCCTGTCCGAGGGTACATCTTTCAAACTGCTTGGCCTAATGTTCACAGGGAACATGAGTTGGAACAATTATATTGAAAACATTGCCACGGCCTCTGCAAACAAGATAGGCTCTCTCTACCGTGCTAGAAAACTACTGACACCTGAAAGTATTCTGTACCTCTACAAGGCAACACATTTGCCCATGTACGGAGTATTGTTGTCATATTTGGGCTGGTGCATCTGCTACTAGTCTCTCTCTCCTAGACAAGGCTCAAAAAAGAGTCGCCAATCTGATAAGCCCTGAACTGCCATCTAAGCTTCAGCCTCTATCCCATCGACGAAACGTTGCATCCCTCTCCCTGTTCTACAAGTATTTTAATGATGAATGCTCTGACGAACTGCAAACACTTGTGCCCCCACGACGTAGACACCCTCGACAAACCCGACAGGCAGCTAAATCCCACCACCACACAGTAGAGATCCCTAGATGTAGAATATCTTTCTACTCCAGTAATTTCTTCCCCAGAACCGCTAGACTCTCGAATTCCATTCCAGGTCCCTGCTTCCCTAACTGTACTGACATACAGAAGTTCAAGTGCAACGTTAACCGACATCTTGCTGCCCAAATCCCAACATAGCGTCCCAGTTGTTGCTTCCCCTGATAGTAGCCTCCTACACCAAAGTGGCAATGCGCATTGTTTGGGGTGAAAAAAGTAATAAAATATATATATATATATATATATATATATATATATATATATATATATTCTTAAGGTTCATAATGAGTATGTTTAGAAAATAATATTTGTAGAACGTGACAAGAAAATCTGATTGTTATCGTATTCGCCTGATTCCCTTCAAGTCTTTGCTTGGATTCTAGCAGGTAGATTTTCTTAATCACAGGAAGTGGATTGTTTAGAAATAACTTACTACTTGTATGGACATGTTTTTTCAGTTCAATTTAAAAAAAAAAAAACTGTACGGTAACGTTTAATACCAACGATATTTCTGTTTATGTATAATACACATACAACATTTATTAAAATATGACGTATATGCGTATTTTATTATAAGGCAACGTCGGGCACTCTGCTAGCATAAAAAATAATATAAACATAATGTAGTAACATGAAAGAATATATCTACATACACCCCCCACACACGCATATATATATATATATATATATATATATATATATATATATATATATATATATATATACATATGTTTGCGTGTATGGGTGTGTGTTTGTGGTTGTGTGTGTGTGAATGTGTGTGTATGTGTGTAAAACTGTGTGTAGGTTAAAGTATATTTGGTGCATGCGCACTTAATTAAGCCGCGTTATTTGCCATAGTTGTTTAATCGCATAAAAAGAAACCGACAGTTAAAGCATTACTTACAATTGATTCCGTTTCTTTGATATTATATGTTTCTATACAATTTTGTTGCCTAATATATGTGGTGTCTAATACGCGTCGTTATCGGTTCCATTGAAATGTCAAATGCAGATATGTAATATTTAAACTGTTCAGATGTATTTCTTTAGCTCATTATAAACTCTAAATTGCTTACTATGCACACACTACCAGATAGATGTTTAAATAATGTCATGTCTTACATAAATTTTTCATTATTTTTTTTTACTTAACAAATATATTTATACAACCTGAAATTATCAGGTCACTTAAAGAGTCCAAGCAGTAAAGTTCAGTCTATGAATTAAACCATAGATTATTTTATGGAATAGTATCGCATTCAAAACAAATGCTACTTTATAGATCACAATTTATAAATGATAACACACTTTTGTATATGAAACAAAAACTTAAGTTATTATTTAACAGTAATTGCATGACATCAATAGTTAAATCCAATTAGAAGAGAGGAACGCGTTTGCAATTAATGTTTGGCTCAATTGATTGATGGTTATTGATCTCCTTTTAAATTTTACATTTTAAGCAGAGCCCTTACTTGTAGAGAGTTTATAAAATAAGTAAACGATTCTTTACAGTGCAATGCAGATTATTAATTTTGAAATAAGTCGCTGCTCTGAAGCATATGGAGTTTCCCTTTCATAAACTGCGGTATATTCCAACCTAAATGGGACAAAACAAGCTATTTAACTGATGTCAGTGACAAAAAATATGAGAAAATCGATGTTTTGAGAGAGAGAGATAACCGAGGTTGAGCACTGTTAAAACTGGCAAGTACCAAATGAATGACCATTTTGGAATATTAGGCGCTATATGGTTAATCGTCATTAACTTCCACTTAATAATAAACATTGAACAGTGTCAATAACGGAGATATGTGGTTGGTGATTGAACAACTATTTTCTAGACAAAATCCACACGAAGGTACACTTATCTTAAAGTTTGTCAAACTGCAGGAAGCTACACTATATATATATATATATATATATATATATATATATATATATATATATATATATATACATATATATATATAGTGTAGCTTCCTGAAGTTTGACAAACTTTGTTGGCCTTCATATTGTTAAAAGGATTTCTTCTGCTACTCAACGTTGTTTTCCAGCTACTATGCTTAGAGTAGTTTAACTCGAACCTTTTTCTCTTCTTTTCGTAAAGATGTTTTGCCAACCATTCAAAAGAATTCTGTTGTTTATATATTTGTGTGTCAGTGTGGAGCTGACTACGTTGGCAAAACATCCCAAAGATTAGAAATGAGAATATCCCAAACTATCCCTCGGGATATTCGACTACACCAGGTTTCGAGAACATCCGGGCACTCCCAAGCTCATGAGTCCGCCATTGGTAATCACCTGATGAGTATAAATAGGTGTTCTGATCAATATTCCGATGGGTGGTTTTCTGTTTTATACAGTGCGAGGTCGAACTATCATCTCAATATCATTGAGGTGTTAGTCATTAATAACTCTCGACCTAGCCTGTGTAGACAAAAGATTTTGAAACATCAGTTGTAGATATTTATTGATTTAAAACCACCTGAACAGTGAGATTTTTTTTTCTCACTGGTCTTCCAACTGAAACCAAATTTCCTTCTTTCCTCATTCGTTTCTTAGTTTTTAATTTATCATTCTGACGTTTCCTCTTAGAGGGTCAGACGATAAGGCCTTAAGGAAATTTTAATAATTTCACCTGCCCGTTTTTTTGTTTTTTTGGTATTTAAATTAAATTATGTTGCCTCTGAAATTTCTCCTTCCATTTCGCTGTACCAAGAATTTACTTATATATATATATATATATATATATATATATATATATATATATATATATATATATATATAATATATGGCGATTAAGCTACATTGAATATTCGGCGTTTCATCCACTCTAGTACAGGATAGAAAATTGTTCATGAAGGCATAATCTACATGGGTCGTCTAAATGCCTACACGTGGTAGCTTGTCTTATTATTTTCCATTCGACTACCGGCGAATGTCCACTTTCTTTGAGTTCCCAGTATTTATTCGCTAGTGTTGTTTTTATACCGTGTTTTTTATTGTTGAATGTACTTTTGTGGTCATAGTATCGGGTTTTGAAATGTAACCTAATTTAGATTATGCCTTCATGAAAAATTTGCTATCTTGTACTTTAAAGAACCTCCAAATCTATTAAAATTAAGAAGTAAAATAGCAAATAACTCTGTTCACAAAATAACATTTACTCTTGGATAGCGATACAAAATAGTT
The DNA here is from genome assembly GCF_053919585.1 of Euprymna scolopes. NCBI lineage: Eukaryota > Metazoa > Mollusca > Cephalopoda > Sepiida > Sepiolidae > Euprymna > Euprymna scolopes. Next base: position 4,938,687 of record NC_136509.1, read on the forward strand.
TTTAAACTAACAAAAAACAATAGAAAATAAACAAATAAATATATCACATAAACATGAATATACATAAACGATCAACCATATATGTATGTATATATATATATACATATATATATATATATGTATATATATGTGCATATATATATGTACACATATGTATATTTATATATAAACTAATCTAAAACAATGTATGCCTTAAAGCACTAACCTGGTTTTAAAACAGATCCTTTGTTCGATAAAATGCATGCCCATTGGCTAATAGGAAGGGGCACGGTTGATACTAGAAAGCTGATTGGGTAACTAAATATTCAATAGAAGAGAACCATATAAAAATGATAAACAACCACAGAATTCGCGCATAAGCTTGATGAATCCTAGAGTGGATGAAACGCCGAATATTCAGTGTAGCTTAAGCGCCATATATATTTTATGAATTACTAACTAGCTCTACCTACGTTTTGAGCACTTTGGAAGTAAATACTTATGCTTATTTTTTATTTTTGTATTAGTTTCGCATTAATCTATACTTTCGTATGAATTTATGTGAGTAAATGAAGTAAGTAGTTATATATATATATATATATATATATATATATATATATATATATATATATATATATATATATATAGTGAAATGAAATGTGTAGAAGGCAGCGCAATGCAGACCCAACGGAAAGACACAAGTTGAAGCAGGTGGGAAGGTGTTATTAATACAACTTACAAATACATCTGCACAAGTGGATTCCCTTTACCAACCGACTTTATTCAAAATCTATGTCTTAACCCCTCCATAAGTACAAAACAGAAATACAAATAAATAGATGAATGAATTAATAAAGTCTTCTCAATATAAACTATAAATAATTATAAAATAAATAAATGAAATAGGTAAAAAAAAGAAATTAGCACTAAAAACCTTAATTATATTAAATTAAAATGATATTAACAAGTTCCAGGTCATTGTTAGCTGCGAGACTGTTACTGTTTACAGCAGCACGTTTGAACCAAAGTAAAACAAATATCCGACGATGAGATCTTTCTCGAAATATTATATAACACGGATATTCAACCAGACCGACTTTCCCTGGTAATCACAGTGCAAATATAAATATAATATGCATATCAAATACATAGATATGTACACATGTATTTGTAAATTGTATTAATAAATCTTGCTCACCTGCTTAAGCTTGTGTCTTTCCGTTATCTCTACATTATATCGCCTTCTACACATTTCATTTAACTACATACTGTGTGTATATATATATATATATTTATATCTATCTGTCTATCTATCTCTCTCTATATATATATATCTATTTTACAAGGTGATCACCACTTATCAAGGCACGGAAGCCACTCAGGGATAAGGGTTATTGCATGCACAGTGTGTTAGTGTGCGGATTTAATAAAATGTCATCAGGAATTTGTTTACGTGGGACTTGAAGACATCCAGGGTGTAGTCAGGTGGGAAGCAAGCAGACGGAACAGAGTTCCACAGGCGTGCAGTTCTAAGATAGAAGCTTTGTTCATGGAATCTACGTTTTGATTTAGGCACAAATAAAGAGGGGGATTTTTGACAGTGGTTTCAGCTAGACCGGTGTTTTCGTAAAAGATTTTCGAGGGGGGACTAGAGATTGAAGTCCAGACGAGCACCTGCCATGGAAATAACGATAAAACAAAAATAGGCTCGCAAAATCTCTTACGTGGGAGAGAGGTTGCAGGGAAGAAAAAATGGCAACCCCCACTAAGCCACGAAATCTATTCTGTACTCTGTCAAGGCAGGATAGGCTGTTTTAAGTAGCTCCTGTCCATATATGACAGCAGTATTCCATCCTTGGGCGTACTTGGTTTTTATATAGATAGAGAATTGCATCAGTAGTGAGATATGTTCTGGAGCGGTAGAAGGATCCCACCATCTGTCCAGCGACTTTGGCAACAGACTTGATGTACGTGTTCCATTTCAGATCAGATGTAATGTTGTCTACATAGAAACACAAAATATCATTTAGTTATGCATATATATATATATATATATATATATATACATGTACATATGTATATATATATGTTTATATATATATATGCATATATATGCATAACTATATATGAATATATTTATATATACAAATACCTATATGTATATGCATAGTTTTAGCGATAAATGTATATATCATGTCGCCTATATACAGAGACATAAGGAAGAATATATTTGCCATACTCTTTCTGTGTCCCTTCTTATAACCTTATTATTAGGTTCGTGCAAAGATAATCCCGTTTTTGACATTCAACTCTCTCTCTCTCTCTCTCTCTCTCTCTCTCTATATATATATATATATATATATATATATATATATATATATATATATATAACATTATTTTCGCACCAACCTACTAACAACCGTTTTCTTTTCTACACCAATTATATCATTTATTCTTTTATTTTCCTGCTGTTTTCCACGGATCTCGTGGCTAATGCCTCGATGCATAATAATGTTAATTGAGAAAGTACAACCTTATCCTTATCGTGCATTCATTGACGGAGAGATATTTAACACCTTAGACATATTATAGCTTCGCATATTATCTTAAAGACGAAAATGCAAACACAAACTAGAATAACCAGAAAAAAGTGAAATAAGATTATGAGATTGGCAGATTCAGGTTAAAATATGAGACGACTTAAATTCCAAACACCCGATTACTTATAAGCAACAACCCGGCACCTGATGACAATTTACAAAAAACTGGCTCCACCGTCTATGTTTTTAATGTGCAAACACCACTCGTACATTAGTATGCCTGAACCAGTATATCTCGCCTGTTTAAATTACACCTCAAATATACAAAATTATATAGAAGCTTTAAATTATTGTAAGAAGGCACTAGAAACAGCCAGAATATATATATACCGAAACCACCAGAAAACGCATTGACGCGCAAAATGAAGAAACCCGTGTTTTATTGAAAATCTAAAACAGTGTAGTAAATGAGGGCAAAAAATGTCCCCCTCCACTATCCAAGACCTTGAAGTTGTTTGCACGACAACCGAGAAAACTAACTCATCGGTTTTCCTCCAACTTCGATTTGGACACCGTATATCACTCCTTCCCAGATTTTCTTCTACGGACCGAGACCACCATCAGATGATCTGAAAATCACCGTTTCCTAGCGGCATCGTATCATAAAACCCTAGACACCTCAAAAGCATGTGTATCTGATCTCAACCCTGGTGTCCTATTTAAAATGTACCGCTTAGGTTACATTAGTTTTCGCCAAACTTTCAACAAATGGCTAAACGAATATTGCTTTCATGACTGGTGAAAATTACTTTTGCGGTACCAGTTTAAAAAATTTCTTGCGAAATAACTGACTCATTGAATTATCCCCAGATAATCTTCCTGTGTGTGGTTTTGTCATGATATTTGAGTCAATAATAAACCAAGCACTCCTCCACCACCTCAAAGCTGCTTAACTTCTGTCCGACTGACTATATGGGTTTAGGAAAAGCTGTTCTACTGTAGATATTTTAACTGAGTCTCTGAACGTATATACTATGTACTGCATAAAGCAGAGGTTGCTACGACAGTAGCGTTTAGAAATATACAAGGAGTTTGAAAGGTTATGGCACGGTGGTCCTCTCCTATAAAAATCAGATCCTATGGTAATGTTAAACAAATACTTAACACGATCAAATGTTTGTTTAATAATAGAGGAGTTATGGTTTTCCTTGATAGTCGTACGTCAAAACAATTTTACATAAATGCGACTGTACCTCAGTTTTTCGATCTTTATTGTTTCTGGGAGTCATTAATAATTTCCCTGATAAAATGATCTCTTTAATAGGTATATTAGCTGACGTTAGTATGCTCTATAACAAACATGAGGTGAACATAAATAAGCATGTATCCAAGGCAGAACAGTTAGAAGGCCTCCAGTTGGTAGTGGAATAGGGCCTAAATGAAATACTTTCATTCAATTCTGCCAAGACTAAGCGTCTTTATTTTTATATTAAAAAAAAAACAAGAACTAATAACCATGGCACATGCTACTTTATACATATACAGGGACAGCGTTTGCCTCTATATAGAGTGATGTTATCGAATTAGGGACGTTACATCTGCTAATGGTCTCTCCCTCTTCGGCAGGGTTAAAAAGAAAGTCGCCATACTAATAATTCACAGCTACGATAAAAGGGCTGCCCTATCGACGAAATATTGCATTTCTCTGAGTTTTTTGAAATTATTAAATCGTGAATGCTTTATCCTCTTGATTTATATACTCCTGACAAACACAACACGCAGGAAAATTCCAACCATACACTAGATCCATAGATAAACTACTACTTCTACTCTAACAGTGTCTTCCCTAGGACTGCTAAACTTTGGAATTTCTTTCCGGGTTCCTGCTTCCATGACTGTAGTGACCAGCAGAACTCACAGTGTAAATGAACAAAAAATCTTGCTGCTCATCTCCCTACATAGTGTCTCTAAAAATTACGCCCTAGATAGTATCTCACTATATAAAAGTGGCACGGCTTCTTCTTTAGAGTTAAAATTCTATAAAACGTTAATCTCTCTCTCTCATATATATATATATATATATATATATATATATATATATATATATATAAATATAGCAAAATCCGTTTCATAAGAAGGAACAACAACAAAATCAATTATCTGTACGATCGTTTCGGAAAACAATGCTTTTTATTGTGGTAGACATCAAGTTACGTACAATAATTACATATAGTTTTTTTAATAAGCAAGGTCTCCTCGTCAGCAAATTTTGAAGCGCTTTTATTAAATTTAAAAGACACCATAAATAAACCTAGCATTAAAAGTAGATGTATCTGAAAAAAAATTATATAAAAGGTCTGGATTTAAAATTTATAAGAACATTAATATGGGTTAGAAATAGAAAAGAAATAGAGTAAAATATAGATTTGAATTTAAATTATAAATTTGCTGTAAGTACCACATTTCAAATATATACATGCATATATATGAAAAAATAGACACACATATATATATATATACATAGATATACAGGTATATATATATAAATATAGAGAGAAATTTACATTTTGATTTTTCGCTTTTTGAAATCAGGAACTATGGTTAAAATACTCATTTAGATGTTTGCTATAGCTTTTTACCTTATTCAATGATGAATTTTAAAAGGGGGGACGCCCGTGCAATAAATTATTTCCGTTAGCGTACTTTTGATTTAAAGACGCTACGGTTTATTTCGAATGTTGTTTGTGTACTTACATGTTGTAAGGGGAGATGATTGTCATATTTTCTTTACTTTTTTAATTAAAGGGTGTAAGGGGGATAATTAGTCTAACTTAATTTATTAAAAAAAAATATTAATCTATTTTTATAATAAGTAATTTTTAATGAGTTAAGGTGGTTGATATTTATTAAATTTAAACCACCGTTTATAACTGCATGTAAATATTAGTACCTGTCTTGAATTTAATAGTGTGGTTGTATTTTTATATCTTCATATTTTAAAATTTTTAGGGTCTATTTTGTACATAGTGCACAAAATTTATCTCCTGGTTTATATTATTTTTATATTTTAATGCTAGGTTTATTTATGGTGTCTTTTAAATTTAATAAAAACTGTTCAAAATTTGCTGACGAGGAGACCTTGCTTATTAAAAAAAACTATATGTAATTATTGTGCGTAACTTGATGTCTACCACAATAAAAAGCATTGTTTTCCGAAACGATCGTACAGATAATTTATTTTGTTGTTGTTCCTTCTTATGAAACGGATTTTTAATTTAATTATAATTTGATTTTTAAATTTTAAATTATCAATCACATTACTTAATATTGAATTAGCTCTAGGATATTTACTTATCGAGCTTATTATATATCTAAATTACAACGAGCACTTTCTCTTTCCTGTATTTTAATTAAACTAGTAATTTCACTGTTACATTGAAATACACTCACTATTGTTCTAATCTCCTTTAAATTATATATATATATATATAACTTTTATACAATATTAATTATTTAATAAATTTAATTGCGCATGTCAACATACTAAAAAGAATAAAGTGTAAAATATTCAACATCTTAAAATTTGAAATATAGTATTTTGTCATGCATTTATTAGTCCTCGCATGAAAGAGCAGGGCACAAATGTTTTAAATAATAATAATAATAATAATAATAATAATAATAATAATAATAATAATAATAATAATAAGATAACAATAAAAAAGACATTCTCTGGCGAGGACTACTATTGAGCGTACCCAGTTAAATATTCCTTTGGAAATTTTCATCTCTATTTTTCTCGTTATGTACTGAATATTTGTTAATGACACCTATATGAACTATGTCCCTTATTAAATTTTAAATATTTTCTATTCTGAAAGAAGTTTTAAAAAATTAATCTAAAAAAATATTTTAAAGTTTTTGTTAAAAAATCAGATTTTCTCATTATTCAGACCTGTATTACAAAGAGAGGGGAGTCAAAAAATAAGCTGTGATGTGGGGAGAAATACAAACTGAAACAGAGAGAATATTCAGACCTGTAATAATAATAATACAAAGAGGGGATTGCCAAAAAGTTGTTCTGGTGCGAGGAGAAATACAAACTGAAATACATAGAAGGAGAGTTTTAAAATATAATCCTAAAATGATCAGATACAAGTTTAGTAGATTAGTGGAGGAGTGTGGTAGAGTTAGAAAAGGTTAAACCATTAAACTTGGGCCTTTTGATTGCAAAATTTCTTGGCGAAAACCATATAAAAAGATTTTCCCAAATCTCAATAGTCCTTATGTCAAATCGAAAATCTGTAGACTGAAAATTAACAGCGTAGTTTGCTAGGGAAATGTATGCACAAAGACACACATACACAATTTCACAGTGATAAATATTTTAAAACTTGCAACGTTTCCCTCTTTATGTGAAAAACATAGTTAAAAGTGTTGATAGTCTCTCATAAATAAAAATAATTTACGTTGAGTTCTACTTATGAGAGTTATTTGATTTTAATATAGTCAGTTGTACGTCCATATATTTGTTCTTTTGTTAGCATCCAGTGAAAAGATGCCTTTTCTGTGGGTGAATAATAATTTTACAAAAAACATCAGAAACAATATAAGAAAGGCTAAGAGAAGTAAATAATTTATTATACATATTCATTGAAGTCTCATTAGAACAGGGAAGTAGCAATTATAAAGTCAATAACAATGCATAGTCTCAAATATAATAGTTATCACTTAAAGAAAAGCAAAAGAACACTGGTTGTATTGTCTCATCTTTTTTGCAATATATTATTTGATTTAATATTTCGATTCGGATTTTTTAATCTTTAAAACAGAAATCGCGAAATGATAATGAAGCTGTTATATTAAAATGTCGTTATTACATAAGTAACGTTTTAATACCACATGGAAACCATTAAATGAAAAGTACACAAAAAAGAAGCAATATATTACAATTTATTTAAAAGGGATTTAAAACATTTAATATGTGTCATTTTTCTAATGAGGCACATAACACACATACTTTTCATGATATAACAATTCTGCTATTCTCGCATTTTCATTATTGTCAATTTCTCAAACAGAATAAAAACGTGCAACCACGAATACGTACGGTAAGAAAAACTGCTATTCTTGCATTCTTATAATCGGATATGCAATAAGTAAAAAGAAACCCCGCGTTAGGCATACCACCTTAAAAACTAATACATTGAATAATAACATTTATTTGATTTAATCTAAAATAAAGTTGCTTACTTGCATTCTCCCGGTGATTATGTATTACACAAACAGACACACACACGCACGTCCATATATATATATATATATATATATATATATATATATATATATATATATATATATATATATATATATATATATGTATGTGTGTTGGGGGTGTATATATGTATAAATATATATATATATAAATAAATATATATAAATATATATATATACATATATATATATATATATATTTATGGTAAAACTGGTATTTAGTAAACACCTGAGGAGAGGGTTCTATACTATTGCAGAGCAAAAATGTGTTTTATTTTTTATATTGCCGTGTTATCTGTTTGGTTACATAGGTTTCAGATGTTGGAGCATGTTTTCGATCTAACAGCCTCGTCAGACCTTACAGAAGTGGTTGTTAGTATTAGGAAGACGTGTTTTAACATACCGTTTATATATATATATATATATATATATATATATATATATATATACACACACATATTTTCATATATATGTTCGCAATGATAATGTTTTATGAAATAAAATGGAGGTGGAAGGACCTGGATACTCAACGTTTCGCCCGATCTATGCGGGCTTCTTCAAGAGGGATGGTCATGTTTTATATATATATATAATGTGTTATATATATATATATATATATATATATATATATATATATATATATATATATATATTGCGTTCAAAAGGTCTTCAAAACACGTATTCCTAATACTAACCACCACTTCTGTAAGGTCTGTAAGGTCTGACGAGCCTGTTAGATCGTACACATGGTCCAACATCTGAAGCATATGTAACCATACAGATAAAATCGTAATAAAAAAACACACACACATGTATATATATATATATATATATATATATATATATATATATATATATATACGTATATATGTATAAACGAATATACATATATAAAATAATTGTTTAGATATATGCATATATACGCATATATATATATATATACATATATATATATATTAAATCAAATACATGCGTCAGTGTGTGTGTGTGTGTGTGTGTGGGTGTGTGTGTGTGTGTGTGTGTGTTAATGATACGAAACAACCATATCCGCATAGTTTAAGCTAATTGTGTCGTCTGGCTCTGGCATTATTGGTGAAGTTCTTCCAGGTAATTTCATTAAGCTTTTACTAAGTGAGATTGATTTCAGCTCAGGTCAGACTTATATATGCCAAATGGATAGTACCTTGCTTAATTTGCCACAAAATCTATTTAATGCTTTTATTGCCTACTGCCTCACTGTATGCAGATTTATATAATTTTGGAAATCAAAACTTGTGTATTCGACCAGAAATCATCAACATACATTACTGTTGCGCTCTTTTACAGCTCATCTGTGCGGTTACACAAGCAACTACTTAGAGCCAGGATCTAAACGCGATCGCACAAACGACAGTCGAAGAAATACCCCCCCCCATATGTATATATATATATATATATATATATATATATATATATATATATATATATATATATATATATATATATATACACGTACACAGCACAATCACATTGACATTCGGGTTCTCGCCAGACTACTGCAGTTAAACAATTTTAGGCCTGGTGGCCATTTGGGAAGATTAGGCGGTGTATGCACCGCGCTGGTTCGTAGAAGTATGTGGGTTTGTAGCTGGAGGCGCATTAATTCAATGGGAGCGATGTACACGCAGTCTTAGTTTGAGCAGGCATATAAGAAAAAAGGCCTCTGATAGAAAAACACATGCGTGATGCTTTTTTTTTTGTAGCATTCATCTGCACCGACACGGACTAGCATAATAGCAAAATGTGTGGTTAGTTTTACGCAAAGTTCCCCCACTATAACGAAACATCTGTGTTTTTTTTTCGATCAACTTAGTTGTTGCGGCGAAACCTCCTCTGTTGAAATAGACGAAAGAGTCCATGACACACACACACACACACACACACACACACACACACACACAAGAACACACACACAAGAACACACACACAAGAACACACACACACACATATATATATATATATATATATATATATATATGTATATATATAGGGGCCTTGGTAATGAAGCCACGCATGACTCCTGTTGCCGCAGTTCGAATCTCTCGACTGGTGTTAGTCGTGACACCATGGACTGATGATTCCCGACAGGATAAAACACTAGTGTCTGTACGTATTTAATAATTATTTTAGTCAATAATAAATGACACCTGTTTCTTATCCATGATCATTTATGCTGTGATAAAATCGGTCAAATCAGCTTATATGGGCAGATCATTATATAATGATTAGATCACTCTGAATGATGTTAAATGCATTTAATGAGCGTAAATGATTAAATTTAAGCTATCTCGCGCGGTTGACGGTAGCCGAATGGTTCGGTTCATTGCTAATAATGCTAGATATTACTTCTGTTATCGGGGTTGTAATTTATCGACTGGCTTTAAACGTGGAATCCTGCACTGACGATTCCCGAAAGGAGTAAACACTAGTGTATGTAGCTAGTTAATAAATATTATAGTAAAATATAAAGATGATAGTAATTATAATAAGATTATTAATAAATATAATGCATGTGTGTTATAAATATATATATATATATATATATATATATATGTGTGTGTGTGTGTAAGAAAATTACTATTAAATTTACCAAAATGATCCAAGATAGTTAAACTAAAGTATATTATAAATATTAAAGAATTAATATTTATGAAGCAATCTCAACGAGATGTAAAAACTCGATAAAACCAAATAGAAGGTAGAGCTTATAATAAGAGCAAATAGTTAATAAAACATGTTAAAAAACACTGACACATTTAATAAATGGATAGTCCTTAATCCGCGGAGTTTCGAAGAAATACTTTCATTCTCATCTGAGGGTAAGGAATAAGCAAAATGCGGAATCGGATTTTGCATACAAAAGTATTTGACGAAACTGCAAGTAAGTCAAAGATCTAGTGAAGCAAAGGGTATATAGTGAAGAAAAAGGTTATTTCACGTGAATAGATAGTCTGATGAAAGGTAAAGTATGTAATGACGGTAAAATCCTAAAATGTAAATTCAAGAAAGTTAATAAAATTTCCATTCGCCTAAGTAAACTCCAAGGAATTCGCGTGACTAGTAGATGGTCCAAAATAATCCAAAATTCTGTCGCCAGTCAATCTTTTTTTTCTCGTCTTTTTCACTGATTTTTCTTAATTACACCTTGTCTCGGCAGCCGTGTTAAACGCATATATTATTTTTCTTTTATTAATATTATTGGAATTTGTTCCCCTTTTCCTTGTATATATTTGTGAATTATTTCAGGGATTTCGGCATTTTGGATTATTTTAGACCATCTTCCTTGCATTTTTCTTGTGCGAATAGAAATTTAATTAATTTTCTTGGATTTACATTTTTGGATTTTACCGTAATTGGAGACTTTAACTTTCTCCAGACTCTCCATTCACGTCAAATAACCTTTTCCTTCAGCATATTTCCACGGCTTCACTTTTTATTATCAAGTAAGGTATTTGACTTACTTGCAGTCCATCAAATATTTTTGTATGCAAAATCCGACTCCGCTTATTCTTACCATCTGATGATAAGGAAAGTATATCTTTGAAACTCGACGGATTAAGAACTATCCACTTATTAAGTGTTTCTATTTCGAGGTTAAATATGGTTTTAACTCCTTCTCAAAGTAGTTTGACATGTTTTATTAAATATTTGCTCTTGAACCTTTAACCATCATATTGACAGTGGCAGTTCTTCCACTCGACCATGGAGGCTACGCCCGTAAATAGCTCCTCGGAATGTCTATTGAAATGTACACCGGCCACAACTTTTATAGTGCTCAAATCGCCTGTTTGGAAACAAACAACGAGCTTCGCATTTTTTAGCCAATGAAGTAGCGGGTGAGATTATTAACGACAGTTCTCACCCCGAAGAGGGGGGTGCTTGATATATATATATATATATATATATATATATATACACATATATATATACACACACACATATATATATATATATATATATATATATATATATATTTTAAAAATATTAATCCACGTATATGCATGTTTCGGGGCCCAGCGTAGCTTGACTGTTATTAGGACTCGAACCCTGGATCTTATGTATTTCAGTCCAGCGTCTTATCCATTACGCTATGATGCTATGATGCCATAGACGGTTTACTGTTTAGTTTTTATCGTTTATATATTTACGTCTTTTTTTGTTGTTTGTTTTTTAATCGATATTGAGGTTTGCGTCTTCACCTTGAAGATCGCACTTTTTTTTTAGAAATTGCCCATTTTTATTTTGGATGGAAACAAATAATATTTGTATTTATATTTAAAACAGTAATCTACGTACATGCATGTTTCGGGACCCTACCCCTCTTCAGCGTAGCTTGGCTGTTATTAGGACTCGAACCCTGGACCTAATGTATTTCAGTCCAGCGTCTAATCCACTACGCTATGCTGCCATAGACGAGGTACTGTTTAGTTTTTATCGTTTATATATTTACGTAGATTTTTTTTTTGTTGTTGTTGGTTTTAAAGACACCAGAAGTAGATTATTAGCTCCCTGTATAAATATAAGATTAGATAATAATAGATGAGGAGATAAAAAGTTGAGATTACAAAAGAGTGTTATTACATTGTCATGTGTATACGGTGAAACACGATCACAATAAATGAAAGGGAAAAAATCAGAAGCTTGTTGGGCCACGTTATTTCAAAGCTAAATCCTTCTAATCAGAAGGGAAGGTAAAATCAGCATTATTCAAATATAAGGGCGAAATAGAAAGGACCGATGTTGATTATACTTCCGATTAAAAATAAAATTGTGAGAAAGATACGATGAAAAGGGAAATAGTTAAGCCTAAAACCAACAACATGATTGTGATATGCATATGACACATTCATACTTTGGCCCCATCAAAAAGATGCTCAAACGTTACTCAACCATGTGAACCCGATCCTTCACACTATACAGTTCACAATGGAAAAAGAAAATAACAATAAATTACTGTTCCTAGATGTGCTGATAACTCGTACAGGTCAGGGGTTTATGGCATGTGTATACCGACAGCCAACTTTCACTGGGCAGTATCTAAATTACAACTCCCACCATCCAAATAATGTAAAGAAAGGAATCGGCAAAAGCGAGCAAAGGAAATATGTAGTAACATCAGTGCATATCAAGAAGAGATGAACAGTTTTACAGAAGACCTCCACCGAAACAACTATCCAGAGAGCATGACATCAGCGCCAAGAAATCTGGACCAAGCACAAAAGGACACCACTCAGAAAATCAGCACCGTTTGTATATAATATATGAAGGGCTTGTCTGAAAAACTTAAACGAATATTTAATCAATATGGCATCAGGACAGTATTCAGGGGTGATCCAACTCTCCGGAAACAGCTTGTGAGAGTCAAGCCCCCTACAAAAAGCATGACTAAGAAATGTATATATGAAATCCCATGTAAATGTAGACAACTATGCGGAGGTGAAACGTGTAGTCCGTTGAAAGAATGGTTAGAAGAACACTGAAAAATATGTGGAGCGACAGAAAAGGCATGTATAGCTGACAATATCTGGAAAGAAAAGGGAAGTCATCTCCCATTATGGGACGAAGTAAAAATTATAGACAGAGAACAATGTTGGAGAGTAAGACGATTGAAAGAGCGCATATGCTGGGGAATAACCAGCTGCTAAGTAGACCTAGTATAGGATTCAATACGATATGGGAACCCAGTAATTATAAACAATAGATAATATATACAAGTTTAAAAAAATAGAACATTAATATATACAAGTAATAAGTATAGAGATACATATACATTAATATATAGCAATAATTAGTATTATTAATAAAAGGGTGATATTAACAACTAGAAATAAAATAGTAGGTTTAAGGCTTCTAAAATTCGTACTATAATTGTCTGCAAAGACCCGTGGCGCAGTGATTCAAGTACTGGGAAATAGTGATTTGTCTCCTAAAGGTTGAAAGTTCAATCCTAAATATGGGCGACCGAAATATACATTTGCGGATTACTTAGGACCTCTATCCAGTCGTGGCTGACGGAACAAAAACACGCTACTTCCGTGAAGTAAATAAAGGGTTCCGTTCGAAATTCCGGCCAAATTCCCGAGTTCGACAGAAACATTCCCGAGTTCGACAAGATACACCGGAAGAAGGTCGGGGGTTATATCGTGCGAAACGTTGTGAAAATCACACTCAAGATGGGAACAGTAGTCCGATGAATAATAATACATATAACCAATCCTCATCTCCAAAATTCAGAAACGTCAATAAAATTACTGTTACTCGGACTTTGAGTTAAACTCGTGTTCTTAGATTTTGACAAATAACTTTTATTGAAACACATGGTGCGTAAGTAAATAAATAAATTGATAAGAAGAAGAAAAAAGACCTAAAAACGGAAACGGAATGAAAAAGAAAGAAACGAATTAGCAGATGCAGAAATACAAAAATACAAGAACTAGAATAAACGCAAAATGCATCTGTTATTTTTCGTCACGGAAATAGAAAAAACCTACGTGAATATCGATAAATGCCAAAGTTGAATATTTTGGTAATGTTTATCTCTCGACCCTCGTTTCACCTGCTCGACTCGTCTGCTTTCAAGAACTGGATTGGTCATAGTTTACGGTCTTTCCTGCCAAAATACAAATCAATATTTTTGAGATGATCAAATATTTCGCCTGTCTTTTTCAAGGACTATAAAATGATTTTGGTACACTCGACTGCCAAGTTCTGTTTGATTTCTGTATTGTCGGTTTTTTAACGGAATTTTTATTTGTTATTTTTATTCATTTGAACACCATGTATTTACATTTAAACAGTTTGGTAGATTTTTATACTTAAGTGTTTCTTTACTACCTAATCCTTTATTTTAATTCATTTGATATGAACTCTATAATTTAAGAATGTATTTGTTTATTGACTCTAGATTTAAATTCTACACTTGAACATTTTATTTGCACTTTGCTTTCACTATACACCTCAATACTTGAATTGTGAATTCTTTATTTATTTATTTATTACCTTTTTTAAAAGTGTTTTATTCCATGTATCACTTATATGTGCTAATCCGTTGTTTTTTTTTTGTTTGTTTTTTACACAGTGATCACCACTTATCAAGGCCCGGAAGCCACTCAGGGATAAGGGTTATTGCAAGTACATTACCTTAGTGTGGAGCTTTGATGAAGTGTTTACTTAAGGGGGCGGTTCATTAGGAATTTGTTCACATTGGACTTGAAGACATCCAAGTTGTAGTCCGGAGGGAAGCAGGACAACGGAACAGGGTTCCACAGGCGTGCACTTCTAAGAAAGAAGCTTTGTTCATGGAATCCGCGTTTGGATTTAGGCACATATATAGAGTGGGGGAAATTTTTCACAGTGGAGTCAGCAAGACAGGTGTTTTTAGTGAAAGATTGGCGAGGGGGGACCAGAGATTGGAGTTCAGACGAGCATCTGCCATGGAAATAACGATAAAACAAGGATAGGCTCGCAACGTGTCTTCTGTGGGAGAGAGGTTGCAGGGAAGAGAAAAGGGCATCCTCCACTAAGCCACGAAATCTATTTTGTACTCTGTCAATTCAGGATAGGCTGTTTTTAGCAGCTCCTGCCCAGATATGGCAACAGTATTCCATCCTTGGACGTACATGGCTTTTATATAGATAGAGAATTACATCAGTAGTGAGATATCTTCTGGAGCGGTAGAACGATCCCACCATCTTTCCAGCGACCTATATCACCTTTTTCTATTCTTCTTACTCTATAAGTGTTTTCCTAATTCATCGCACTTTGCTTAGCAATAAATATCTATTTTAGTTATGTATAATACCTCACTATAATTTATCGGACATTGCTTTGCAATAATATCTATTTTAGTTATGTATAATCCCTCACTATAATTTATCGGACTTTGCTTTGCAATACTATCTATTTTAGTTATGTATAATACCTCACTATCATTTATCGGACATTGCTTTGCAATAATATCTATTTTAGTTATGTATAATCCCTCACTATAATTTATCGGACTTTGCTTTGCAATAATATCTATTTTAGTTATGTGTAATACCTCACTATAATTTATCGGACATTGCTTTGCAATAATATCTATTTTAGTTATGTGTAATACCTCACTATAATTTATCGGACATTGCTTTGCAATAATATCTATTTTAGTTATGTATAATCCCTCACTATAATTTATCGGACTTTGCTTTGCAATAATATCTATTTTAGTTATGTGTAATACCTCACTATAATTTATCGGACATTGCTTTGCAATAATATCTATTTTAGTTATGTGTAATACCTCACTATAATTTATCGGTCTTTGCTTTGCAATAATATCTATTTTAGTTATGTGTAATACCTCACTATAATTTATCGGACATTGCTTTGCAATGATATCTATTTTAGTTATGTGTAATACCTCACTATAATTTATCGGTCTTTGCTTTGCAATAATATCTATTTTAGTTATGTGTAATACCTCACTATAATTTATCGGACATTGCTTTGCAATAATATCTATTTTAGTTATGTATAATCCCTCACTATAATTCATCGGTCTTTGCTTTGCAATAATATCTATTTTAGTTATGTATAATACCTCTATAATTTATCGGTCTTTGCTTTGCAATAATATCTATTTTAGTTATGTATAATACCTCTATAATTTATCGGTCTTTGCTTTGCAATAATATCTATTTTAGTTATGTATAATACCTCACTATAATTTATCGGTCTTTGCTTTGCAATAATATCTATTTAAGTTATGTATAATATCTCACTATAATTTATCGGTATTTGCTTTGCAATAATATCTATTTAAGTTATGTATAATATCTCACTATAACTTATCGGAATTTGCTTTGTAATAAATATCTATTTAGTTATGTATAATATAATATATAACACCTCACTAACGCCTGGTGTTTTATTTTTTTCTCTTTTCTACATTTACTGCCAATTCCTTATTTTTCTACATTTTCATTTGCGTTATTTTACTGTCGATATTTTTAATTCTTTATCTAAAATTATTCTATTTGTTTTTTATTGTTTGCCTTCTTTGTTGTGGGAAGATCCGTTCCTGTTTGTACCTTATATTAGCTATGTATATGCGTATCTTAATTTCTAGATTTGATACATTTTTCTGATAACATCGCTGCCTTTATTGTTGTCAATTAAATTATCCTTGTAATTTCTGGACATGATTTTATTCTTTAATGACATACATGTATTTATATCATTTTTATCTCCTCATTTTACGATGCCATATCCTTTCATAGATTATTGATTTTCAATGTCAAGTGATATTTTAGGGATTCTGATATTTTTCTTTCATTTAAATTCTTTATCGTAGGAAAATATATATATTCTATTAGGAATATTATATTAGGAAAATATACTACAGATATTCTATTATGATTAGTTCTATTCAATTTGCATATTGAAAAATAAACGTGTTATTTCAAAAATGGAAAATCTATTTCAAAATAATAAAATGACAGAATATTCTGACTCGATTCAAACACTATGATGTTCTTATTTTTACACAGAAACGATAAAGTTTAAATATATATTAATGTTTTTTTACCTAAAAAAATGATATTGTGCTATATTGATGTAAGAGTCTATTGTTTGTGACAAATCAGAAAGTCAGTAGAGTCTGATATAAATGTAATTTCAAAGTCTACCAAGTTGATGTGAAGAAATTGTTAATGTAGGAGTTTTTTAAACCTCTAAGGATTTCTACAGTGTTGCGTGCATTTGATTGTCGGATTAGTTTGACGTGTATTTGTGTTTGAACAGATACGTGTACTTTAAGTTTCATTAAAATGGTTGTAAAACAAGCATAGCTATGTCTCATTCCAACGATAGGGCAGCGGAAAACAAGTGGCAAATGCACCAGACCACGTTCAACAAAAATGTCCTTGCATAGGAGAATAGTGAGTTATGACATAATAGGGTACATGCTACTCTCAGATGGGAGCACACTTCTAGCAGGGGTGAAAGAGAGAGCCTACCTTTTACAAAGCGACTTGGCCATAAGCACAATGTTTTTATTCTAATTAATGTAAACTGTAAATGTTAAGCTGAGAAGTTTAAACGTACATTCGGGTTGGTTGGTTGGTTGGTTGGTTGGTTGGTTGGTTGGTTGGTTGTTTTTGTTTTACGGCATATCAACCCTTTTCAGCAAACATTTTTAATAGAATATATTTGTTGTTTTCAAGTTGGATACTATTTCATGGAACCTGGGAGAAATGACAATTAAAGGGTGGCGTCACACTCACCAAACCCCACACGCTGGGGATATAGTTTAAGATCATATCCAGGGCCGTACATCCAGGGAGTGGATGATTAGCTATGACAATCTGTGTTGCATAAGGTTTCTTGTAATGAATACACGGAGATATGTTTTTGAAATATTGAATGTTACCACCATTTACGTTCCAACTCAACTACAGACAAGAGTTCAGCTTCTAATATTTTAGCAATTTTACTGGAGTATGCATTCATTAGTTTTTCACTAGCTTGTTTTTAAGAGCGTGGTGACATAACAAGACTATTCCACTCGGAAAAAGTTCATGTATTAATTTTTTCCAATAATATCCTTGTCATAAAAGTGGTGCTTAATTATATTCCTTTGACTAAATTAGCTTCGTGGTCGGGTTGGAATGCGTTTTCTGCGGGCCGTTGCGGAAGCATGGGACATTAATCTCTTTCGGCTACGATATGAAGAGAAATTTTAAAAGTAATAAAGTTTAACGTTAAATAGAGACAGTCTTAAAACGATAAGGGCCTAACAACTCATTATTTCGTAAACACGACTAACAAACGAGCTTTTTCCAATTTTCTTCCGCGGTGCTTTAATAATTAGGCGACACTTTGCCCAGAGTTGATTGAAAACTAACGAATGTTTTACACTATCTAATTTTCTAGTAATATTGATTGATGAAAATGCTTTTTTTTCACAACTAAATCAAAAAATTAAATACTCTAGTTGGGGACTCACCGCGCTTACCTCATAGAACATTTACATGCTGTTGCGGAGTCCACAGTACGTTTTACTTTGTATTGCATTGAAGAGGACCTAATATTCATATTAGTACTGATAATAAATAACATCCTTGCTTTTATACGATGATTAAAGATCCAACCGTTACTTATTATAGTGTTGTTGTTAAATTGTAAGTTTAAATCTATCATACAATAGTGTTAATATTTTAAATAACTGTATATTAACCAAACGTATTCGTCATCTGTTTTTAAGTACTTTCGTTAAGAATTCGTCAATATGCTTAAGAGATTGAAGATTAAACTAGAAATTCGATCTTTTCGAACAGACTATTTGAGTGGCACCAGGTAGGATTAGTGACACAATTAGTAAAGGATAGAATAGGCATCTGCTCTTGTCACCTAATTGCTTAAGAAAAACAAATGGATGGCAAGGGCGGGTGTTTTTTTTTAAATATGAATTTAGTTAGATAGAACGACACAATAAATGACTCAATTTTTTAAGAATATTGTATTTTATATATTTTATTTATTTATTTACTTATGTATTTTATTGTGTTACTTGTTCAAGTACCCGGCGTCGCTAGGCTGTATATGATATATTTGCATATAACATCTCTTCAGAGGAAGACTTCTGACAAAATACTCATATCAGTTTGAAATTATTTTGCTAAAAAGCACATATAGAGGAAATATTACAGATGAAATGCCTTTAATAGGCATAGAGAAAGGGAATGATTGTTGAAAGCAAAAACAAAAAAGGATAGGATAATTGATATCCAAATACAGAATTAATCTTTGAAAAAAAAAAGAATGATGGTATAATTAAGTTCCATATTGTTTTAAGATTGGTATGGTGTAGGTAAAATCCAAAAGTTTTTGGTAATGTATTCAAACCAAATCGGCAGCAATCCTTTGCAAAAATTAATCCATTTTATTTTGGTAGTTTCAGAAAGCAGAAGTATGTTCCTTTGTAAGCTTAGTTGCTATATATTTATAATTTGGATAAAATGTGCATAAGCGTCCGGTAATCTAATTCATTCAATATCTTAAAAGAATATATATATATATATATATATATATATATATATATATATATATATATGTGTGTGTGTGTGTGTGTGGGTGTGTGTGTGTGAGTATTGTGTATGTATGTGTGTATATGTGTGTATATATGTGTGTATATATATATGTGTATATATATATGTGTGGGTATATATATATATATATATATATGTATATATGTATATAGTGTTTAATTAACTGTTACTATAATTGTAGCTGACGTAAACAGTGACATTAGCTGCGGCGCTAGGACTTATTTCTGAATAGATACGTTGTCTTTTCCCCAACCCAATCTTAATGACTACCTAAAAATATGAATTCCGAATCACGACGAAATAATTGTTTCTCTTCATCTCCAACCCCGACTGCCTATGTCTAACCTGCATGCAAAATAGGGAAAAAGAAACGTAGATTTTACTTTTTTTCTCCCAAACTAAAACAATACTATAAACTCTAAATCCAAATGCAACTTTACTGTATTCTGTAAGTAAATAACCCTGCCCCTTGAAAGCTAACATTCTGCCCCCTCAAGCTGCCACTAAAACCCTAGATTATACCTACGCCTTAGTAGTTGAATCCTTAACCTAAAGTTCATAACTTTCATATACTAACCGCCTAACGGTCTTCACTAAACATCTATACATTTCTACCCCTGACATACATTAGAGTTAATTCCTATCCATTTAGGTACTTACCAGCCAAAGTATGCACTCGGATGCAAAGCGATCTTCATTACATAGCAATTCTCTCTTCCTAGATGGTTCTGCAACAAACAATACTAAACCAAGCCGATACTCCCTGCCATGCAAAACTCTCTATGAATCTTAAATGAAAACTGAAACTATCTCCCCCTTAATAGTGGAAACACTAACAACTCCTATTTGCATCTACTGAAAACTCGCCCAAATATATATTATGTAATTATACATACGAAATACACCCTAACCTAAAATGTACCTCCAGTTTCATCCTACAGCCTAACCTCCGTAACCTAAATATACAGTGATTGGGCAAAATTTCTTAGCTCAATTCCTCATACCTACTAAAACTATAACGTTATCCTGAACCCAAACTAACATAAAGTTATTTAAAAAAATGAAAAAAACCTAAGGTAAAAGTCCTAATCCGCACTAACGCTTTTCTAACAAGCATCCCCTCAAAACTGCCCCCACTGCATGCCCCTAAATAAATTTGAGGAGTGTAACTATTCATTAGATATATAACCTCTACAAACTAACCCTGTAACATTAACAAACAATCCTCCCCAAAAAATAGCTTCCACTGCATGCCCCTAAATCACTTTGAGGAGTGTAACTATTCATTAGATATATAACCTTTACAAGCTAACCCTGTAACATTAACTAACCACGCGGGGTCGCAGAAATACCTGAGGTAGGACCCAGGCGCGGAGCAAATTCTCTCAGGGCTGATAGACCCAGTAGATCTTCCCAGATAACCCGTTTAGGAGAAGGAAAACTATTAAACTAAACCAAAGGGGAGGGAGGCGTCTCCAGTCTTGGACGACAACCTTCCTAGAGCTGGCGACTCAAACAAATTACCGGTCTGCAAACCTAAATTGCTTAAGGAGTAGATAGGCTCTGTCTATCGCCAGCTTCTATATTCCTTCTTTGCCCATTACTCAGGTGCAGAGACACTATCAAAGGTGAATCGACAAAACACTTAGTGGTAGATCATGTTGTTGTCTAGGGCATTGAATGCCGTTCCCCCACTCCCGACACATCCCACCCCTCATAACTGGGCACTTGGGAGTGCTTGAGTACCACGCATGTCTGTGCAATTAGATTGGGGTGATCTTCTTCTGATGGGCTGAGGGTACCGGATTGACAGTTCCTGGCTGCTGTTTCCGACTGGTACTACAAAAGCCCTAACTCTTTTGTAGCGCTTAGAGCGGCTGCTTCATCAAAATTGTATAATATCGGGTTGTTTGTAGTGCCATGTCGCGCATGGAAAGGGACTCTGCACTCATCCCCGATGGGCTTTCCCGAGGCCACAGTCCTAGTTGAAGAAAAGTCAGAAAATGGTCTGATTGTGTTGCATGTCGGATATCCTGCATAACCTCTTGATAAGCCCCCTCACTTAACTGAAACTCTTTAAAAACATGATGACACTACAATCAAACAATAAACTCAAACCAGGCCTAGGGACAAACAAATAAAACTTGCCTCCTCACTTGAGGCTTGCATTCACTAACATCCGTGGGCTTAGAACTAATTTAGCTGATGTTGAAGTATTTCTCCTAACAAATAACCCGGATATCTTAGCACTAAGCGAGACTAACCTACACTCCTCAATCCCCTCTAACTACTTTAACATGCCTGGCTATACCCACTCTGCCGTAAGGACTCTGCCGGACATATGCACGGACTTGGAGTTTACATTCTTAACATCCTCCTCCTGAAACAAACCTAGAAACGGGCGATCAAGCCTTTATGTGTTGTAGACTAAACATACAACACACAATTAGCTACTTTTATTTTCTCTACCGCTCTCCTTCGACCCAGGACTGCACCATAATAAACAAAGTCTCTGACAGTATAGACACAGCACTCTCCCTCGACACTAGCGCCCAAGTCCATGTATTTGGTGACGTTAATACTCACCACAAAAACTGGCTGTGATTCTCTACTCACACAGATGCAGCAGGCAGCACAACACTTAGTTTTGCTATATTTAACTCCCTATAACAAATAGTTACGTTTCCAACCCGTTTCCCTGACCAGCAAGAACAACAAGCATCACTTCTGCATCTGTTTCTGACGATAGTTTCCGAGTATTGTACAACAAATGCTGACACCCCATTAGGGAACGCTGACCATGCAGTGATAATTGTAGAAATCGCCCTAAATTCTAGACCCAAAACTTAAGAGCCAGTGTTCAAAACAACGAGATATTATAAAAGGTCTGACTGGGAAGCCATCAGAGATCTTATCAGAGATGCCCCATGGGAAAATATTTTTCTCTTCCTGCTGAACAGTGCGCAAATGAGACCACTGAATGGTTCAAAACAGCAATGGAAGCACATGTTCCCGTGCGGAAATTTTATAGCAAGCCCTACTCTCTCCAATGGTTTACTTCGACTTGCGCAACTGCCATTGCTCAAAGGCAGCATGCATACCGCAGATTTAACCGACATAAGTCCAGATCAAACAAACAGAAGTACATAGAAGCTAGAAGTAACGTTAAGAAAGAAATAGCGACAACCAAGAGAAAATTTACGGAAACAACTAAAAAACGCATCGAAGCACACAAATTTGGAAATCGTGACTTCTGGAAAATCTACAACAGTGTAGAAAATAATGAGCAATCAACAATTACCCCATTTACCAGCAATCACGAGGGTGTTTGCTCAGCAACCGACAAGGCTAATATGCTTGCCAGCCGGGACCCTACAAACCACCCCCTGCCTGACTTTTCTTTTGCGGACAGACGCCACGCTAGACGATCTAAATATCACCCCTGCTCAGGTACATGCAATCATAAAAAATCTTGACACTTCAAAATCATGTGGGCCTGATCTCATCCCAGCTGTGCTATTAAAGAAGTGTTCAGTCGAAGTAGCTCCAGTTCTCACCAAACTCTACAACTAATGCCTTAATAAATCATTTATTTTTTTTTTAATTTATTTTTTTTAATTTATTTTTTACACAGTGATAACCACTTATCAAGACCCGGAAGCCACTCAGGGATAAGTGTTATTGCAAGTAAATCACGGTAGTGTGGAGATTTGATTAAGTGTTTACCTAAGCGGGCGGTTCATAAGGCATTTTCAACATTGGACTTGAACACATCCAAGTTGTAGTCCGGAGGGAAGCAGGACAACGAAACAGACTTCCCAAGGCGTGCAGTTCTAAGAAAGAAGCTTTGTTCATGGAATTCGCGTTTTGATTTAGGCACAGATATAGAGTGGGGGAAATTTTTCACAATGGATTCAGCTAGACGGGTGTTTTTCGTGAAAGATTGGCGAGGGGGGACCAGAGATTGGAGTTCATACGAGCACCTGCCATGGAAATAACGATAAAACAAGGATAGGCTCGCAACGTCTCTTCTGTGGGAAAGAGGTTGCAGGGTAGAGAAATTTATTGCAGATTGCTGTCAAGTCAGGATCGGCTGTTTTTAGCAGCTCCTGCCCAGATATGGCAACAGTATTCAATCCTTGGCCATACTTGGCTTTTATATAGATTAAGAATTGCATCAGTAGTGTGATATCTACTGGATCGGTAGAAGGATCCCACCATCTTTCCAGCGACCTTGGTAACAGACTTGATGTACGTGTTCCATCCAGATCAGGAGTAAAGGTAAAACCCAGAAGCTTGTCAAAACACGGGGCCTCACCAAGACGAGACCCATCCATCACGATTGATGCCAGCTGGGGATCAGAGCGTTGATGATGTAAGGATAGGAGTTTGGTTTTGGATGCATTAAAGGTAACCAGCCACATCTTCCCCCACTGAACCACGCGCTCGAGATAAGAGTAGAGAGAATCAGAGAGATCTTTGTCATTTACAGCCTTGTATGTGTTGCCGTAGATGGTCGTGTCTTCAGCATAGATGTCAACGAATGGTTCAAGTACGTGTTTAGGGAGGTCATTGATGTAGATCAGGAAGAGAGTTGGGCCCAGGATTGACCCCTGAGGGATTCCAGCATTTATGTTGCAGGCCTCCGATTTTTGTCCACCTACCACTTCTCTTATGATCCTATCGGAGAGAAATGATTTAATGATTTTAGAAAATATTTCCAGTTATACCGTAGCTGGAAATCTTGTGAAGTAGACCCTTATGCCATACCTTGTCGAAGGCCTTTGATATGTCAAGAGCAATTGCCCTAGAAAGGAAGCCTTTGTCAAGAGATTCACTAATCAGCACATCTGCGGTAGATCTTGCAGAGCGTAAACCATATTTTGTGTCACTAAGAAGGTTATTCCTGCTGAGGTGGTTGAATATTTCTCTATTTAATATGGATTCCAGCAACTTACTCATTACACACGGGAGACTTATTGGTCTGTACTGAGAGGAAGATGAATTCTTAAATACAGGCCAACTGATGAGGTCTTCCAGGGAGTCGGAAAGCACTTCTCCTTAAGGCAGCGCTTAAATAGTTTCGTAAGTATGGGAGCAAGTTCTGGTTGAAGCTTTTTTAACACTATAATTGGGATGGCGTCAGGGCCAGTTGCTTTACTGGAATCTAGGTTATTTATTAGCTTGGCGACCTCATGCACGGATATTTGTATGTTGCCTTGCTTGTTCTGTGTTATAGGAGGAAATATGGGGAGAACCATGGCTGGCTGTTAGGTCCCTGTTGGAATTTTTTAGATGGTATGAATTGGTCTATGTCTACAATTAACCATTCGGTCCGATCTGATACTATAGAGGACACATCCTTTTTAAACATGGAGTGCAGAGGTAAATCAGATATGAATGTAGGGAAGCTATCCCAGTCAGCCATAGAGTATCGGTATACAGTACGGTGGAGGGGTGCATCTACCAATATTCAAAAATTCAGGCGAAAGAACTGACCCATTAAATTATCGCCGCAGTAGCCTTCTCCCACTTTTCGCCAAAATATTTGAGACCAAAATTAACCATGCTCTAGTCCGGCACCTTGCAGATGCTAAACTTCTGACTGACAAACAATATGGATTTAGACAAGCCTGCTCCACCGCAGACATCCTCACTGTAATCTCTGAACGTATATACCATTCACTGGACAAAGCGGGGAGGGCAGAGCGGTAGCTCTAGATATATCTAAGGCTTTTGACAGGGTATGGCACAAGGGTCTTCTCAGGAAAATTAAATCATATGGTATCACTGGTAGAATACTAACCATAATTAAATCCTTCTTAGATAATAGAAAAGGCCAGGTTGTCCTCGACGGTCGAACATCTTAACAGTGTGATATAAATGCGGGAGTGCCTCATGGGTCTATCCTTAAACCTCTATTGTTCCTAATATTTGTTATGACCCCCCCCCGACGAAACTGCCAAGACTAAACTGGTTTCCTTCAATAATTACAAGAAACCTTCTCTGACACCAATAGCAATGGCCAGTGACTTCTTGTCCGAGAGTACATCTTTCAAACTGCTTGGCCTAAAGTTCACAGGAAACATGAGCTGGAACAATTATATTGAAAACATTGCCAGGGTCGCTGCAAAAAATGTAGGCTCTCTCTACCGTGCTAGAAAACTACTGACACCTGAAAGTATCCTATATTTCTATAAGGCCACCATTCGCCAGTGTATGGAGTATTGTTGTCACATCTGGGCTGGTGCGTCTACTACTAGTCTCCCGCTCCTAGACAAGGTTTAAAAAGAGTCGCCAATCTGATAGGCCCTAAACTGGAATCTAAGCTTCAGCCTCTGTCCCATCAACGAAACGTTGCATCTCTCTGCTTGTTCTACAAGTATTTTAATGGTGAATGTTCTGACGAACTGCAGACACTTGTGTCCCCACTACGCAGACACCCTCGACAAACCCGATATACAGCTAAATCCCATCCCCACACAGTAGCGCTCCCTAGATGTAAAAGATCTTTCTACTCCAGTGTTTTCTTCCCCAGAACCGCTAGACTCTGGAATTCCATTCCAGGATCCTGCTTCTTTAACTGCACTGACATGCACAAGTTAAAGTGCAACGTGAACCGACATCTTGCTGTTCAAATCCCTCCGTAGTGCCCCGAGTAGTTGAAGCCCTGATAGTAGCCCCCCACACCAAAGTGGCAATGTGCCTTGTTTGGGGTGAAAATGTAATAAAATATGTTTTTTTTTTATTTAGTCCTCGTACATTATAATAAAATAGATTAAAAATATAAATTCTTAATACATGATTTTTTGTAGCTATTGATATCAGATGCTCAAAAATTAAGAATTACACTGAAAACGAATGTCGGTTTCAAAATAATGGCAAACTTAAATGAGCATTTTGCCACCGTCGTTAAAGATTTCCGTAAAATTATGAACTACATCCCTCCTCGGTCGAAATGAATTTGTAACTTTTTTTACAACTGAAAAATGTGAAGAAACGAATTTTACTCAAAATCTAATGATTGTTTATAATTTATTAGTAACGAGCAATTCTATCTTGTAAGAAAAAGATGTCTACTGCGTGTAATAATTGTCTTAAAAATATTTAAATGCAATAAATGTTTCAGAAAATGTTTCTACAAAATAACAAAACAGAACACACAACACGCATGCGAAAATGTGTGATGATATTTTTTTCAGAAAAATACAATATAATAAAAATACAAGTATTCGGAAAATTTACATTTTCTTTTAAATTAATATTTACTTATCTAATCGATGAATTGATAGCATGTTTTCGTAAGTTTAATGTAACGTCAGAAATCCTTATTTCGAAAAAAAAACAACGTACGCATCGGAAAAGTTTGTTTATGTAATCGGTAAAAATAAATAAGGTGATAGATATGTACTCGTATATATTTAGTAAACGAATGAAAACCTTATGTCTTTAACAAGAAAAATGCAACGTGTAGAATATTTAGTATATTAAAATTAAATAAAATGCACACATTTGGAAACATACGATTTTTTGGCATTGTTCAATGTACAAAAAATACTGAAATAATAACGCTATTATTGAAAAAGACAACCTTTACATTAGGAGGGGTTTGTTTACTATTTTTCGCGTTCACCAAACAATTTAATGATAAAAAAACACCAGAAAATTATAATTTAACTTTGTAATCCTATCTGAAATGTAACACGGTGCGTACACTACCAAAATACTGCATTTAAAAAAAATTAATGTGTTTATCTTATAGGTTAAAAATTAAAGCATTTTGAAATGTTAGAATGTTTGTATGGAATCGATATTTTTTAATCTAATCAATGAAAGTAAAACAAAATGGTACAGATGTTTGGCATAATTTATTACTTTTTACGTCTTAAATTCTTATTCTTAAAACAAAAGAAAATGAGCAATTATTTCAAGAAACTGGCAGAGGCTATGCAAATAAAGTTATTTAGAGAAAAGGAAGATATCTTAAGAAATCAGATGTATTAATTAAAAAAAAAATTAGGGAGAATTTGAATACATAATATTATAATATCGAGATACTTGTTCCGATACGAACGTAAACTGTATAAAGTTTATTTTTTTTATTTTTGAGCAAGATTAAATTTTATTTAATTTCCTTTTAAAAATAATGTGCAGGATTATCTCTGTTTTTGTTTGAATGATTGCTTTCGTGTCTTACATTCATGTGTTTAAATAATCTCGTAACGGTCTTTTCATTGGAATAAGCGACAGACGATAATCTGATTATTTTGACGGTTTTTCTTTAGCACGAATTTGAACCTTGTAATTTTGTTATTTTGTTCAAAAAATCTATATTGCCGGAAAATTATTATTCTACTGAAAACATAGTAGCGAATGTATCTGACTCCATATATTTTCTGTATAGATGTAAAATATAGAGAACGTGGCACATTTTATCCGATAATAAAACCTTTGCCTTAAAAATAAAGTTGTATTTTATGTCATTTATCCTGTCTGCGAACATTCTTTTTGCCGCCTGTTTAGTTGATACTGTTTCTAGATCAATAAAATAGTTTAACAAAGCTTAGCAATATACATTCAACAAAAAAAAGCAATGTAAGTAATTAAAGAATGGGGATTTATTGATACTGTTTTTAGATCTGTAAAACTTGAAAAATCCTGACTTATTAAATAGTACTCTTGTTCTGAACGATTAAATCCAAAAAAAAAACAAGAACGTCCACTTTCATTCGAGTAAAACACACATTGACCTAAAAAGATATATATTTATTTAAGAATTTAATTCTCGAATACATATTATTTGAATTATAGCCATGCATAATCTCAGAAAATTATGGTTGGATGGCAAATGTAGGTTAAATTATTAATAATAAAATCAGTATCATGGTTAAGATATACATTATAAACTTTTATTTTGAATAGGTTAGCCGAGATTTAATTGGTTTTGTTTGGTTAATAAACAAATCATAAATGAATATTAGGTATTTAAAAAACTTAGGACCCTGCATAAACAGTAAAATATCGGACGCCTGGAGTTACATACATTTCAACGTTATGGATACATATATTTATTTTGGTAACTTATAATTCAAGTAAACATTTAAAATTTTGAATGTACAGTGTCACTCCCCTTTCTGTAACTAAAATATCTTATATCCGTAAACAATCATATGAAGGAACGAAAGAAAATAAAAAAATAAGAATAAATAAAAATCGTTAATTTTAAATGAAGAATGAGATTATACTAAACATAGAGGAATGTTAAACGTTCTTTCATTTTTAAATAAGTTTAAACAAACAGCTTTTTTTAGTCGTATAAATAGGTTAGTCGACATTTTCGTAAATAAACAAAGCAACTTCCAGATATGAAACTAACATAGAATCGCAACAATATAACTAAATTGATTAGTCCGGATTAGAAAGAAAATTAAAATTAAAAAAAGAAGTAAAGTAATTTAATTTAAGACATCAATGAACAATATTAGTAAAATATATTAAGTGAGCAACGGGAATTAGTGATAACGTTGTGTGATAATTTGTTTGCATTTTTTAACATGGAGATACGACAATGGGTAATTATATAAATCTTTAAAAAACTTAGCAAGGATGTGATATAAGTAAATGTTCATTTTCCAAGTGTTTTTATTCAACAAGTCTGACGAAATGCTGTTCTTGTGAAAATTTTCAAACGACATAATGTTTGAATTTGTCCGAATAGTCTTGGAGCAATTGTAACTTACAATAGAATACACCATTTGTTGCTATCAACCCATGCTGTGATGTCTTGATATTTATTAAAACAAAATATGAATGCTCAATTATCAAATATGATAAATTTGTAGCTTACACTTTAAGTCATCTGTTTTTGGCTTAGAACCTATTGGTTTATGAACGATTTCTGAATTGTCAATCATATACACCAAGTAAAATTCGACTTACTATAAATAAAACCATTTTTCGGTACTTGTGCAGAGTACGAATTGTGCTGAAAAAGATTTCATTTAGAAAGCCATTCTTAACATGGGAAGGGGTGTTTTTAACTGTTCTGCACCTTCACTTTACAATTTAATTAACACACTACTGCATATAATTTTAATTGAACCCTGAAATCCAATCTTAAATATGAAATATTATTTTGAAATTAACAATTGTTTATCTAATCTTTCCAAAGATTATATTATATAAAAACGATAGGTATGTATTTGTATATTTCAATTAATGTATCAAATTCTTATTTTAATAAAAAGTAAATAAATAACGTAAGCGTTAGATTTTTTTTTATTTGAAAGCAGTATTAGTTTTTATAATTACCGAGAAATGAATCATAAAAATGATTTATAGAGTTTTTTCTCCGCATTTACAAATTCAAAACAGCGAGTGAAATTTACATTTTATTTCATTTTTTATCCATTAATACAAAGAAATGATTAACACAAAGAGATCATTAATATAATGAGATGATTAATACAAATATATAAAAACTGTCATCAGTAAGAATTGAAATCCGCACATCTACCGTTTCTAAACCACCTTAAAGATTAATCTACGCAATATATATGTATGTAAACAGTGAGATTACTCTGTTCACTGCATGAAGATTATTGCAGAGTCACTTGACCAGTAGTTTAAGTGTTTACCTGTTAGATATGTACACACACACATATCTATACTGTTTTATTTATATTATTATTATTATTATTATTATTATTATTATTATTATTATTATTTATTTATTTATTTATTTATTTATGTTACTATTTTTTGGGGGGAAACAACGTTTTTTTATTAGCTGACTCGATAATAGAAACGAGAGTGATAATTATACAGTCGGCAGAAAGAACAATAGCACACATATTTACAAGTTGTCGACCTGTAGGATCGGATACTAGATTGGGGTTGGTTGTTTTAAGCCGATCTGATGCGTCACAAGCCGCGACTTCTCTAATAACGACATCACTTAGCACCATCTGAAAGCATTCGAATATATTTTATGATATGGTGATGTAGACTGACGACAACGACAATTTTTTAATCAAATCAATTAAGTGCATGAGAACTTGCGTTTTATTGTATAAATCCAGTTTTGATATAATAGCTTTAATAAAATGTAAAAATACATGTGTGCTCGAACTAATAATACTTGTTTCGAAGGCACATCTGAAATATTGTGGATCTTGTGTACATTGTATCCCATAGTGTGTGTGGTATAATGGCTTGAAACAAAAATTAGAATGCCAAAACCAATAGGTGACCGAAATATAAAGATATAAGAATATACATATATATATGTATATATATATATATATATATATATATATATATATATATATATAGAGAGAGAGAGAGAGAGAGAGAGATGTGTAACCCCTCACGCGAGAAGGTAGTTAAGGACCCCTTTTTATCTAGAGATCTCGGCTCGTGTAGTCTAGTCTACTCTGAGGTTGGTACATGAAATCTGGTATGCTGAAAGCGAATATCTAAGCAGCAGGCAGGAAGAAAGACAAACTCATGTAGGTTATCTATATAAGATTAATTTCACAGAATTACGTACAAATGTGTTTACAAATCTCATTCAGTTTTTGTAAGTTTTTTTTCACAGTCTCAAATCTCTCCACAGACAGCGGCAGACGGTTGGATGAGGAAGGTGGAAGGATCACATCTCTATACGGTCTGTTCTTCTCGAACCCCACAAGCAATCTGCTTAATTTTATCACAACAGTCGTATATATAGTAAGGTATGTGGATGGGGTGGGAACCTTCCCCAGCCAATAAGATTTCGCCACGAAATAGCCACGAAATAGAAAACCCCTAGGTCCCTGGGTGGGCAGAATTCCCATATCTGAAATTTGAATTACTAATTCTCACGATTTCCAATAGCAGATGCAAATTCTGACATCCAACCTTGAGTCCATTAAAGGTCAGAAAATGTTATAAGTGAAATTTCCTGTCATCAACTTTTAGCTGTAAAAATATATTTAACTGGTTTCAAACAATATCTATTATATCCCTGGGTTATCTGGCGTCCTCCGGGAATGATAAGCGTCCTCAATGTAGTTCTAACGCTCCTCAATGGGGGTTTAACGTTACAATATATATATATATATATATATATATATATATATATATATATATATGTATATACAGAGAAAGAGAGAGAGAGAGAGAGAGAGAGAACGAGATGAGTATTGGCTTTAGAGAGCTTTATATGGATATCTAAAACGGTCATAATTACCGGGTTTGAAACTGACGGTACCAATGACTTTTCTGATCTAACAAATTTCTGTACACAAAATACAATATATATATATATATATATATATATATATATATATATATACATATAAGAGTAAGAGAGAGATTCTAGAAGATCGTCCGGCGTCGCCGTGTCTTAAAATTCATATGAATATAAAATTCAGTTATTTCCTATTATAAGGAAACTTTTTTTTAAAGATTAGTATCAAATAGAGTAGTGATTCCGGAAGTTATAAAATATGACTTAGGTAAAATCCGTTATATTTTAAATTACAATAGCTGTGTGCTCAAGCATTAGACGTTAATATATACACAAACCGTTACAAATTAAGCGACTTTCAGCTATGAATGTTTATTTTTGTGCATGTGTTAAATAACAGCAAGAGTATTCTTCTTTGCGATTTACGTTGCCAAAGCAGTGGTTCGTTGTCAATATTTGACATAAAGAAATATCTTGTAAGAAACTAGTATGCAGTTATTGAGAGCGTGTGGAGGTTGTACGGTAAAACAGGGGACATAAAACTAAATATTAGTAAATGTGTAGTAAATTTTTACAGGAGTAAGTTGATTTTTCGTAAAAAAAGTATTTGTCAAATAAGCATGTTTTTATTTTCTTTTATTTTGAAATAAATAATATCTGTTCAAAATTGAGTGCAAATTTAATTCAAATTAATTTTGTTATAAATACACAAAAAAGAAAGAAAAATGTAGATAATAACTTTTCTATTCACTGTGTCGATTACATCCACAAATCTGACTCAGTTTAAAATTAATTAATTTATCGGGATTTTGTAAGCGGTTAGTTTGTACACTGACGTGAATAGAAAAAAAAGTTAATAAAAATTAAACAAAAAACATTGCTTATGTACGGAAAATAATTTGCTTATTGAATTTGTACAAATATGAAGAATGCAGGGAATGGCGATTTCACTACGCAACATATAATAAGCATAGAATACTGAGAAGAATTAATTATATTTGAAATGATGGATTTTATTCTTTCTCTCTAGATCATTCCTGACTCATCTCCAGCTTTCTCTAATAAACTCAGTTTATCTCCCTTTTTCTCTTTCTTCTCTTTCTCTGTCTTACTCTCTCTCTCCCTATATATATATATATATATATATATATATATATATATATATATATATATATATATATATATATATAAAGCACTAAAACAAACAATTGAAACTATTTTTGTATTTCGTAATCATGTTTATATTCCTTTATTTACTTTAAACATTGATGCATTTCCTTTCTTTCTCAGGAACTAAGGGCAGAATACATATATGAAAAAATTAAATTATTCTTTCATTTACGATTCAGCCTTACGAAACAGGTGCCGTTAATAATTGAATACTTCATCATCTTAAAAGGAAGAAAGAGTAATATTTTAAACATCTTTAAAATTGGAATACAAAACTCTTATATATGTATATATATAAAGTTATATATATATTTATATATATATATATATATATATATATATATATATATATATATACATATATATCTCATGCGCCCTCACATCGATTTCGACGCATAGGATGTTGACAACTTATACAGGTTTATTCGATTTAGCATGCTTACATCTTCTGACTCATAAATGGCAATTGAGTCCTGGAAGAGATTTTCAAATGAACTCACAATGGAGGATAGAATGAATTGTGGCCAAATGATCTGCTGGGATGCTTGCAGCTGCTTTGCTTCTTTCACGTCTAATGTGCAGTTGGTTTATTTTTGTTTCAGAGAACTGCTTGCTTTCCTTCTAACAGGCAAAGCTCCAGAAGCAATTTATAGAAAAGCAATTTAAAGAAAATCATGAAAAGGAATATTTGCACATATCATGATATTTTTCAACTTATCCTTAAAGCGAAACATCTGTATACCCGTGAGCTGTATATCAATTTCTATACGCAAGACATGCCCTGCACAATGTGCTGTGATTGCATCCAAAAGCTTTCAATTCCGCCAAGACCGCAGCGCGTCCATAAGGTCGCATTGGACATTCGATTGCTGAGGGTGAAGACAAATTTTTGTTGAACACATTTTACGGAAGGGATCAAGTTCTGGCCGTGAGTGCGATAGACTGTCTATGATTCCGATCCATAAAACAGCGACGCTAGCACAACTGCTTTGTACACAAGTGCTGTTTTAGTTCTTCAACTGATCCGTCTATCATTCCATAACCGATAGACAGTTTTCGAAAAGCACTAGTTGGTTTAGCAATTCGATTAATGATATCATCATCAAAAGAAGTATATCAATTTACCTTACTACCAAGATAGGTAACATTTTGGACATATTTCAGGTATTTATTATCCGGTTTGCTATATCGTGAATATTATGTGATGGGGGCAGTCGCTTTATGCCCCGAACTTGTTTTGGTGAAGGGCGAGGTGGTTACTCACATGTCACATTAAAAGGTTATGAAAACTGTCTATTTGAAACAATAGATGCCTTCTTTCTATCGTGAAAAGACTGGATTGCATTCAAAATGTTTTCAAAACCTTCCAAGGAGCTGCACAGTTGACTTTATCAAAGGCCTTTGTAAAGTCATTGAAGACCATGTAGAGTTTCTCGTTCTTGTCGCGTACTTACTCAGCAACCTTGTGAGGGGGGGGTAAATATCGTATCTACAGTACCCTACTAGCACGGAAATCGCACTGAGATTCGGGGTAGATATAGTCAACAAGGTGTTTGATTATTCTTTTGAAAGTGTGTATTGTCAAGATCTTCCCTGTAATTGATAAAAGTGAGATGCTACGATTGTTGTCACAGATTTTTCTATTGCCTTTGTTTTTATATAAGAGTTGAATTTAATGAATACTTGGCATTCTGAGGAGCATGTCTAATTCGCTGTATCTTCACAAAGAGACAATGTAGCTTCTTCACTTGTTTCTGACCACTGAAGAAAAAATATTAGGAGGTAAGGAATCTTTCCCAGACATTTTTCCTGAAGAAATTTGCGTAAGAGCAACAAAAACCTAATGTAATGCTGGAAGGATAGAGAGTTCATGAACTACAGGTTGTGCCATGATATATGAAATTATTTCAGCGTCAGTTGTGGAAGCATTGTTTAGAACTGCCTCAACGTTATCCTTCCAGCGATTCAAAATATCTGCAGATATGGGCGAAACGCCACATTGTTATGATGCCAAACCTTTCTAAATTCCATTATAAAAGGTATTCAAGTTTTTTTTTTATCAAACACATCTTGCACTGATTTAGGATGTGAGAATAAGCATACTTCTTTATTCTGCTTTAATATTTTCAGGAACTTGTTTTTA
The DNA here is from genome assembly GCF_053919585.1 of Euprymna scolopes. NCBI lineage: Eukaryota > Metazoa > Mollusca > Cephalopoda > Sepiida > Sepiolidae > Euprymna > Euprymna scolopes. The sequence goes on from NC_136509.1 coordinate 4,974,153, forward strand.
TATACGGTGTATCCCTTGTTCTTGGATGTGGAGTTCTTATTTTCAATCCAACTTCTGCGTGACTTGTGCATCTAGTTGATTTACTCCTGTGGCTCAGCATTTTGATAATGAAACCAGTCTTGATTCTTATGAAAACGAAAGGCCAGAACTTTCAAGGCAGAGCACCAGTCACGTCCCATAATGATTTCCATGAAGATTCAAAACCATTACTAATTTAAACAGAATCTAATAAATTATCTAGGCGAGTCGAAAAATTGTATATATGCCTTATAATTTATAGACGGAGTCTAAAAAGCAGACTTTATTTTAATGTATTAATAAATGTATTAATACTTTTAAAAGAACAGTGCTGATAGTACTGTAGATATATAATAAGCTAAATAGGTATATGTAGCCTAGATATATATTAATATTAAGTAAAAAGATTAATAATTGTAAATTATGGCTAAGTTTCAAAAGGAAAGAATCCAAATCAAATTAAGTGTACGATAGTTTCGGAAACCATATTCGTTTTATTCAAATTGACAATAATTATTGACAATAATAGACAAATGTTTTGTCTTTGAATATAATGTCTTCATCAACAAAAATATAAAAACATTTGTGCATGCTCCTGTATATTCTCCGAATGGTTTAAATAAAAAAAAAATTCAACCATTCGGAGGCACGATACAGCGGCATGCCCAAAGATATACTGACTGAATTATATATATATATATATATATATATATATATATATATATATATATATATATATATATATACACATGAGTGGATATCGATATTTCAATATATGTTCCCCATGTTCTTTTATATCCTAATTACTTACTATACTATTGAAGTAAACAAGAAATGAGTTGTTTGGTCACATCCGGAAAACAAAAGTGATTGTTGAATTACGTAAGTATGTTTTTGTACAACCTTTCTAAAAAGGTGCTAAAACTTTTTGAACCTCATGAGATTTGCCATTCTTGTTGATATATTTCTATACTTTTGACTAAGGTCTGACGATGTTTACAAACTTAAGCAAAAGTTTCAACAATCTTATGTCAGGAAAAATGTCTTTAAAAGTTTTCCTATTTTCAGCTTATGATATGTGTACTCTTTTACAAACATTAGTGATGACACATTGAAGAATCTCTTTCGTTTCTTTTATTTTTCCTTATGTTCTTACAGTGTTTGGGATTTGACGTTTATAGGTCTGCTAGTCTGCGGAACGAAATAAGTGAGTTTAATCGCATTTCAGACATTCTGAAGATGCTTTAAAAGAGCACAAATATGCGAAGTTAAAAATAGGCAAATTTTAAAAGATATTATTTTCCATGACTTGAGGTTGTTTATATTTTACATCTTTTATAAACATTTCCAAATGTGGTTAAAAGTACAGAACGTTTGCATAGAAAATAAGGAATGTATTTATGTTCAAATCCTTTTGTGTCTTTTTGTAAACAATTTAATAATATTCTATATTAGAGTTTATGAACTATTTCTTGAAACATCATGGGTACAAAATCGTATATATTTTTGAAGTTACAAAATGTCGTTAGAATGATTTTCCCTTAGTTATGCTGTGTTCGTTACAACTCTACTTTACACCGAATCGTTGTTTGTTTCGTTCACCATTCTCTTTTCTTCTACCTCTTCTTTTACACACGTCCGTTCGCTTTAGTGAGTAAAAATCGTCTGTCCTCCCGCTTTCCTTTCCTCGTTATCTATGGAATCAGGGTACGAGATTCTCCGAGATTCCCCGAGATTCCACGAGACTTTTTTCCACAAAAACGCATACGGGCGCCGTCTTGATTGACAATTTGTGCTTTGCATGCACAAACGCGCAGCCGCTTTAACGGTAAGCCACTTCTTTCTCCACACTCCCCTCTGATCTCATGATCACAGACACGTCAGGGGGGTGGCGATCGCCGCCGTCGGGTGCTTCTGCGAAGGGTGGCAGTGCTGCTCTCGTCTTCGCGTGCGCCCTCATCCACCGCCAAATGGTCGGGGAAGGCTTCATCTCCGTGGAGGCTACTGATATCAGAGTCACTGCTTGATAGGGATGGTCCAAACCAAAGCGATGGCCCCCTCGTCGTAGAGTAAGAGTAACTCTCATCGTCCACTGGAGGTGGTACATGTGTCGCCGGCCGTAGGTCCCTTACGGGGTACGCTATCAACCTGGACGCACTGCTGACTCAGCACATCGGTCACTGTGCCCCGTTTATACTCGTCAGTACATCGGTTTTCTGGCGGCTTCACCCATACAGCATCCCCTTTGGCATATCGATTCCGTTCTATCTCAGTGGCCACAGTTGTATCGGGGTGGATTCTTTTTTCTCGGCCACGGTACTGATAGATTGCGTTTGCAGGCGCCGTTCCTGGAGAGACGCCATCCTTTGGCACGAGATTATACCAGTACACTGCTTTTGCGATGGTGCACTGCTTCCTGGCTGCAATTGTTTTGATGCTGAAATGGCTTCTCTCATCTATACCATTGCCATAAGGCACATAAGCGCATCTAAGCCGCAGCCGCACACCCCATTCTTGTAAGAACTGCCTCATCTGATTGCTGCAAAAGGCTGGGGCGTTGTCCGTCAGCATTTCATCGGGCGCACCTCTTTCACAAAACACGGATGACAACTGTCGAATAATGTTGCAAGAGTCCTGGCGCCCGAGGAGTCTCCAGACTGCGAAACGTGTAGGCCCACAATCGATGAGGGTAAGGACGTGGTTGCCACCGTAGTGCGTGATGTCCATGACCACTCTCTGCCACTTATCACTCACTCCCAACTCCCCTTTCTTCCATCGTGCTGGAGCTGGGTCGATGGATTGGCAGGCCTCGCAACTTTCCACCACTCTTCGGATATCTTTTTTTTTCTACTCCTGGATCAATCATCTTGACAAAGTACAGTGTCCGCTTGATGCCAGGATGTCTACACTGTCGATGAATGTCCATGATGCGCGCTGAATCCACATTACACACAACTGCTGCACATGTGTTTTGCAGATTATCAGAATCTCTCCGAGCACCAGCCAGAAGTCATCATTGAGGGACTCTTGTCAGAGCATTTGCTCTGTTGAGCGCAGACCTGATCAACACTACGTCCACAGTCAGGTCGTACTCTGTGATGATGTCGACCAAGGTGGCAAGCCGTCTTCGAATTAACATCTCACTCGATGCTCGTGTCGTCAGCCGTGCTCTTCCATTAATGCATCGTTTATCCACCGATGAGTGCATGCCGAGTCAGTCATGGTATGTAGAACCTTGGCTTGCCATTGAAGCGCCAAGTTAACGCCCTTCAATGTGTCATCAAGATCGCCAGGTTTATGTGCCTCGAATCATTCTCTGGCCGAAGCCAACAGCCATCTTCAATAATGGAATCATTAACTGCAAGGGCAACTCCAAGGGCCAGTGAACTAGCATCCACCCAGACCGTGAACTTATTCCCGCTGACGCACCACTTTCCCTGAACGGGGTCATCACTGGTCACCCTGGACAAAGTCTCTGTCAGCATGCTCCTTAGGGTGACATCGTATACTGCATCGTCCAATCCCGACGACACGGCTGTTGCACGTCTTTTTATGGCCGCCACAGCCACGCTGAGCCAACCGCACACAGGGAAATGGCATACCATCTTTCCACAAAGCGAAAACACTGTTCGTCGAGTGATGTTTGATGGGACATTGGGGACGCGACTTCCTCTTCTCCAGCAAAGTCCCTCCTTGCTATTGCGCACGTGCAGGCCTAGAATGTTTGCTCCATCGCACAGACGCTCTGGTTCCTTACATATCAGTCCAAAGCTCTCAAAGTGCATTCTAACCGATTGCGCTGACATGAGGCTCTCATTGACGAATATATCATCGATGTATGAGGATGTTGCCTGTTGCATGCCTCATCTTGCTGCCGGATAGCATGCATGATTGCTGTCATAATGCCTGGTGCAAAATTTAGACCGAACACTAGCCTGGTTAGACAATATCGGGTTCTCCAATTTCCACAGTCTGAAATGAACACAATTTCTTCTCAATGCGTATTAGCAGATATGCCCTGCGTAGGTCCAGAGTTGCCACGTTCGATCCCTGCTGTCGACACTCCCTTAATTTGAGTGCACACACATCAGCCCTTGCCGTATATGGGTCGACATGCTTATTGAGCTCACGATAGTCTAGGATGGGGCGGACCTTTTGTTTGGTCTCTTGTACGACGGACATCAAGGGAATCAGCCCTCGCGGGGGGGCAAGCTCATCCTTTGGTTATGGAAGAAGCCAGTCATTGTCGATCCACGTTTGCAGTTCTTGTTTATACTGTTCTCTTAGCCACATGGGTGGAGGATATTCCGATAACCGGTTCCGCATGGATATTGGCTGCTGATTGTTTGACCACTTCCAAGACGCCGTCCATGCATTGGTGTTTCTATCATACTCTGCATGAAAGTCAGGCTCGTCGAGAGTTATGGCAGCACAAACATGCTCCTCACATCGGGAGAACTGTACCTTGCCGGTTCTGTCCACAGTAATTCCACCCAGTTGTGTAATCAAGTCCATACCCAGGAGTAGGTCGTACCCGATAAACTCTCCCTCCACAACTAGGTCTCGCACGGCTACTGCAGGCCCGTCGTTGATGCTTGCGCGAATAATGCTCACCCCACAAGAGACTAGTGAACCTCCGCCTACAGTTAGTACCGGAATTCTCTCTGCTTTCCAAGTGGCACAGCATATCTTGCTTACGAGAGTCTGGGTGCACCCAGTGTCCACAAGCCCGAGGCGCTCGCTTCCATTAATGTGTATGCTTACAGTGGGTAGCACCCTGCTCAATTACGATCTGGGGAGAAGACTGGCGCCTTAGCTTCTTCCCCTTACCCGTTTCCCGGACAGGTGCGGGCCAGGTGTCCGCGTTTTTTGCACTTGTAGCACTGCGGCCCGCAAGTTTTTGAGTTGATTAACGTGACAGAAGACAATCACGGGCCGAATGGTTGGGTCCTCCACACTTAAAGCAGGTTGTAGCTGCACCCAGGTCCTGCAATCCAACCTGTGATGGTTGTACAGCTGCCGCTTAGTCTATAGTGTTAGGGCTTTTCTTTAGTATTGCTCGTGCCCGCACCAATACTTCCGATATGCCCATCTCGTCCACTTGGGATGAGGCACGGAGCAGATCTTCCACACTCTTAGGTAATCCTGCAACAAAGGCGCACACCAAGCCTTTGTCTGACATCCTTCCAAAAAAGACCGATAGCTTTTTTAGGTCAGCCAGATACACATCCACCGTTTCCCCGGGATGTAATTTTCGCGCCATGAATTCCTTCCATGCAGTAACTGGATCTAACGCAAATGATGTAAAAAGGGCGCGCTTGATGCAGGAAAATCTGTTTTCTTCCCATCAACCAACTGCTGGTATACTGCATATGCTCACCCAGTGAGGCGCATTGGGACCACGCATTCCATACGCTTCACCCCACTGAGCTGACATATTAATTCTGCGTTTTCCACCCATTCCTGCACTGAGTGATCAGTGCTACTGCCATCAAACAGGGAAATTAGCTTGGGGTCAAATCCTGACGTCATGCCGGAATAGCTTGTGTTCGTTACAACTCTACTTTCAACCGAGTCGTTGTTTGTTTCGTTCACCATAGTCTTTTCTTCTACCTCTTCTTTTACACATGTCCGTTCGCTTTAGTGACTTAAAATCGTCTGTTCTCCCGCTTTTCTTTCCTCATTATTTATGGAATCAGGTACGAGATTCTCCGAGATTCCCCGAGATTCCACGAGACTTTTTTCCACATAAACGCACGCGGGCGCCATCTTGATTCTCAATTTGTGCTTTGCATGCACAAACGCGTAGCTGCTTTAACGGTAAGCCACTTCTTTCTCCACATATGCCATATCTCAATTCGCATGTATCTATGTAATAAACAACTAAAACATGTTCAAATAATCTTTTATTAGGATATTCAAAAGTTTTAGTACGAATTTCTTATTCAGATTTCTTTACGTAAATAAATGTCATACACTTACCAATAAAACATTACGTATATTACTGGTCTGTTCAGGATACAAGTACAGTTACAAAACAATTTTATATTTCCCCATTAGATTTACTTTTTAAGAAAATCAGACTCAGCAGAAAAATACATAAATACTCCATTATGAATGTAGATAACATAAAAGGCTAACATAAAATAACTATTTCTTTATTTTATTTATATAATGTTTAAGTGAATCCATTTAATGTTGTAGAATAGGGTTTATCTTGTCTTCTTATTTTTAATTGTAAAACAAATGTTTCAATAAAGTAGATAATTATAGGTGGAAAATATCAGTGTCAAATGTATATAGATAATTCTCGAAATGAGTATGAGACTTAAGATATCTTAGTAAGCATGCTTATATTCTCTAGAAGATGCAGAAGGTAAATAAACCAGAAGTATCTGCATAATTCCTATGTAATGAGAAATTTTCAATACAACAGACGTAAAGAAAAAACTAACGTACTAGATTAATTAACGTAATATCTCATGTACAGATTTGGAGGATAATTCTTTAGAAAATTGATTCCGATGCACAGATAATTTTAATATTAGATGTGTTTCTAATTTTTCTCGCATTAAGAATTCGATATATGATTATGAACGTAACAAAATAATTCTATTATTTTGAAAATATATCCAATAACCATGTAACCTTGTTCAAAATTTGCATCATACGTTTTTTATGTTTTCCTGTTCTCTCTGTTATTGTAATTATGGTTTGAGATAAATTCAGTAAAAAAAACAAAACTATATGTTTAAAAATATACTCATCATTAAATTAAAAAAATAAGCCGTGATGATAAAGCTCAGCTGTTTATCTGACTTGAAATTTGTTTCAGCGCTCCGAGATTACAACTTTCAATATTCGCCCGAGGAAAACGCACGTTATTATTCGCTAAGTTATTCTTTACAGATTAACGTACGCATCTTTATTACTGCATGCACAAGTAAACAAGTGATACACGCCATACAATTCATGAAACATACGAATACGAGTATTATTTTTTTAACTTCTCATAAGTAAAAAATACTAAAGTTTAGCTCGAAATCAAACCCTAAAGAAAATTAGTCACGAACAAAAACAATTATGTCTCCTTTGATGCGACGTTTTGTTATGTATTATATTGTGGCGGGCAGTTCCAATGGTCAGAACGATTAGTATGATTAATTGCTAAAGTATGTAGGTGTATAGGGTTAAATGATTATAAAAAGAAGGAACACACGATTTTGAAGAACAAACATGTATTGACATATATTAGAGGAAAAAGTATATTAAGCAATACCATCCCTCAACTGTATGGCGTTTGCACACATCCTCCTTGGCAGCGTGCCACTCTAACTACCGATCACCGGTACTCGAAACTGGAAGTGACGTCACTAGAGGAATTGACGTTACCAGATGAAGTTACGTCTATTAATCCCAACACTCCCTCTTAAGCTTGTTATTCGTAAAAGCTGTCAATACCATCTCCTTTTAGGGTTTACAATCAATGGTTCTGTAACCTTTCTCTTACGGAACGACTGCCATAGTTCAGGTGTTGGTTGACGAGGTTCAAGTTCAAGTTTCGGAGACAATGTCTATCGGGTCATCTTCCAATGGTGGACTGTCGCTGGTTTCAAGTTATCGACATGTTCTTATTTGGTCCTGGTTATTTTTGTAGGTATATGTTGGATGATATATACCATAAAACCGACTCTCTTATAAATTGTACCCACCTCCCAGAATGATGCGTTGTTTTTATAACCTTTGAAAAAAACACTACTTCATCTGACAAAACGTTTACTGAGTACACAAGTGGTAACTAGTGACCATCACTGGTTGGGTGAGAGCTTGTCAAGAACGGATCTCACTTTCCGCACAAACATCGTTTCTGCAGGTGAGGTTGTGTGTCGGTGTGTTCCGGTTGGGTGTAATCCTATGCACAAATAGGGGTTGTGTAAATGCTTCCTTTTTAATCGCTGGAAATGACATCGGGAGTTCTTTGATTGTGCTGCCCATCATCGTGTTTATTTCCCCGTCCCTCCGAATTTGTTTCTCATCAGTTTTGTCCGCCTCCTTAGGTTGCTTTGCTTTGGGGAGTTTTTTTTTTGCGCGGGTTTATTTAGCTTCAGGTTTTGTAGTTTCAGTTTTTTGCCTCCTTTGGCAGATTTCCTTGAAAATGCTTTTTCGATCTCTCTGTTGCGGCAAATAGGAATGTTCGTTTCTTCGTAAAACAAGCAGAGTGTTTTCTTTTACTTCGAATCTTGTTAAAACCTTTGTACATTTTCCTAGTCCTGGTGAGAATACTTCTGGAAATTCCACATTTAACTTGCCCCTCAGTTGTTGCGCTTCCGTAGACGAATCTTCTACCCTATGACATAATTTATTCATGCGTTGGTATCACAATTCAAATCGCCCAATCAAGTCAGTACCGAAGAGTTTTAGGATGTCCTATGTACATACACTTTTACTTTTTAGTAACACAATTTATTTCATTGCTTGTCACAGCTGGTGTTGATGTGTTCGTCGTTTGCCTTGTTGGTTTCTTAGCCCTTGGCACGTCTTAAAGTTATTGATGGGCAGGTCTGATCGTAGATGCACAGTTTTATTCGCGATTGCGCCAGTTCGTATCCTAATCAAAGTCGGATATTATCGATTGGACGCTGTTCTTGAACTTGTTTTTCCTGCACTGGGTCGCTTTATGTCTCTTCCTGCCGCATTCGTTTCAGTACTTATATTTGTAAAAAACATTGACTCGAATATTTGACCGCTTCAGAAGATTCCAATTCACTCTTCTTCCCTAATTTCCTCAAAAGTAGGCGATTATCTTTAGCGTTACTCCACTCTTGATAATCCAAGATTAATAGATACTCATATCTCTGATAGAAAGCGTTAAACGTCCCATCCAACTCCGGTTTGTAGTTGAACGTTTCTATAACGTTCCATATTGTAATTTGGGAAAAAGCAAAACTGATGCCACTGTGTTCCATTGTATCGAATATTTTTAACAATAGCTCTTCTTGTCCCTGTTGTTGTTGAAGCAGCATTCTCTCCTCCAACGTTTTGCCTTGCTTGAAATTTTAACTGGAGCTGATTATCATGTTCTTTGAAATTTTCCTCAGCTTTACGCTGCTGCTACATCAGGAACTTGATTAGCTGCATTAAAACTGTTTCACCCAGCTTCATCTTGTAATGAATTTTCCAAGCGCACGAAAAAATATTTCCGCTATTTGACTAGCGAAGAGAGATAAAATAATAAAACAAAAATAAAGAAAATGTCCTTTCCTTGAGCGTGTACGTATGAGAAGGGAGCAATTTCTTCCTCGCTTCTTAGTAAAAAGCTTAGAGATAAGCCAATGGTAGGGTGGGCAATATTTTTTTCACTTGCGAAACAAAAAAAAGTGCTGTGATACACTACAGTTGCAAAGGAATAAAAATAGTGGAATGGTCTGGAAGTTAACCAAAATGGTTTGCGAGGATTTGTCCACACGCGGAAAAAAATTACTTTAGGACCGACAGTTATGAATAAAGTAGGGGACTTGTCGGGTGACAATGAAACAAGGATAATGTTAATCATTGTTAAAAAAAACTATCTGTAATTGTCCTGTCCGTTATTATTGTAATATGTAAAAACACTAACATAAAATTAGAAATACTATTAAATATACACGGAACGGAATGCCACGTACACATGCCCCGATATACAGACAAGCAATTGCCCTTATAATTCTTACCATAACACGATACACGCACATCGACTATAGGAACCCGTACACTATATATGTATATATATATATGTATGTATATATACATGCATATATATATATATATATATATATATATATATATATATATATATATATATACGTAGACCTAATTATATCAACCCTAAAATACAATAAGTGTCCATGATCTTTAAAAAGTGTGTTCAAACATACTTAATGTTAACATATATATTCTGTCCCGTGAACAATTCACACATAAACATTCCTGAAACCACAACATAACATCTAATTTTTACCACGTAACAATTGTTACTTTGTTACACCTTAGCATATCTGTTTTGCATTAAAGCACGAGAAAAACATATTCTACATGTCTGAATATCCTATATACAAACGTACGAGGTGTAGATCAAAAACTTGTTCAGAATAAATGTTTAAAAATGTCCTCATTTTTAGAGATCTTTTTTATAGATTATTTAAAATGACTTTTTTTCTGTCTATTTATGTGACTTTATTCTTACCGAAATGGCTTATATCGGTTTTGTATCAGAACGCGTCTTGCGTCGACGAATGAAAAAATCAGATTTAAGTATAGAAGTCCGGAATGAGTTAAAACTTTTATAAAACCTAACATAATTTGACAAGTTGTATCAACGCACAAGCAGAAATGCTCGGTCTCCAAATCTAACGTATGTGATTTTTCCCAGGATACATGGTTTGTGAATATTAACGTTTAAGCAATAATAAAATTTACACATGATTTTGTAAAATCAACAGTAAAATCTCTACAGTACAAGGTAGATAATAATGTATTGTTGACGAAGTCACTTGGAGTAGGCAAGTGTATCTTCCTCTCTAAACACTGCAGTTGGTGTTTTCAACCAGAGCAGACACAATAGATTGGATTAGAATATTGGAGATAAAACGGATTTTTATGGCAATAAAAGTATAAGAAAGTGAAATAGTGGGCGATTCTCATTCAATCCATGATATAACAGTTTTACCTGTTCGAGTATAAATTTTACAGTCTCTGTCGAACCCTCTATCTCTCTTTATGTATACATGTATAGATTATGCTTATCTTTATTTATTTACAGCTGCACTCAAACTGAAACGCATATACACATATATATATATATATATATATACATATGTATATATATATGTGTGTGTGTGTGTGGATGTGGGTGTGTAATGTGTGTACGTATGTGCATGAATGTACACGTATAGCGCATCTATTTACAAAGAATGAATTTTAAATATGAACGTGTCTTGTTCATATAAGAAAGAAAAAAGTCCCATAAAAAAATGCATCCTTTCCTGTAAAAAATCGGAGTTCTTATTGGTAAATATTATAATTTCCAATTTTTTATAGTCCATGTTAGCTATTCGAGTAATTTTCATATGTCAGTTATAGTTTCTATGTTTTCCGGGGAGTGTGATGTTTTAGGAATGATAGTTCTATCCTAAAACTGCTCCCTGTGGCAGTAAAACGAATGGAATGGTAGAAACATCCATTTACATCAAAGATATTTGCTGATCGGTTTTTTCCTGTTATAATAAAAGGCAACATTTTTTCTTCGTTAATGGAAGGGACCGCTTGCTGAAAGTGAACGATTCTAAAAAAAGCGAGAAAATATATATTTGGGAGGTCAAATCATTTTATATTATAGGATTATATGGAATTACGTAATTGTAGACAACCATTCGTCGCAGACGGCGGAAAATGCAATGAGTGTTTCTGGCACGTTACAGTCCGTATTATAAACAATACTATTTAATTCTCCTCTTTTTTTCATTTAAAGGAAAGAAAGGCAGGTAAAAACATTGCAAAAGAGAGAGCCTATATTTTTTATAGCATTCGTAAACAAATATCAGTCAAAAGCGTTTGTTACATGTTTTCTTTTGTATATATATATATATATATATATATATATATATATATATATATATATATTTATATATATATATATATATATATATATATATATATATATATATATATATATATACAGTGGAGATGGTAATTAATAAAAACTGAAGGAAGTGGTCAATACCAGCCACACCAGAAATGAACTTCCCAGACCCTCCTCCACAAGTTCCTTGAACCCCAAAACTAAAACATTATCGACATACCAAACGCCCCCACCTTCCGTCCTTGTTCCCTTCCTCTCTTTCTCTTCCGCCCTCCTCGCAACCCCCCGACCTCATTCACTATTCCACTCTTTCATCCCCAAATAGTGTACATTTCTATAAAATCTGAGGACGCTACAGACGGCCAAAAAAACGGCCATGTAGCTGAAACAATAATGTAACTTAACAAAAAGATACGGTAATAAAAAATAAAACGTATATATATATATATATATATATATATATATATATATATATATATATATATATGTGTGTGTGTGTAAATAACAATAATCGATGGATAAAAACTAAAATGGCAAGTTTGTTTGATTTGGCAGGTGATCCCCTGGATTCAGCTGATCCATCAGATCTGTTGGGATAATCCATTCTAGATACCCTCACAATTATATTTTATACTACGTGTATCGGCCTATAAAGCGATGATGGGCTAGATATAATATAAGACGCTAACAAAGTCAGGGGAGATAAATTTAAAAAATCATACACAATGAAATGAAAAAATTAGGCCTAAAATTAGAGGTACTAGCTAACATAAAAATAACACACTTCCTGTACGTCACGTTAAATTTAGATAAATATCCATATGGACCATACGTAAGAGACAACGCTAATTCAATATGCGTAAACCCTAAGTCCAATCAACCACCATCAATAATAAAACAGATTCCTTACTCGATCGTAAGTAGAGTCAGCAATACCTCAGGAGATGAAAATGTGTTTAACAAATCAATCAATATCTATGAAACGGCCCTAAAATAGTGGGCATATAAATGTTGATATCAAATATAAGCAACAAAACACCAATAACAATAATAAAATGAAAAATAGAAACAGAAATAGTATATGGTATACGGCGCCATACAATCAAATGTTAAAAAGAAAATTTGGCAAGAAATTTTTAGATCTTATCGAAAAGCACTTATCCGAAACCAATACCTTACTCCAAATTTTCAATACAACTAACTTAAAGTAATCCTACACCTTCTGCGAAAATTTAGAGATGATAATTAAAATACATAATAACAAAATATTAAATAAAAGCAATTAAAACAATAAAAAATAAACAAAAAAATATGGACACCATGGTAAAAACAAAACTAACGCAAAGGACACATATGTAGGTAGTTGAAATAAAAATAATAATAATAATAATAATAATAATAATAATAATAATAATAATAATAATAATAATAATAATAATAATAATCAACCAATTCCGGACAACGACAACAATACTAGAATTACAAATAAAAATACTATTAAAGAACAAGACAAATGCAACTGCAGAACCCGTACACTGTATCCATTGAATCAATGTCTAATCACAAGCATAATTTTCCACGCCAGAATATTTGCAAAAGAAAACTCGAATAGCAAGAAATATCACGTAGGTATGACTTCATTGGATTTAAAAACTTCCTTATAATTCGAAACCTAATTTTATTACCACAAAAGTACTGAAAAAAAAATAAAACACATCAGATTAGGACAACCATAGCAAACAAATACTGGGAACTCAATGAAAGAGGACCTTCGCCGGTAGTCGAATAGAAAATAGGAAAAAGCAAAAACGTATAGAAACCTAGACGATCCATGCAGAAAAAGTGCTATCCTATACTTTAAAGAACCCCGACATCTATTTAACTGTAAGAGAGAAATAGCGAACATTTGTGTTCACGGAATAAAATTTACTCTAGGATAAGGATACAAAACAATTTTTAAACTAACAATAACAATAGAAAATGAATAAATAAAATAAACATACATATATATAAATTATCATATATATATATATATATACATATATATATATATATAAACTAACATAAAAAACACATTTAACCTAGATTAAAAATAGGTAAGTACATTATATACCGATGCACCCCCTGTCAAAACCGCACACACAAAGGAACGGGTGAAGCGAAGTCAACTGGGATTTTGTCCTGTAAGTGCCTGCTCGTTGGATTATTAGGAACGGTGCGGTGAAGACGAGAAGGCTGATTGGCTAAATAAAACTCAATAGAAGGTTCGCATATAAAAACGCGAAACAACCACAAGATCCTCTCAGAAACCTGTAGTTTTATTGTCATATATATATTTTATAACTTACTATACATATATATATATATATATATATATATATATATATATATATATATATATATACACAAAATATTATAATTGGAACACGTTGACATTTTTTATCACGTATCCTTTTTTTTCAAACCCAAATGCATGCTTTTTACATTAATATAAACGTAAACAAACGGAAATGAATCTTCCAATTAAAAAAAAATAATGAGGAAAATAATTAATATTTGTACACAATAACATACTTACTCTTCTCTTCAGTAGATAGTATATTAGTATAAGCAAATGCGTTTTTGATTATGTCAATGTCCACAACTTTACTTGATTTACATGGTGTGTCTTTACATTTTCTCTATTTACTTTTTGTACAGTTCACAATCCATTTATACAAGTTTTGCCTAACAACAGTAATCGATGACTGAGTCAATAATACACACATAATCAACCCGGACACGCGGATCAATTTGCAATATTAGAAGACATCACAGTTAAATCAAACTCCCACGTAAAATGGCAATGTAATAATAAAAGATTATAAATAATCCATCAAAAGAAACAGCGGTAATACATCATGGCAAAATATCATTTCGCATTTCTTCAGAACAGTGTGGTAATGAGTCAACCAAACCGTTTTATCACATGTTTCCGCATGAAGTACTTAGCAACCCCAAATCTTCTCAACTATATCCTTTAAATGGTGCAGATTTTAATGACCAAACGAAAATCGCGCCTATATCCCTCTTAAACTCAGAAAACTACTCCAGACAATATGTCACTATGCAGATCTAAGACACACTTGATGATCAGAACATATTCCAATTCTCATATCTGAGATATTATAAACAACTTTAGACAACTTTAAGGCGTGTGGGGTTTATCTACATACTGCAATGCTAATAAAAAAAAATCTAATCTGAGCTAGTCCGAGTGCCCTACAAAATCAATAAGAAATTACTTGCTGAACGCTGTTTCCCAAATATATAGAAATATCCTTTGTAGCAACATTTTACAGGAATTCTGATACATGAAATGAACAGCAGGATCATGCTCCTATCAAGCTGTTATCGTGAAAAACAACGAGTCATTTACAAATCTAGTGCTATTCTACCACTTTACGAAAGCCACACTGCTATATTAGTGACAATACTAATTTAGGTAATACTACTCTTTTCCGGATAGTTTTACGGTCATATTTGACTGCATATTCCCCGCATGTTATAATATGAGTGTATTACGTGCTATAGTGTTTGACATTATAACAACGTCTGGCATGATAATAGCAATTCAGGTAAGTATTAAATTAAATAGCAAAACATAATTTAATGTGTTCACGTCAATTTCTGACTAAACTTAGCATATTGGTTAAATATTAAATAACAACGCGAAATGAATACTATATGATTTGATGAATTTTAATCTTAATTCTATATCTCAATTGATTGACTTGGTGTTATTACATTGTGCTAATAAGAACTAATTTCACACAAAAAAATCGATGATTTCATTGAAATAGCAATGAAATCATCGTTTTTGTGTGTGAAATTAGTTCTTTGCTATGTAAAATTATGGAAATCCTGTGGTTATTCCTTATCCCCCCCCTAGCTTTGTCTCTTTTGCAACACACACACACACACACACACACACACACACACACACACATATATATATATATATATATATATATATGAATAAAAATAAAATAAAAATACCAGCGATGGTTGACGTTCTGTAGTTTTGAAAAAAGAAAAAACGAATAAATTTATGAAATGATCAACGTTTCGTCGTAATTGTAATATCCTGAAGATGTCATCTGCAATAAAAACGAAACATTGATCATTTCATGAATTCATTTGTTTATTTTTCTTTTTTGAAAACAACACACACACACACACACACATATATATATATATATATATATATATATATATACATAAATATATATATATGTGTGTGTATGTATATATATATATATATATAAGTACATAAGTATATAAAATACATAGTTTATTTAGTTATTCATGGAACATTTACGTGTGTTGAACATTCTATAATGACCTTTATCATGTTATAATCCTATTAGATACTATTAAATTTCAAGCATTTGAAATTTAATCTTATACGAAACAAACACAGTAGGAACTGTAGTAATATAATATATTAATACAATATACTTTAAAAACATTCTAATATGCTACGATATACTGACTTAATCCTTCGAGCATTTCCGTTTTTATAATACACCGGTATACACTATTGAATAGAACTGATTTGATGAATAATTCCTATAAATTACCTGGAACTATATTCTTCTAACCGGTGTTTAGATTATTGACATTGTTGGATGTAATAGCTGATTAAGTTTTGTGGATTCTGGCCGTGTCTCACACTACATGTAACAAGTAAATGCGTTCCATAGACGGAAGGACAGATTAATAAAATGGCAGTAGTAATGTTAGTTGTGAGCTGTTAATTTTCGTGTTTGAGATGCATTTATATACAAATATTATTCCACGCATTTATATACAAATATTAAAAGGCTGCTGCTAAAAATGTCTGTATAGCATTCCAGTATTAAAGAGTAACACAGAGCTGCCATCAAGAAATACAGAAACTTCTCTACAAAAGTAACGTAAGCTATAGACAGAGAAAAGATACTCTTATAAAAACAAACCAGCAGGCTAATTAATACGCGCCGTACGCAATAAAATAACACATTATTTGTATTATTGTATTATCTGAAGACGCATTGCGGAATTGTTATCATAGATATATTTTTTAAGCCTTTCGCATTTTTATACACTAACAGATGAGATCGATATGATTAGCTACACAAATAGACATGTGATAAATCTTACAATGCTGTATTACACGAAAACCATGTCAGCCATCTTTATAGCAAAAGAAATGCATTTACATTTAAATTTGTCCGTCTGTGTATTCTTATCAATGCGAATCACCGAAATGGTCTATAAATAAATTGTAATACATTGTTAAGCATCTAGGGACGAATACATTTCATCTTCGTGAAATCATACGTTGGTAATTATATAAACCAGTCGAGCAATTATATATTTCAACACCAATCTGTGTAATCGTAAAAAGTGCCAAATGTGCACTTATATTATCGGGTCCTAATATGATACGACTTATTACACAATCTACAGTTACATTTACAATAATGTTTAAAATATCATGGTAAAAAAAGTTCAAGTCACGTTCTGATTATTTTCCTAAAAATCATCATTATACTGGTCTTCTATGAAGTTTTTTTTCTACAACTGTATTCTTGCTACTCTACTTTCATCCAATGCATTTTAGTATCGTCAACAGATATAAAGCGAGAATAAAATCTTCACAAATGCAACGCAATATTCAACCTGGGGACCACTAAATTGGAGATATGTTGCTTTGCTGAGGATCGATGTATATACGTCGCTGGTGAACAAGTGTGTTAATTCCGTAAAAAAAATGTATGAACATACTTGTCTAACCAATTAAAGCTGTAAAATTTTACGGATGAGACAGAAGAATGCGAAGCTCACGGTTTGTTTCAAACAGGCGGTTTGACCACTGTAAAAGTAGCGGACGGATGTTTGTTTAAATAGACATTCGCACGAGTTATTTCCGGGCGTCGCTTCCATGGAAGAGAGGTTGAGCTGCTGACGGTCAACACGACAGTTCTAGGGTCGATCCTTGCTTTGGTAGAAGCGCTAGTCTAGCGGCACTAAAGAGTTGTGATACAACGAAACAGGATTGTATGTCGTTGATTACAAATATATTTTAAAGCCCCCCCCTATTTGGGTAGAACACTGTCGTAAATAATTCCCACTCGCTATTTAATTGGCTTAAAATACGAAGCTAACGATTAGTTTACAAACAGGCGGTTTGAGCACTGTACAAGTAGCAGATGGATGTTTGTTTAAATATACATTCGGGCGAGTTATTTGCGGGCGTCGCTTCCGTGGTCGAGATGTAGAGCTGTCGACTGTCAACACCACATTCTAGGCTTGATCCTTGACATAGGAAAGGTGCTAGACTAGTGGCACTGGTTAGTTGTGATACAACGAAACAGGACTGTATATCGATGACTATATATATATATATATATATATATATATATATATATATATATACACACACTAGCATTTCAGCCCGGCGTTATCCGGCTGTTTGGAGGTTTATGCTGAGCAAAAACAAAAAAAGGGTAATTCTTTTTAAATTTTGACCCCTATTATGACCTCTTAAAATTTATTGTTTTGGCCGCAAATCAAGTTATTAAGTAAGATCCATGTCCAAGCAACCTATATCTTAAATTTCAAATGTGTAGACTCAAAATTCTCGGAGGAGTTTCATAGAGTTCTCAAGTGCCAAATCGTTCGAATTTGACCATCTTAACAGCGGAGTTTCTGGCGGAAAACCGATGACATCGATTTTACCAAATCTCAATACCGTGTATATAAAATTCTGAGTGTGTTAACTGATATTTGACAGAGTTATTGCGTAGGAGAATTTACACAGATATACATATACACATACACACATACACATAGACCGACACACAGACACAGACACAGACACACAGACACGTTCACTTTTATAGATATATAGATAGATTGATAGATAGATAGATAGATAGACTAATAAATATAGCAAAAATATATACGTATACATAAATGTATATGGAACCAATTTTTTTTTGTTTACTGTAAAGATTTTACGCAAATATTATACAAGTATAAATCAAGTAGAATAGTATATAATTACACGTTATAGTTAACTGTAGAGGATCATCCCATGGGAAAACCGAAAAAAAACTAATAGGGAATCAATTAAAATGAACGTTTAAAAGAATATTTTGCTAGTGAATGCATTTCCACAACCCACGTATGAGAAAATTGTATTTTCTTTTTAAATAAATAGAAAAGAGGGTTTTTAATATGAATATCAATACACCCAAAAGAAAAAGGAATTTATAGGAGTATAGATATATACGGCAGTTGGATTATGTAAACTTTTAATCATTATTCATTATATCACTGATTATTTCTGTCACCTTCATGTTGGTCCTATATTAATGTGGCAATGATCATTAAAGGTCCGATGAAAATTAAAATCTTATATGATGTAAGTGTCATATATTACAAATTCAAATGAACAACTAAATATTTAATAATTCGACATCTCATGATTAACTATTAATCCCCACTGTTTCTAAAAAGATGCATTTATTCTAACTTTCTACCACATCCAATAAAAACGGTGTGTCAAATCTCTTACAATTATCTGAAAAAAGTTTCATGGCTTCTAGATAAAAAATAAATACTGAATAGGAATTAAGAACGAAACCAAAAGGTTTCATAATGTCTAGCTATTCTGTAACAGCATACATATCTCCTTGCTTAAATCATTTAATCTCAAAGTTATTCATGAAGAACTTCAGGATAAATCTGCTTTCTTTTTCAAATAAACTGCAAATGTAGTCAAAAATGCATTCACTTTTTTTAGACGATTTAACTTTTCAAGAGAAAACACGAGGCTGCCAAGTTAAGCACAAAGTAGTTACCACGAACATACCCGGCTGTTATATGAAATTACAAAATGATAACTTCATAAAAAAAACAATTGGACGGACGAAAATTAAAATCGCATACAATGTGAAATAGAATCGAACTTTTGTATGCGAAAAATATAGATGCATATATATATATATATATATATATATATATATATATATATATATATATATGGCTGTGTGCATTAAAAATACAATATCCTCAAATACAAACGGATACTGCAAAATTCGTCACGTTTTATGGGCGTTAGCGTGCAAGGGAGTAAACTGTATCGGCTAGCCAATTTATTTCCTTTCTGGTGGCTCAATAGTGTAGCACAAGCTACACAGTTATTTTCTTTAAATCTCTCGTTTAAAAAATAGACCTAGTGTGTTTTATATTGCATATATATATACACACACACACATATATATATATATATATATATATGAGCCAACAGTTAATAAAATGTGTTAAAAACACTTTGAAATGAGTTACAAACATATTTAATCTGAAAAGGAAACACTAGATTAATGAATAGTCCTTAATCCGCGGAGTTTCGAAGAAATACTTTTCTTCTCATCAAAGGGTAAGAATTAGCTAAATGCGGGATCGGATTTTGCATGCAGAAGTATTTGATGAAACAACAAATAAGTCAAAGATCTAACTTGAAAACAAACAAGTGAAGCAGAAGGAATATGGTGAAGTAAAATGTGATTACACCTGGATGGATAGTCTGGTGGAAGATAAAACATCGAGTGACGATAAAATCCAAATGTAAAACTTCAAGAAAGTTAAAATAATTTCCATTTGTACAAGTAAACTCCAAGGAAATCCCGTAATTTGAAGAGGATGGTCCATAATTATCCAAACGCAGAAATCCATGGAGTAATTCACACAAATGTGTACAGGGGAAAAAGAAAAGATTCCAATAATATTAATAAAAGAAAATAAAAGATATGCTTTTCACTCTACATCCGAGACATAAATATAAAAAAGATCAAGAAAGCGAAAAAAAAAACTTAGTAATAAAAAAATAATGATAAAGTTAAATATAAAAAAATGATCAAGTTTAATATAAAATAACATAAAATAAAATAAAGTAAATGGAAACAAAAGTCAAAATGACCGAGACAGTAAATTTAAAGACGGGAAAAATATATAGGGCAAAATAATATAGGTAAATTTAATGTACAGGTCATTACTAAAAAAAAACTTCAGCAAGACGACACTAAATAGAATGTAAATAAATAAATAGAAAATAAATAATAAATAAATAAAGAATAAATTTAAAAAACTAAATAGAAAATAGAAAATAAAAAAAATAAAAAAATAACAAAAATAATAAAATTATTAAAGGGGAGAGGAGGGCCGGTATCTGCAAATTCAGGAAAATGCAAGAAAAAAAGAAAGTAAATGGATATAGTTAAAATAAGTAAATATACGTACACGATATGAAAGTGATGGTAGATTGATATATTAGATAGATAGGAAAGTTTAAAGATTAAAGCAGAAAATGCAGATAAATAACCGGCCATGCAAAGAAGAGATAAAGAATTACAATAAAGGATTATTAAGTTATAAAGTATTAATAAGTATGTAGAAGAACGATAAAGTTAAAGAAAAAAATGTTATATCTATATAAACGGTAAAAGTAATAACTATGTAATTTCAAAATTGCCATAATTAAATTTGGACTTATGTTTACAGAAAAAGACCAGTTCGTTTTTAAAATTTATTATATTGTTACTTTGAGGGGAAGTAATTATAGTTATAGCTTCGGTTGTGCAGAGACGACATGACTTAGAGCCTGGAGTATAAGACTTTACTTTTTTATGATAGTCAATTTATTGAGAAGGGGGTATTGTTAGAATAAACTTTTTTAATTAAAGTATTTAGATAAGTTCCTTGGTTATTATTAGAATTATGGTTGTTAAAAGAAGAAATGTGGCTTGATATTCTTTTCTTTATTAATGTTGAAGTAGCGTCGATATATGTATGTACTTTATTTAAAGCTCGAGGTCTGGTATTAATATTAATTTGCTGATTTGTATTAGTTAAAAGTTTGAATTTTGTACATAGTGTTCAACAAATAATGGGGCAATGTCTGTATGAGGACTATATTGAAGGGATAAAACGTATATTAGTGTATGGATGGCTGTTAGGAGAAATATTGTTAATCTCATTAATATTATTATTATTATTATTATCATTATTACTAGTCGTATGATTGTTGATGGAAGGGCTTCTCGAGTGGTTAATTGGATTAGTAACTATATCAGATGGAGGATGGGAAGAAGAATAACTTGAAGACGAAATATTAGTGTCTGTTATGGGAGGTTTGCGTTGGAGCTCAGTAATAGTGCTAAAATATATAACATCTTTATGGATGCAATCATTATTAAGTGGGCACGATTATTTGTTATTACAATTACAGTAAGGTTTGTTTTTAATTGGGAAAGGGATTTTTTGGGCTGATTAAATTTTTTTTATTAGATGTTAAGATTCTTTGTGCTAAATCAGGCATTGTTGAATAAGAACTCCTGATTGGATTTTTATTGAAAATAGAACTATATCTGTTTGGATATTTGAAAGAGTTTTATACAATGTTGAAGACTTCCTTAGGAATATTAGTTTTACATTTAGGCTAAATGAAGGATTGAACCAAATATTTTTCTTTCTCCTGATGCGATTAAGTGGGTTAGAGGCATTGTGATTAGTATTTTGGTTTGAATTATAAATGTAGACTGGTTCATTGTTATTGATAGCGGCAGATCTTGTTATTTGAACTGGTTTCTTACGAGTCATAATATGTGTGATTACAGATTTAAGACGGCCTGAAGGAGGAGCATAATTGTTGTATTTAATCTTTTCCTTGTGTCCTGAATTCCATAAGGCATTATTGAAGAAAGTAGCATTTTGATTAAAAGGTTTTATCAGCAAAAATAGCGGAAATTCTTCTAGAGACAGATGGTACTATCGATTTTATAATTGAGTTAGGGTGGTTAGAAGATTTAGGGCCGTATAAAAGCGTAAGATTAGGTTTATGATAGGGGCTATGAGTTTCTGTGTTAAGATTAAGTGTAACATCTAGAAAATTTGAAGATTTTTTGTATGGTTCGATAATTATAGAAAGGTCAAAGTTATTGAAGTAGTTATGTAATTTTTTAATTGTTTTGTTCTACTCTCTTGGCCTGGCTGTTGTAGTAAAAAAGGGCATCGCCTCTATAAAAACCCCTGTGGATATGTTTAAAGTGGTATTTAAGTTCTTTCAGGAAGAAGAGTCCCACTAATTCGATAACTTCTGCAGAGTCAAAATATCCCATCAAGTTGTGAAAATTATCAGTGGTATCCTTTCTAGTCCAAAGCTTATTGTTAAATTGTATAAGGGACTTTCTCCCTAGGAGAATTAATTTTATTTCTAAATTAGTTAAGTCAGAATTTCTTTTAGCAAAGATAAGAGCCTTATTTAAAATGATCGGATAAATTGATTTATAAAAATTTTGGATGTCAAATGTTATGAAGATAAGGATGTGTTTATTTTTAAGGGAAACAAACCAATTAATTACGAAATCTTAATTCAGCCAAAGAGGGAAACCTACTATTTCATAAATAGAACGGAGGATTCTATATAGGATACGTTTGCTTACAGCTCCTAAGTCAGAGTTAGATAGGCAGATGAATTTGATGGAAGGGGCTGTCATAGAAATTATATTTATTATCTTTGAGGGTGGATCTAGGAGTACCCGGAGAAATTTTTTAAGGTAAGTTATGAATGTTCATAGAAGTCAGTAAAAGTTTAGCTTCAGAATTAATGGAATCTAAAGTCTTAGGAGGGACAATATTATAAGATTTATCAATTTCTTTATACAAAAGTGTTTTATGTGTAGTATAGTCAAGTTTATAATAATTTTTTGTCTCATCAGCGGGGACGAATATATATTTATTCTTTTTAACTTTTTTCTGCAAAATTATTTATTTTTGGAGTAGCCGGATAATAATGGTGTTTGTGTTTCTTAAATTTAATTTTTTTGACTAAATTTAACAGGGAATTCTCAAACTCTTCGAGGTAAGGGTTGTATTTGGGGTGGGAAGTAGTGTTTAAGCACTAAAATTTGGCAGCAATTCTTTCGAATTCCTTTTGTGAGTAATATATATATATATATATATATATATATGTATATATATCTTAATATATATGTATATATATAGATGCATAGATACATAGAAAAATATGGACACCATATATATACATATGCAAATATATACATATATATATATATAAACCAATACGCACACATATATATATAAGTTTACATATATATGTACATGTATATATATATATAGATAGATATATATATATATAGATATATATATATATATATATAGGTAGATTGATAGATAGCTAGATAGACAGGTGTAGACACCATAACCTTTTGTTTTTTATACTTAGTATATTTGTTCTTCTTTATCAAATATTTTCTATTGAAAGACAAATTGGGAAAGGTTTTTAGAGAACTAAAGTCCTTGTGAATAGCTGTATTTACAACTAAATGTTTCCACATATTTTGGATGGTTTCGAATCAATAAGTTTTAGTCGCTGGAACTTAAAATGTTGTATGCCGTTTTTTTTCATTTTTATGATTCCCTTTACTAGTGAGGAGGAGGCACGTGTGTATATTTTCACATGGTTAATTTTTTTCATAAGACACTTTGAGAGCGATCACACATCTGTACTATTAAATTTGACGCTTTGATTCTCTGCGTATTAGAGGCATATGTACTGATATATTTGGATCAATATATATCTAGGATGAATTGTTTACTTATCATACCACTTGTTTTCGTGGATGGTCATAGCAAGGTTTTATAACCAAACACTCTTATATATGGGCTTTATATGGTATTTCTTTTAAAATTTTAAAGAATTGTGACTCCGAAGCATACATGTATTCATATTAATAATTGTATTAGAATCTAGATTCGCTAGAAAATGGAAAATTTGGACACAAGTGTTTGTTTGGACTATCTACATCTATAAAAGCTCATGGTGCTCCTCGTTATATATTTATTCAAACGGAAAGGAGATATTTAGCATGGCTTTAGATAATGTAGGAATAGATGCTGTAAATACCGGGTTTTTATTCTGAGAACCGCCACATCTAATTAGTTAGAATCTTAATTTATCTCTCATTTTATATTTATAGCATTAAAACTTGTAATCATGAGTAATTAAATTGTTTTAAATCGGATCTAGATTCGAGATTTGGCATACGAATGTAATGCAACAATTCTACACATAGTTGACAATAAATTCAGTCTGAATATAAAAAGATGTTAAAAACTTGATATCCTATTTTTAGTGATGAAAAGTAATGAAACACTTCAAACTAATATTCTTTATCATCTGAGTATTTATCCGTTGCCTTAAAGGCAATCAAATAACGTTTCAAGTACTTCTCTACTATTGTCCGAACAATTTTGATATTAAATAGATGTGCTATATTTATTTTATGCCTTTTCATGCCAGTGCCTATCACATGTCTCTTCTTACTTCCTCCCATCCTTCTCTTGTATCTTAATGCCGGCAATTCTTTCTAAATCGGGTTCATTGCAAATCAATTTGTTTTACACAAGTCTCGTTGGAATTCGTAACGGCGGTTTATGACTGATATAAATACGGAAAATGTGATAAGATATTAATATTGATCAGAGTAATTCATCTTATCGATGTCTGCTTAGTTTATTTCTTTTCTTGTGATGTCGACCTAAAGTATTTTCCACGATTTATAAACTGATTTCATTCTTTACGTAACCAGATCATGAAACAGAGTAAAATTATTTATACCTTAACGACAATTTTCGCCCAAAGTTTAGAAAGGTTATATTATGACCTATAGTTATCAACTAAACTTTCTTATAGCAGGTTGTTTTGGGCATTTGTTCATGTAGGAGTATGTTTTGTTTATCATGACCTATCCGTGGAGTTTTGGAAATAGACGTCCATATGCGTATAGATATTTTAAAAACGAATTTCAAAGTTATTATGATATTAGTGTTACATAATGATATCTGCATTTTCGCTTTAAATCTAATAAAATGAGGTCAAACATTTTCTTTCAATGTTTTTATTCATTTATATACTAGCAGTTCACCCCTGCTTCGCTTGGGTCCTATGTACTGTTCATAACTTGCCGTACGTGTTAATATTCTTTATGTAAGATTTCAATTGTTTAGACCAAAATTTGTCTGGGTAATTTCGTACAGACTCCAGAGGTAATTTTTAAAAAACTTTTATCCCAATTTGGAACCTTTAACATTTATTAATTTGGTCGTAAATCAAAATACACAGTTTTATCCACCTAACTCTACAATTCCAAGTGTTTAGACCCAAAATTGGCGGGGGGATTTGGTAGAGTCTGCAAAGGTCAATTCTTTCAACTTTGATGTTTTGGAACACAAAATTATCGTCCAAAAACTTATTAAAATTTGGTGCATGTCTGAATACCCGTTATATATAAATTTCAAATGTTTAGACCAAACATTGACCGAGTAGTTTGCTAGACACCGCAAATGTAAAGTCTTTTAAACGGTGACCCCATGGCAGCTCCAATTATAGACTCAAATTGATTAAAAAGTTTGCTATATCTCTAAATACCCTTTATGTAAAATTCCAAATGTTTACTCCAGAAATTAGTCGAGTAATTCTTTAGAGACCGCTAAGCCTGAATTGGTTTTACTTAGAAGCCAATTTTGACCCCTTTGTTTTTTCGGCTCAAATCAGATTAAAAAGTTTGGTCCATGTCGAATAATCCTAAATTTAAATTTTCAACTTTTTAGCCCCCCCTTCAATTGGCGAAGGAGTTTGT
Source organism: Euprymna scolopes (assembly GCF_053919585.1). NCBI lineage: Eukaryota > Metazoa > Mollusca > Cephalopoda > Sepiida > Sepiolidae > Euprymna > Euprymna scolopes. Next base: position 5,000,538 of record NC_136509.1, read on the forward strand.
AGACTGTTCAAAGGTCAAATCGCACACATTGGCACCTTAAGAGCCAAATTTCTGACCGAAATCCAATTAAAAAGATTTTCCCAAATCTCAATACTCCTTATGCTTGATCTCGAATCTCCAGACCGAAAATTGAGTGTATTTGGCAGAAAATGTACACAAATCAACACACACACATACACACATACATTTTCACTTTTATAGGCATATAGATAACTAGCATGTTATCCCGGCGTTGTCCGGGTGTTGGGAGGTGTATGTTGAGCAAAATAAAAAAAGAAAAAAGTAGTAGTAGGATGAACCCTTACTGCGAAGGAAAAAAGAATGGGAAAACACGTGACGTCTTCGCTGTTACGATCACGCCAAACCAGACCTGACGTAGGTTTAAATTAAGGCTAGACAATCGAAAAAAAGGGGGTGTCTTTTTACAATATCGGCGGAAAAAGCGATACCTCAATGTAGAAATGTTCGAAGTTGAAGGTAAAGGTATTAATGTATTTAACCAATTTTTCAATATTTCAATTTTTCGATATATGTCGCTTTAGGCAGACAGGCAAACACACATACATACATTTATATATTCGTAGATCAAATTTTCGAGCCACACCGATAAAAAAGGGTGGCACTATCTCTGTATACCTTCATGAAAAATTTCTAATGGTTGGACGAGAACTTTTCGGAGTAATTTGGTAGAGACTGCAGCGGTCAATTTCTTTTACACATTGCCCCTATCATGACACCTTTACATTTATAGTGTTAGGCTCAAATAAAGTTATTAAGTTAGATCCATGTCCGAGTAACCTATATCTAAAATTTTAATTTTTCATACCCAATGTTGGCGGAGGATTTGGAAAAGTTCTCAAAGGTCAAATCGTGGCATTTGACCCCATAACAGCCAAATATCTGGCCGGAAATCGATTACAAAGATTTTCCCACATTTCCATACCCTGTATATAAAAGTTCTTCCATTAGTTTGCTTCATAAATTTAGCATATAAATCTATCGATATATAATTTTAATATGTCTATTTTTCTTCAGGGCCATTCATTTTTTCCCTCGTTATGTATAGATGTTTTTCTTTATTATAGTATCCTCCAGGTTTGATATTTTTTAAATTAATTTTCTTTATCTTTTCATCTTTATGTCTAGTGTACAATATATGTTTTTTCCGTTGTGTTTATTTTTTTCACCGTAGTAACCCAAGGTTCGATTTTCCACACTCTCGTATAGGTGGAGTGGTACACGCGCAGCAAAATTGGGTATTGTTGTACTGTTATATCATAAAAGGTGGCCGTGTGTGTGATCGTCTTAATGTCCTTATCTAATTGTTTTATGCTTTCTGTGTGTGGGGGGTGTATGTGTGGGTGTGGGTGTGTGTGTGTATATGTGTGTGCGGTACATGTATTTTGGACATACCTTCTTCATGCATCGTCGATCTTCCACCTGGAATTCATCTTTTCTTGGAGGGGAGACTGGGCCTGTTTGTGACGAATATTAATTCACTCCAAGACGATGAATAAGTTTTATATAGACTGTATTCATCTTCCAGGTCGATCGCAGAAGAATGGAAAGTGAATATTTGCTTGCGTAGTTAAGGTCTTATTTTCTCATACGTCAGCTCGCTCCCCGCCGTCTTCTCTTGTCTACGTCCAAATACACACACACCGACTCCAGCTAACCTGATCACGTGACTCACACTCATATCTGATTAGCTGACCCTCATTTCCGGTAAACATGTCTACAATATGATTTAACACTTTTCTTTCTTATAGTCAATCTAGTTCCTTACAGAAGAAAGCATACAGCAATGATATGTTATAACGAGTAACATCTTCATTTGGATTGATAACAGACGCGTACAGTAATAGGTCTGCACATTGAAATATAAACTTCCCATTCCATGTTGTCGATATATCCTTATTACTTTTGCATATGTGCAAATTTGAAGATAGCTTCCAGATCTTTTAGTTTACATTTAGTTTATCTATCTAGCGATTGATCAACAGGATGTAACGGCGATGGAGCGCAATAAGATTCTAGTTGATAATTTTTATTCTTAAGAAATCAGTAATGTATATAAGATCCAAAATAATGCTCAATATGTATATTTTAGAGTATACATTTAATTGGCTTCAGACGCCTGTTCTTTATTTGTCGCTCGTTTTTTAGCAGATGCGCGTTCTTGAAACGAATAGCGCGTAGATATTTATTATAAAAAGTTAAAGATTTCCTTAACTTTTCTATGTATATCTCTTCTATTTAGACTACTTTTCAGAATTCAAGGAAAGTGTTGTTTGCACCGCCGATGCAACTTAAGGTGTTTCCTATGTGTAGATTTTTAAACGCTTAAATTATTCAACAACCGGCAGATTATGTTAAACTGACTCATTTATTTAACCTACTGAAGTAGCATATCCTCGTTCAACAACTGTACTAATTCACGATTGAATTTCTCATTCGCTTTGAGAATTTAATCTTCAACCAATTGAAGAGGGTTGTACCATACTAAGGTAGACATATTCGAGATGAGAACTGTAGTCTAAATTATCCTAATACTCTTATTTGTAATAAACTATTTTTAATATGAGAATATTGACGTAGTGAACTCACTATAAATTACTACTAATATACCGGTGTGTGAGGAGGCAAATTTACGAAGATTATTACATGATATAGATTACTATACCCTGTTACAGTAATTAAGAAGTGTTTTTCATATTTTTCTAACTATATATTAGCTGAAGCAATCTAGAACATTAACTCAAGTAAACAACGCATGCTGTAATAATATTTGCTTTACCTGTTTTTACCCCCCCGGATGACATTGTATCCGACGGTATACTACAAAATGGATTTAAACTAAATCCTTGCTCAGGCATCACTGGTGTGAAAAAGTAGAACAATTATTGCTGTAGCATGGATACATTATAGCGCACATATTTATATTACTCTATAATTATCAAAATACTTGTTTATCATTAAATATCCTAGTTTACTGCATTAGATACATTTGTTAGAAGATCTATTGAAATATATTAATACGTGCGATTAGTGTCAAATAATTTGTAATACGTGCATTCCAGTTGGAAGAGATATTTTCCAATAACACAGATCCATTCCATTCGACAAATATATAAAATAAAGGCTTAAAACACGAGTTGTACTACATTAAGTGTTTAAAATATATTTCCATTTAGGGAATAAATAATATTTTGTGCTTCATCCTCGGGAGAATTCGTCAGGCTTATGCGTAGAGTTGTGATTATCGCGCATATTTATATAAACACATGTTACTAAATTTGCTAGTAACATAATAAGTGTGTTATTATTCAGTTTTTACTAGCACGCATTATTTTGACCTGACCTCGGCGAATTTAGAGAAGCCTATTTTCTCTTGGTGCTTTGATATTAATAATTTTAGGTTACAGAGAACAAAATATTTTTGTTCCTGAACCCGTTCACCATTCTTTAAAACAGTCTTGTAATCATTTCCCCAGACATCTCTCGGCTGACTTTTTCACTTTTGTAAAACTGCATTACTTTACTAATTGTATATAGTGAAAATCAAGATTTCTTGTATTTCGCAAAGATAAGACTCCCTTCTCATTCAAAGGTTTAACGAAATATATTAAAGTCAGAGAAGCCTATTTTCTCTTGGTGCTTTGATATTAATAATTTTAGGTTACAGAGAACAAAATATTTTTGTTCCTGAAACCGTTCACCATTCTTTAAAACAGTCTTGTAATCATTTCCCCAGACATCTCTCGGCTGACTTTTTCACTTTTGTAAAACTGCATTACTTTACTAATTGTATATAGTGAAAATCAAGATTTCTTGTATTTGAGACTCCCTTTTCATTCAAAGGTTTAACGAAATATATTAAAGTCAATCGAAATTACTATTTATTATAAAAGAAAAGAGTTCCAATAAATACAAAATATTTATATTTTTTACATTTTAACTGTACCAATTGGACAAAAACTTAGCTTGAATTTGGAATTAAAAAATAAAGCCTTTTAAAATAACGTTTTCCCCGTTTAATTTCGTAGAAAAAACTTCCTAAAAGTTAATTAATTTTAAAAGATTAAAACTCCATTATTACAAAATATTCCATTGCAGCATGGGTTAAAAAACTGTTTACATTTTATTTTAATATTAAGTTATAATATAAACACGACTTTTGCCATCTATTTCATCGACATATTAAAGACGATTTTTAAATATTGCGAGCATAATTAACTATTTTAAATATAACTACGGTGTCTAGTTTGTCACTTTTTACCAAATAAAATATGGAAATTCGTAATTAATCAAATAACAGCCATAAATATTTAGAAAAGCCGTTTTTTATAGTTAATGTATAAATGTTTATAATATTACTAATCATTTATCTGTGTAAAACTTAAAATCTAACAAAATTATAACAAAGATTATTTATTAGTTTCCATTTGAAGAAGATAAAAAGGTTTTTTTTTTAAATAGCATTAAGTCGCTTCCGCCGTTCTATATTTCGTAAAGTAAACACAAGTCTTACGTCACGGGATTATGTAAAAAATTATTCACAAACGTTTGGGGGGCCTTACAAAACCCTCTCTTGGCTTTCGAAAAATGTACGTTATTTCAGCACTGTACCTAAAATACTTGAGTACAAAAATAGATAAAAGAAACAAATGCATTCCCGTGTTTACAAAATGGGGTATCGAGTTACTATAATATCGTAACTAAAATTGAGCACCCCTACAAATGTCGAAATACAAACTTTTAATTTTTTTCTTTAATAATCTTGCATATAAATGCCCATTTAATAATAATCCACTGAAAAGTAAGAAGAAACCGAACAGATATTTTTAGTAGGAGTGGCTTTCCTACAGGCTCACTAATTTAATAAAAAAATATCTACTAAAGTTCTACATTAAATTAATGAAAATAGAAGTTACATTTTTATGATGACTGGCAACATGTCAATCTTGCAGCATGAATTTTCGTGTCTTAACTGTTACAAGTCAAACTGAACTGGCAAAAAGATTTCAATAATATTATTCTTTATAAATTTTTATTGATGTTTTCTTCACCAATCCCTCTACTGCATATATTATTTTTTATAACAGGCAGTTGTCACATGTAAAGGGATAGTGTCTTAAAATATTAAAAGATGTCTAACATAGAGGTGATAAAAGTTTCACTTACTGAAAAACAAAAGTAGTTTAATATATTTCATCACTTTCTTGTCAGATTTGTTAATGCTGAAGGACTGGGCAGGAAAAAGGTCATGTTTTATGGGTTTTTCACAAAGTTAAAATATATTCACATCATATTTTTATCCCCTTAGCTTTTATTTTAACAAGTAGCTTAAAATTAAATATTCTACATATTATCTTCTAATACAAACAAAAGAAATGTTTAACATTTTCTGGAATCGTTTTGCCACGTAAGTTTTGAATACTACTTTTCATTGGTTCGTCACATATATGTTTTCTGATTCCGATACCTAAAAAAGTTCTAGATGTTCTAGATTCTGATTAACTGCTCAGCATTAATCATATTTATTTTCCATTTCAAAACCTGCGTTGCCTAAAAAACAAAAAAAAACAACAAATAAAACAAATGAAGAAAATCCAGTTTCATAAACATTTTTTAAAACTTTTTGACTATGGACTTTATGTAAATATTAATCAGCATCAAAATAGCTTTGCAAAGATATCAAACTTGATCATATTCGGAAATATCAAAATGTTTTATATTAAGTCGCAGGTACTAGGTTCCGCGATTTTCAATTTGCCTACTTCTTTAACACGCTTGTGACGATAGTTTTACTGAAAGACGCATCACGAAATTTGGAATATATACCGTCATAAGATATGCAAATATTCTGTAAAAAATATAAGAAATTGAACGAACGGTTTTAAAAAAAAATACAGGTTAAAAGTTAAGGTCGAGGTTAACTTTTTTTCATTTGAGCTTGAAAAAAGATATTCCACGAGCCAATTACAGACTTACTAACGTAATTTAAAATGATATATGAATGAACTTTGTAGGCCCATCAACAATAGAGATATCGTATTTTAAATTTGGTCACTACTTCATAAAAATTCACATTTTTGTAAAAGGTCAAGGTCATATCTTAGGAACCTCTTGACCTTGAGATTTTTAATAAGTACCATTCAATTCCTTTCATGGAGATCTATAAGTGTAGGAAACTTGAAAAAATCCGTGTCCGACACGGTTTTATCCCCTTTCGATTTAACATGGAATGAGCTATATATATATATATATATATATATATATATATATATATATATATATATATATATATATATATAAACTTGTGTGAAAATAAATCCGTGAATGACTTTTATGATTCTCTTTGAAAGTGTAACCATTCGTTCTTAGTATATATGAGGAAAGTAATTGGCTTTAAAAATAAATATACGTTTTTTAGGACGCAATGATCTACCAAAACTGAAGGTTTACATGACAGCATGTGTATTAGTAATATATGTTACATGCTGTTGTAGGTTATAACTGCCATGAGTCGATACGTTTATAAGATGTCGTGATATTTATACTTGCTTACCATGTTTTCTTTCCTTATATGTGAAACATAATTCACACTTAAAAACAAAATTATGCGATAAGAATCTTGTTTGGAAATAATTAAAAAAAAATAACAAAACTTTATAAAATTACAAACCTTGGAATGTTATGTATTTATCCATGGAAATTTTACATTAAGCCAGATAAATAAAATAGTTATATAATAAACAGTGTTTAGTTAAGTAGAAAAAAAACTAGCATTTATGTGATACATTAGACACGTTATAACAAATGATTAAAAAAGATTGTGTACATCAGTTTTAAAGATTTGTAGATGCACGGTTACATAAATACAAGATGCTCTTCCACATCTGTCTTAGAAAGGGATTAGAGTGACAAGGCATGGAAATTAACCAAATAACTCTTCTCCACAGAGAATTCTTCAATTTAAATCACTGTTTCTACACGTTTATAGTTTGGATTCAAAATACGAATAATACTATAATACCTTTCTAACTACCAATTACTAATATGTTCAGGAACTTACGACCGCAACCATATATCATTACACACTTTACAAAACTTGTTTATATATCTATACGTGCTTACAAAACTTGTTTCATATTATTGTTTATAGATTAGTGATTTGGTATAGTACTTAAGAGTTATAAATTATATGTATTGATAATATTGCAGTCGTGTTTTTGTACTTGTACCTTTTAATTTTCATTAACATCATTTACTTTATCAGGCGAGCAATAAATGTTAACAAAATCTAGTATTAGCTGAAATATACATTCAGTAATAGAATCTTCTTTAAAAAATATTATATAATCCTGGGTTTAATTGCTTATATTTACCATGTTTCTTTTATTAGGTTAAATTGCAGCACCGACTTTCCTTTTTTTTTGTTTTAACACATTTTATTTTCAATACATCTTAATATAAGTAAACCCTACAAGTAAAAGTTTATGCATAGCTTTGTATACACTATGGGTAAGGATTACCTTAACATGACTATTTTCAAAAGTGCCCCCTAGATTTTAATGTTTGCTATATTGTGAATTTCATTTTACCTTTCGGGTCCACAATTGGTTAAAAGTATGCGTCTTTTACTTAGTATATGCCTCTTGGATTTGAAATAGTATTACAATTGAAAGACGTGAAATTCTTACAGGTGTATTGCAATGATGTGCTTACACGTGTATTGTTATACATTTAGTAATCGATTTTCCTCACAAAATGTATACTGTTATTTTAGATATCACTGCGCTGTTATACGATAAGATTGCTAATATTTATTGTGCTATACATTTTATCCAGATTTGTTAGACGTATGTTGTTGTCTCAACAGAATATTCTATCAATTTAGCTCATATGAAAAGGAAAAACAGCAATTTATGCCTCAATGTTTATGGATAGAACGTAGTATTTTAATAAGCATAAACTTTTTCTGAAGCATGCATGACATTTGCTGTTTGATATAATGCCATGCGTAGGTTTGAAATGGCAGTGAATTTACTTTTACAGATTGTTTTAATTGATTCGAAGAATGTATGTTTTACTCTGTCCATCGATTTTGAATTATAATAGTATTACAATTTATAAACATGAACTTTTTATATATTGAGGTTTTGAATAACAATTAATTCCCGCTAGTGGTAAAACGTGAAGAGAAAACAGAAACCGTACCGGCTCTGTATTGTGCCGCATGCTTTCTGTGTCTCACATGTGCTTTCCAATGAAAGCTACATTATGTTTCTAGTTCGATATATTTATTAGCAATATAATAATTCAAATTGGGGTCTTTTGTGAATGAATTGTTTGAGTTGTTTTCCCGACAGTTTAATTTGTTTATTGTTTAATGTAGTTCTAAGATAACCGGTTATTATCATGTCAGCTATATAAATATGGGGCTATATGTTCTGCAGTATTGACCAAAAACATTACTTAATTAACTTCACAATTTACTGTTTCAAATTGAGATAAAAAATCCTGCGTTTTAAACCCCATAATAATATTTAAGAAACTATTTTTCGTTTTTTTTACAAGGTGGTCGCCACTTATCAAGGCCAAGAATTCACTCAGGGATAATGATTATTGTAACTACAGTACGTTAGTGTGGATATTTAAAGTGTCTACTTAAGGGGCGATTCATCAGGCATTTGTTTACATTTGACTTGAAGACATCCAAGTTGTAGTCAGGAGGGAAGCAGGCAGACGGAACAGAGTTCCACAGGCGTGCAGTTCTAAGAAATTGGCTTTGTTCATGGAATCTACGTTTTGATTTAGGCATATATAAAGAGTGGGGAAAGTATTTGACAGTAGATTCAGCTATGCGGGTGTTTTTCGTGAAAGATTGGCGAGGGGGGGACCAGAGATTGGAGTTCAGACGAGCACCTGCGATGGAAATAATGATAAAACAAAGATAGGCTGCAACGTCTCTTCTGTGGAAGAGAGGTTGCAGGTGAAGAGAAAAGGGCATCCCCCTCGAAGCCACGAAGTTACTTTTGTACTCTGTCAAGGCAGGATAAGTTTTTTAGCAGCTTCTGCCCAGATATGGAAACAGTACTCTATCCTTTGGCGTACTTGGCTTTTATATAGATAGAGAATTGCATTTTATATAGATATACAAATGCATCAGTATTGAGATATCTTCTAGAGTAGTAGAAGGATCCCACCATCTTTCCAGCGACCTTGGAAACAGACTTGATGTGCGTGTTCCATTTCAGATAAGGAGTGAAGGTCAAGCCCAGAAGCTTGTCAAAACATGGGGCTTCTCCTAGATGAGAGCCATCCATTTCAATTGATGCCAGATGTGGATCAGAGCGTAAAGTATGTAAAGATAGCAGCTTAGTTTTAGATGCATTACAGGTAACCGGCCACATCTTCACCCACTAAACCACTCGTTCGAGATCAGCGGGGAGAGAATCAGAGAGAGCTTCGTAATATACATCCTCTCATGTTTTGGCGTAGATGGTTGTGTTATCCGCAAAGATGTAAACGAAAGATATTAGTATGTGTTTAGGGAGATCATTGATGTAGATCAGGAAGAGAGTTGGGCCCAGGATAGCCCCTTGAGGGACTCCAGCATTTATATTGCGGGCCTCTGATATTTGTCCATCAACCACTACTCTTATGAACCTATCAGAGAGAAATTATTTAAGGATAGAGGGAATATTTCCAATCATACCGTAGCTGGAGATCTTGTGAAGTAAGTGTTTATGCCATACCTTGTCGAAGGCCTTTGATATGCCAAGAGCAATTGCCCGGAAAGGAAGCCTTTGTCAAGAGAGTCACTAATCCTATGAGCGGTAGAACTTGCAGAGCGGAAACCATATTGTGTGTACTAAGAAGGTTATTCCTGCTGAGGTGGTTGAGTATTTCTCTATTTAATATGGATTCCAGCAATTTAATCATGACACACAGGAGACTTATTGGTCTGTACTTAGAGGGAGATGACTAATCATCTGAGTTCTTAAATACAGGGCATACTGACTAGGTTTTCAGGGTGTTGGAAAGCACTTCTCTTTAAGGCAACGTTTAAACAGTTTCGTAAGTATGGGAGCAAGTTCTGGTTGAAACTTTTGTAACGCTATAATTGGGATGCCGTCAGAGCCAGCAGCTTAACTGGAATCAAGGTTCTTGATTAGCTTGGCTACCTCATGCACAGGTATTTGTATGTAACCTAGCGTGTTCTATGTTATAGAAGGAACTATGTGGAGTTGATGGCCTTCGTAGCATAGCTGCAAAGTTCTTGGCTAATAGTTTGGCCTTGTCTGAAGCTGACGAGATGACCGCTGGTCCGTTTATAATGGTTGGGTTGGAACGCATGCTTCTGTTCAGGATCCTATTTGTTATTTGCCAAAACTGGTGGGAACCAAGCCGCTCATCAGCTTCTTTGGATTTAACAGACTGGGCATATGGCTCTTTTGAATTTTTATTACTCTTTTACAGTCGTTGCTGGCGGTCCTGAAAGCAGCTTTAATCTCAGTGCATCTATTACGTCGGTAGCTATGGAAAAAGTGATTTCTGTGTGCGATCGCAGCAGCATATTCTGGGGAGAACCATTGCTGACTGGTAGGTTTTTGTCAGAATTCTTTAGAAGGTATTAATCGATTTATGCCTACAATAAACTATTTTATCAAGTCTGCTACTATAGAGGATAACTCCTTTTTGAACGTGGAATGAAGAGGTGGATCAGATATAAATGTACGTAAGCTATCCTAGTCAGCCATGGGGAATCGATATACAGTTAGTGGATGGGAACGTATGGGGACATTACATTTCATTTTTATCTTAACTGATACGACGGAGTGGTCGGAGGATCCTAGAGGAGAAAGAACGGAACATGAACATATCTTAGGGGAAGTTTAGAGAAAAAGGTCCAGGAGTCTTGCATATTGCCCTATAGTATCGGGAAGAAGGGTGGGATCATAAGCAATGAGAAAATCATGACAGAGCCTCCCCTCATCGTCCGTCCTATTTGAGTGGGTCAGCCATTCCACGTAAAGGACGTTGAAGTCACCACAGATGTGGATGTTAGCCGAGGGGTGTGCAGACAGGATGTGCTTTATTTTTTCAGATATGCACTAAAAGATAGAAACTCCCCTCTTGTGGGGCCGATAGAGAGCAAATTTAAATGCAGTGGTGTAAGCAAGTGCAACCCGGAAGCACATATAAGGTAAATTAGGACCTTCTCTAGAGATATCCCTGCTACATGGGAAGCCATATTTAATATAGACACATATTCTATGCCAATGGCGATCTTTGGGGTCAGATTAAGATGTTAAATTAGAGGATCCGTTAATTATGAACTCATCTAGAGAAATTGTCAGCCTTATTCCAGTTTCGCTTAGAAATAATATGTCCGGTGACGTCTCCTGTAATTGTGTTTTAACTTCTGGAAGGATGGAACGTAGACCCCTGATGTTGGAGAAGGAAACCTGGCAGTAGAGGTCTTCGTTGAAAGATGGGGTTCTAGGTTTATTCGTGTTTTCTTTTTTGAGATATTTCATGTTGAGGTTTTGGGATTTGTGGAGTAGGTGGGCATATTGGTTAGAGCAGTACAGAGAGGGGAAGTAAGAGATGAAAAGACAAGAACATTTTTGTAGCACATGAAAAGGTAAGCCGTAACAATTACCCACTAGTATGGCATCAGGAGCCCCACCAGAGACTACTGCATTGTCCAGAGCCCAACCTTATTATAAGTATAAGCGATGTAAGATAAATATTTATATAAGTACCGACGTTCGAATCTTATTCCCATCCTTTTCTGTATCTAATAGAACTTGATCGTTAGAAGTGATAATGCAAATATATTATTCATGAGTATCAGAATTTCGTATGCTTCTTAGGAAAGCGTGAGGCGTATAGAGCTTTAAAAAAATTCTACTAAAGAAATTGAAAAATAAACCATGCTATTTATTGAAACTTGAATAAAAAAAACTAGCGATCTGTTCTCACCTTATAATTCAAGAAAATGGAGAAAAATTGACAGGATGTGCGTTCGACAGGAATATTACCTAAACCAGTTATAAATGATCAATATTCGCTTTATTTTCAAGTTATAAAATTTAGGCCCTGCCTTAATAGACGCAAAACAATAAAAATAATTAAATTTTGATGAACTAAAAACCAATATAATAAAACTACATACAAGTTTACGCTGGAAGAACAGCAGTACCATTTGTTAATTAATTACGGAGTAGATTTGAGATCGCTATCAACAGATTCTCAAAGCGAGCACATAAATATATGTAATTGTATTATGCAAGCCATGATGCAAACTGTCATATGAACGAAACAATAAAGTAAATAAATATTCCTGATATCAAGAAGATGTAAAGATAAAATATAGAATGAATAAGATCGAAATAAAATAAAATAAGTAGATGCGTGATTTACGTAGTGAATATCGTCGTATACGAAAAACTCGCACAGGAAATTGCATTATTACGTGCCGTTTATACGATATATATATATATATATATGTATATATATATATATATATATATATATATATATATATATATATATATATATAAGATACTGATAGAATTCGCGCCTGGTCCACAAAGTATGGAAATGACACATTTAAAATTTACAAAAAAAACGTTTACAAGTGTTTTTGATATAGATGTACATCAGAATACTTTGATGAGTATGATTAAAATTAAATAGGGGTGGTATGATAATATAGTGGGGTCTGCGTTCGCGCCTGGCGTCCATATAATGGAAATAGGCACATACGTAAATAAAGACCTTTCCTAACTATCTGCGTAAGCATACTTTGATAATTATGTTTCAGTTTGAAGAAATATGGTATAATAAACCTTTGGGGAGTTCGTTCGCGTCTGACCTCCATAGAATGGAAATATGTCACAAAGTTTTACAAGGTCTTTTTAATATAGATCCACAGAATATTGTGATAATGTTTCAGTGTGAACAGGTATGGTATAATAAATTTAATTTGGGGTTTATCTATTTTATTTTAATTTTCATCATATTTTGCTTTAGTTTTGATATCAACAAATTCGAAGTTATCTCTTTACAACCCTTCCATTTAATAACCTATCATACTTTCGTAAATCATTTTCTGTACGCTGTTTTTGAACTCAGCCAACGATGGGTACTTTTGCTTATATATATATATATATATATATATATATATATATATATATATATATATATATATATATATATATATATATATATTCAATATAGAGGTAGGATGGAGGAGAAATCAAATATGTTTCTTTCTCTCCGCCGTTCCAACTCTTATTTCTTTTCTTTACTATATTTTCTTTTAAACGTGTCAACATTCACAAACTATAGACACCCTTTCTTTCAGAGTGTAAAGAAAATTCGGATATTTTTATATACAAAACGGAAGAACCTTGGTTATCGGTTCAATATTCTCTTTCTCGGTTTGATAGATTATTCAATCATCTAGTACTGGCTAGCTTCATCGTTGCTTATATTATGGGGTTATGCACGTAACATACACGCATAGACACACACATACCCACACCCATATATATATGTATATATATATATATATTTCTGGTCAAAATCATAAGACCGCTTAAGAAAGTAAGCGTTTACGCAGATTATTGAATGTTTAATCAAACAAATGGTTGGAACCATTGCCAAAAGGAAAAATATGATGGAAAAAATAAAATATACTTCATTCGAAACCTTAACCCTGATCTAATAATATTTTTTTGCATATTCTTATGCCAAATTACCCGAACTCTTATAAAAAACAAGTATTAATTGATTCCAAAGTCGTTTAAGTAATTAAATGTGTTATCCATCAAGACAAAATAGCATCGAATGTGTTGTTTTTTTTTTTTCAAAATTTTTAATTTCATTCAAAATAGAAGATATATTGTTCTGATTTTCACATGATTTAACTCAGGCTGTTTTTGTTTCTGGAAGAAAGTGAGCACAAGAATAATAGATTTTAGATTGTTTTCCAAACAATCTGTTTTTTTCTGCCATGACAATGTACATTTGCATTTACTACAGGATTCCTATTTTAATGTCGTAAATATAAACTTACGGTGAGGAATTCAACTAATGCATATTATTATTATTTAAATAATAACATTCGAAATAAGATATAAATACATGTCATTAGTAAACCCTTTTTTATTGTTTATAAATGTTTACTTACAGTCACTATGAATTTAAAATTTATTTTTGTACGTATATATTAGTTTTTTGTATGTATATACGCATTCTAGATATTTCCCTTGTTTATTGTCGAGTAAATTATCATCTCATCATCGTAGATTGGTTGTTTACTTTGAACGCTCTTTGTTAATACAGGGATATTTACCTGTTTCTATTACTGTTGATAACTATATATTATATTACGCAATTCGATTATGCTACTACGACGAAATGAAAGCAAAGTGTAAAATTGAAGCATTTTATTGATCGTGAATTGGTAAATAATAGCCCTGGGGATGCACTCACGCTGTATAAACAGGTTCTAACTACGCCCTTCTCGTTTGGCACATGTTTTGTATTTTAAGTAATGCGGCAAGGGGTTACGTTCGGAATTTTTGCATCTCAGTCATTATTATAATCTGGCTTACAGGGCGAGCATTGTTAAAGAAAATCGAGTGTATATGATTAAAATTGATATCATCACACAAACTTTAATCAAAATCAGTATTTCTAAATTCGGCAATGTATAAAATAATAAAATGCACACTTTTAATTCGACTCCTGAATATGTGATACAGAATGATGATTGCTTCAAATTCTTTTCACTACTTCTGGTGTACCTCTTAGCCTGGCAATTAATAGGAAAGAATCTGACTCATATAAACAATGCTGTAGTGTTATAAAATGGTTGTACAGACCTTGTGTGACATCGCTTATACATTGCGTACAGGTTTGTTTTTTCTGTTTACATTAAATGATATTTAAAATTGCATAAACGTCATTAAACGGGATGTTGTAATTCTTTTTATTTCGCTTAGCAGTCTGCAATGTTAAATAAAAATTAAGTAAACATTCATCCCCATTATGTAGTTCGGGTTTCTGTTCTTTAAACTTGACAAGTAGCCATCATTGTCTAGGAAAATTGACTTGTTTTTCAGGTGTTAGAAACTATTCATAAAATGCGCTTTATAATTGTTTGTTTTTGTAAAAAAATATGTTTGCTTTTCATTAACATTATATCTGTTTTTTTTTTTTAAATTCATTATCGAAATATATTCGTAAGTTCATTGCCCTAAATTCTGTCATATCATTCTTTTTCAAGATATGGAAGCATGCACGATTATTTTTCGGTCAATAGTTAAGATAGATTGAGAATTTTAGGTCAAGTATCGTCGTGAGAGAAGGTCTTTTCTTAAAAATGGCCTTTAAAAGAGGGCATGCTAAGTTGTAAAATGTACCATATTAGTTAATTTTTCCCTTTTTAATGAAATTAGACAATGTATTGTATACGAATTGTCTGCGGACCGATAAGTGTTGCGTCCCATGTTTAATAACTCAGTCGCAATGTATACTGGGTATTTGACTTAAATTTTTATTAGCTGATGTACAAAAAAATTACATTATTTTTTTTTCCTCGATATTTTTTTTTATCCAGGATGCACTAAATTTTTCTACCGAAAAAAATCAGCAAAATGCATTTATTTAAGATTTTTTAGGGCGTACTCACATACCTGTCCATATGAAATCAGTTGACTTCAACGAGATGTTACAGAGCTGCTTCAAACGCGACTACAACCCCCAAATCACGGGGTTTTGATCTCTATGAATTTTATTTAAACCCCACAGATAATTATCGCTTGAACTTCTGTTTTCCTATCAGTACTCCGAGCGAATGGTGTCCTTACTGTAATACTCTAAAAGTAATGGCTGGAATAAAATATTGGGTTGTAAATTAAATTGCCTTTACTCCAACGACAAATATTAAAAAAACTATGTTGGGTAAAAAGCACCTGATTCAGTTAATTTTTTTATGTAACGTAAGGAAAGTACACCCATTCGTATAAATGATTTTGTTCTCTACAGGAATCTTACAACTCAATTTTGTTAGCTTATATTGGTTAAATACAACTAAAATATATTGCTGGATCAATTGTCTCACTGAATATGAAAATATTTTATTTCTTTCGATACTTGAATATGTACTTACTTTTTTATTCTTCTGTATTTAAATGACGTATTGTTGTATATATTTATAAATACGTCTTTTTGCTCTAGATTCTCTTAAAAATATCGGCGACATAAGTATCTGACCCATAAACATCTAAATTGAGCCGTAGTTTATATACTATTTTGTCTCAAGAGAGGTCAGATATAAAAATTATATTAAGCGACTCAATCTGAACGAAAGCCACCAAAAACTCCCGAAAAAAAACAACCAGCTGTCATGCATGGACTATTTCAAGCTCTATGCAAGTTCAGACTCACTGTGAATACCTATTGCAGCTCGGACAGTTCCAGAGATAGTGGATTAAACTTTTATTTGGACTTATGTGTCATGTGCTTCATTGAACAAGAAAAAATGTTTAAACGGAAACAAGTGAAGCATGCATTGTCCCCAATTCGTGTAGAGCAAACGAGGAAGAATGACAAAGTGCAACGTATTCATCTCCCCAATTCGCCCCAATACTCTCAAGGGGCCGTCATATCCTGGTGAAAATTAACAACCGGTACAGTTTTAGACCTTAGCATATGTAAATTTGAGTTCTTCACCATGCAAAAAAAGAATTGACTAAGTTTATCATTTCCCCCCCCCATTTATCACTAAAATCCCCAGCGAACGAACGGACAAGCGCAAAATTACAGGTTGCCACTCTTTTTCTTCGAGGCGGGGGCAAAGGTATTACGTTATAATCATATTGACTTGAAGACCTTATAAAAACTAGAGCATTTAAAAAATATTGCTATAAAAGGAAACCATCAACTTCAGCATATAAATAGAGGGAAATAACTGCAAGTATATACACATTTTTAAATAGAGCTAACAAACCAGACAAGATAAATGACATTAACTAATATTTCATAACTGTTCTATGTATAATATTGCATTTTTGTCCGGCCATAAAATAACATAAACAAACAGCACACTAAACGCGAAAAATGTTTACTTCTTACAGAAAAAAAAAAACATACGAAAAACAGTTTTCGCCTATGCTGTATGCACCCAGAGAAGCAGCATTTGTGCGTATCTCAGTAACTGAATATAAACCCAGTGACACTAATCTGAGTACAGTGCAATATATGACTAATTTCCAAATTCTAAACCTCAAAACAATACAGACACATCACACAACGATACGTAAGAGAATAGCCTGGACTAACAATGTCTTACGAAGAAAACAGAATACGAAACATAAGTCTTCTGTAAAAATATATATAAAGAGTCACTAAAATACATAAAAACATTCCTGTAAAAAAATGAGAGGTGTGAGAAACCTACTTTTTGCCAAGTATTTTCAGGTTGGATTTTCTGAAGACTATGTAGATAATTGTGCTTTTATAAACTGAGTAAATTAATGGTCGTCCGACTAAAATCATAAGAGGATTAAGATGCCTGTCGAAATTCAACGCTTGAATGAGCTATAATTTGTTTAAAAAGTAATTTATCTCAGCAATGACCGTAAGTGCGCGTTTTTCCATTAAGAAATTAGAATTTGGTTTCTGCTAGGAAACGTCTTCTATACAATGTAACAAGATGAATTTATAAGCATATACATAAGATAATCGGTAAAAAGTTGAATATCGAATATAGCAGCAACTTCGTGGCCGTGTACGAGACTAGCCATATAGAAATTAGTGATAGTACATTACAATTATTATGCAATTCCTTGCGCTATTAAATTATAAATCATGGGTATTAAACTTGATATATTGAAAATGAGATAAAGGTATAAATTGAAAGAAACAACTTTAGAAAAATCAATGTCTTCAATCATGTTTAGTTAAAAAGAGCTGATAAGAAAACGATGATGAAATGCGAAATCTCACGTACGTCATGCAAGGAACTAGAATCTTAGGAAAGTCTCCATCATAGTAATTATAAAAGCAAACTGATTTATGGAAAATTATTTCAGCACTTACCTGGTAAATATACTATGGGAACCAAATAGAAAACCACTGCATAAAATTAGGGATTATATCTAAAATGGTATGTCGGTCGGAATGTATTAATTAGCAAGTAAATGACTGGTATCAAGGATGCACAATTCATTTCAAGAAATAAAGGATGTGAAACTGATATAACATTATCCAGGAGAATTAAGTTATGTGTCTTATATTTATAATTGCCTGTATTAGTTTTCATGGGCATGTTTCTATTTCTGATGCATTTTTCTCCTGAACTTATAATTAACACTTAACTGCATAGGTATTTCATTAAAACACACAACTTATTACCAGATAAATAATACATGTGTCTTATTATCCTTTTTTCTATAAACAAACTACGAATAATACGCAATAGAAAACCCAAGTATCTAAATAAAATAACAAGTAATAAAAAATAATGTGTCAAAATTAAAGAACAGCATAGCTTTTCTTTTTATGCGATTATTTTTCATATTTTTCATATATATTATTAGTTTTAAATTCTTTGGTTCATTGCTTCAAATATGATATATATTGCCCTCAGTTTGCAATCTCTACTTTCTTTAATCTTTTTTAACAAATACATCAATATTTTATTTACCTTTCCTTACTATCCTGTGTGTATCTTCTGTTGTTTACTTATTCTGTACATACTCTGAACCTTGCTCGTGGTATATAAATCGCAATCTCATCAGCAAATAAACAACAACCAAAACACCAGATTCAAAATGTGCGAATGACTACGCAATGAATTGATACAACATAAATGTATTTACAATAACATCAGATACACCCTTATGTGCATTGCTGTCAGAATCACATCTCACTCAGATAACTAGTTCTGTTGGTTGTCCCTACCCGATTCTCTGATTAAAGTTGATGTACTTCAGACACAGACAAGGTCTTCTAGGTGTGTATTACTGCTATCAACCTCAATGTTAAAATAACGCTGTTCAGAAACGCAAATCTGCCGTTATATAGATTATTGCAATTGGTCGGATGATGATCCTTTAAAACACCTTTCAAAATGAAACTCTTAATTATTTCTAAATCGTCACTCATCAAAATATGACAACAGAATTGTGAAATGAGTAAGAAATATTCGCCAACAACTTATTTTGTATGATACTTTGTCAAACAGGTTTGCAGCTTTCTTTGCGACAACATATAATTCAATAACTTGGTGTAATACAGTGAGCTCAGTTCTAAATAAATATTTAAACAGATCTCGGTACTTATAGCAGTGTTCATTATAAGACACAAGACTTTCTGCAGTTCTGGTTCTTTCTATTGAAGTAAAATTAAATAAAATACGATAATTTATTGGTCACTTTTCCAAACGAGATTTTTTTGTAATTTATTGTAGTTTGATTGCATAACAATGAATTAATGTCGATAAAAAGAAGCAAAGGAACAATAATATAATGTTTGAAACTCAATAAGTTGCAAAATTGTGCGCATGATAGCAGTATTTTTTTAAATAATATTACAAGCTACATTCGGCATAAATGTAAGTTGATGTGTTGAGGTGAAATATTTTCTGAAAATTCATCCTGAAATAAAGAATGAAATACGAATCCGGTCAATCTTCATCCAAACTGTCGTCGTCCTAAAAAAAATAATTAAAGTAAATTGGGTTGGATTTTATTAAAATGTCCTCGGCGGAATAAAGAGAGATTAAAATGCTAATCGTCTTGTACTTTATGATAAATGCACTGGCTTGTTGACATACTTTTCAATATAATCTCTGTTTGCCAAAAACACGTGTATGTTCAATTTTTGCTTTATTATAACACGCTTATCTCTCTCTTGCCTAATGCAAGATATCCCCCATTTGAGATAAACCCCAAAGACCTTTATAATATTAAATATTGCACAATCGGAAATGACTCCTATTGATGATATTGTATACACTTAGTCGCCCTCATGTACTATATAAGAGACTATAGGCCTTCTGGTTTTTATAATTTTCTCCTAACCAGTAACCTAAAGTGGTCGTAATATCTACTTAATTATTTTAAGGAAGAAAAATGACGAATATAAATGATGTGCTGTGAATAAGGGCGAGTACAAAAGAACATATCGGGATGTTCAGATTCCTCTATGGAAGTGTCCCTGTCACGGGGGTAGGTATTATGTATGTAGGCGCATATTTCATGCCTATGACGATTTTGAGGATTGGCTTCAGATATGAACCTAGAATAACCTTAGATAGTTAAATCGCCTTAGGAAGCAGTTTAATTAATGACAGTTTCAGACAAGAACAACAGGTATAGTTTATTTTCCCGCAACTGGATTTCAACTTCTTGAAGATTGAAGCGTTTATCCCTTATATTAAACAGGATTCCTTGTAGTTCCAATTCAGGTTGTTATTTGTTGTTCTAAGTTTTCCCTTGAATTATTTGTTAGAAAATTTTATAGTAATGCATTCGTGCTTGTGAAATGTTTTCATAGTAAGATCGCTGAGTTCGTGGAAATATACGAAGAATAGTGTCCCTTCTTCGAGTGATGTTACGCATAGTAAAAATATAAAGTTTCATACACTACCAAACTAAATAGGATATTGTCGCAGACACCACTAAAACAACAGGACCACAAAAAGCCATACTATAATTGTCTAAACGTTTAATTTTGAAAGGAAACTCCTTTATTTTTGGAAAGACATTTGATCCGATGTTTTAACATGCATATATCTCATAGAGACATTAACTGTTATTCCCAGGAAGGGGTCCTTGTATTCCTATCAACTTGGAGTAAAGTGCCATAAAACAAAGTTAAACATATAAAAGTTGTAAATTTGTATATACCATTCAAGACGTTTTCTTTATTAATTAAGTAAATTGAGTTAGATATGAAATTCGCTGATTAAATTTACCGATTGCAAAAGTTGACGTTATTTGCATGGCTAGAAACATGTTCTTATTTATTATGCTATATCTTTTGGAAGTTCCAATAATGAAAGCGCCAACTTCAGATTTTTTCTTGCATTTATATGAACAACGCAGATATGACTTGATTTAGTCTCGACTATACTGGTGTGTGCCTCTATATGAACGCTGAATAATTACTGGCTCTACTATGAAACACCCATCGATAAAATTCGAAAACTTGATATCTTCAAAAACATGAATGAATTAATGCTATAAATGTTATTGAAATATTTGAACTGTTTACAGTTTTACCTATTTGAAGTAAACATTTCATTCTGAAAATCGATAAGATTTATTTAAAATTATTTCGTTACTTCCGAACATTACTTTTTTTGCAAATCGTGTCTAGTTACCTAATTTATGTTCCGAATCATATTATTCATGGAATATTTTCAGAACGATGATTCAATTTGTTAACGTAACGTTGTATTTGTATCTGATTTATTTTGATGTTCCTTATTCTTTTAAGTTTTATAACCAAAGCAAGAGGACGAATAAAATACTATGAAGTACACAATGTGTATGAAACGCTACAAAATAAATCGAATACATGCACATATATATCTACGTACTTCAACCATTCGAATATTATATATATAAATATATATATATATATATATATATATATATATATACAGGCCCCCCCCTAAAAAAGGGCCCAAACTATAAATAGACCCTGTTTCTTTAGTCGTTTGTCCGAATGAAATGAAACTTTGGTCATAACTAGTTTATTATAATCAAAACATCACATCAAAACACAAGGGTCTTTGGCTTTTTTTCTTTATTATAGAGCATATGTTCTAGATATACTTTCTATGTTTTTTGGGGGGGCCACCCTGTATATATGTGTGTTTTTTCATCGTAGTATAAGAGTATGATATAAAGACACTGTACTAATTTTATAGGAAAGCATGTGCTCCTATTAGGCCTTATGTAATGTGCTGATATATATAAATATACATATATATATATATATATATATATATATATATATATATATATATATATATATATATATATATGCATACGGCATAGTCGCGTTGATACACGAGTTCTCGTCAGATCACCGAAATATAAGAAAGATGACCATTTGGTAATGCTCTCTGCTTATCTCTGCGTATGTTTCCAGTCGCTATGTACTTCACTTGTCACTGTTATTTAAAAAGGTGTGGTTGGAGATTGCGCACCTCCTGTTACAAATATTTAACGCGCAAGCAACCCTTCGTGGGTTTCCATAATCTGTCCAAGACTGAATGAGGCTGCTTTATATATATATATATATATATATATATATATATATATATATATATATATATATATATATATATATATATATGAAAATATTGAGGTATTCACTGTTTAGAAGCACGATAGAAATTAATTTTAAACATTAGGTTTAAAGGATGAGACACGCCTTTAATTTATACACTCCAAATAAGCATTTATGTAAAAACTATAATATGTCGCTTACACAAAGTTCCATAGTAGTAAAGTTGGCCAAAAATTGGAAAAATATTGTACACAGGAAACTGCTTACAATCACATCAAGCATAAAATATGCTTCTTTAAATAATACATAAACAAACACGTATTAATATCATTTTGTAATGTGTATCTGTATAATTTATATATATTATTTTTGTTTCCTTGGCTTTTTTTAGATTCTTCCCCCTCCTTCAAACCTAGGCAAACACCAGGCACGCTCTCGCTCAGCTTAAATAAATGATTAATTCCACGCTCTGAACTAAAGAACTAGTGATAAAATAGTTTAGGAAATATAATTTTTTCGAAATTTAACTCAAGCGTGGATGTATTGTTCTACCGTAGAAGTTAGAAGAACTTTATTTTAGTAATATACTTTATATCTAAAACTACCATATGCTCGCTTGTATTAATAAAGAGGACTCGTTGATATCTATACCAAACAACCGGATATAGCCTATAATTAACTTTTACTATATTTGGAAGTTAAATGTACAATGATCTTAACGGCGTCACTAGGACTATTTTCTAAATAGATACAAGCTTTCTCCCTGATCTTAATGCTTACTCTAAATACGAATTCCGAATCACCATGTAATAAATTGTTTCTCTTTACCTCCAAGCCGACTGCCTTTGTCTAACCTGCATGGTAAATAGGGGAAAAAATGTTTTTTTCTGTTTCCCAAGCTAAAACATTACTGGAAACTCTAAATCCTAATGAAACCCTACTGTATTCTGTAAGTTAATAACCCCGTCTCTTGAAAGCTAATCAACAAGCTGCCAGTAAAACTCTACATTACATACGCCTTAGTAGTGGAATCCATAGATCCCAGCTTACAGTCATCACTAAACATCTATACATTTCTACCTCTAATACAGGCATTAGAGTACATTCTTATCCAGTTAAGTACTTACTAGCCAGAGTATGTACCCAGATACAATGCGATCTTTATTACATAATATGCCTCTTCCTGGATGGTTTTGCAACGGTTAATACTAAGCTAAATCGGATACTCCTCGTTATGAAAAAATCTCCATGACTCTTAAAAGAAAACTGAAATAGCAGAAACACACTTAACACCTACAACTTCTATCTATTCGCATCCACTGAAAACTTGCCCAAATATCTATTTACTAAATTATACATACGGAATACGCCATGCCTTAAAATTCAACTCCAGTTATACCCGCATAGTACTGCACTTACAGCTGAACCCTTCTGTAATCTAAAATGTACAGAAACTGGGTAAAATTCTTAGCTCAATTCCTAATACATACTCACACTGAACATTATCCTGTACCTATACTAACATATAAATAAAATAAAAATATTCAAAAATCTAAAGTTAAAATCTTAATCCACACTAACGCCTTTCTAACAAGCCTGCTCACATAGTTGCTTCCACTGCATGAGCTTTGTTTTCTTAATAACAATGCCCCTAAATCACTTTCAGGAGTGTAATTATTTAGTAGATATATAACCTCTTCCAACTAAGCCTACAATATTACCTTACCACGCGGGGTCGCAGAAAACCTTGATTAGGACCCAGGCGCAGTGCAAACCCTCTCGGGGCTGATGGGCCCAGTAGATCTTCCCAGATGATCGGTCTAGGAGAAGGAAAACTGAACGTAAACCTAAGGGGAGGGATGCCTCCTCAGTCTTGGATGACAACCTTCCTAATACTGGTGACTCAAACAAATTACCGGTTTGCAAATTTTAACCGCTTAAGGAGTAGATAGGCACTGTCTATCGCCCGGCTTCCATATTCTTTCTTTGCCGATTTAGTCAGGCGCAGAGACGCTATCAGAGAGTTTTAGCGAAGCACTCAGTGATAGATCTTGCTTCTTGTCTAGGGAAACGAACGCTGTATTCACCACCCGACACATCCCACCCCTCAAAACTGGCCATTTGGGAGTGATTGAGTACCACATACGCCTGTGAAATTAGACTGAGTTGATTTTCTTCTGATGGGTTTAGGGTACCGGATTGAAAGTTCCTGGCTGCTTTTCCGACTGGTAGTACAGTAAGGAAAAGGGGCGATGTACTAATCCCCGATGGGCTTTACTGAAACACTTTAAACATATGACAGAAAAATAAAAAAAAATTATGCTTAAACCAGGCTTAGGTTCAAACAAATCCAACTGGAGGGTTTAATTCACGATCATCAGTGGGCTTAGAACTAATTTAGCTGATGTTGAAGCATTTCTCCTAACAAATACCCCGGATATTTTAGCACTAAGTGAGACTAACCTACGTTCCTTCCCCACCCTCTAACTACTTTAACATGCCTGTATATCTTCCACACTTCCGTAAAATTTCTGACAGACATTGAGCGAACTTGGAATCTACATTCGTAACACCCTATATTGAATAGAGAAACAAACCCAGAATCGGAGGGGCAAACCTTACAAAAAAGTAGCTAATGTTATGCCGTATGTTTTGTCTAAAGACTAAACTGTAAATTACACGAATAAAGGAATTAGACAAAGGAAGTTGAACGCCGAAAGCATACTAAACGATTAACAAAATAACGTTATCAAAAGAGTAATGTTGGGATGAGGAGAGAAAAATGAGAAAGAAACAACAGCCTGAGCGATACAAAAAGATAACAAAAGTTGAAACTAAAAGAAAACACTTCTTGGACATGACTAAAATAAAGAAAACCAATCCCTAATAAAAAAAAAAATAGGCGATCAGAACAAACCAATTCAACGCAAAACTTGACAAGACAA
This sequence comes from Euprymna scolopes, assembly GCF_053919585.1. NCBI lineage: Eukaryota > Metazoa > Mollusca > Cephalopoda > Sepiida > Sepiolidae > Euprymna > Euprymna scolopes. The sequence goes on from NC_136509.1 coordinate 5,025,818, forward strand.
GAAAACAGTAAATGTTGACCTTGTGGATAAAGTAAACACAAAATACATTATAAGAGAATGCAGAGAACTATCTGTCCAAAATATTAAAAAATATACACGATCAAGAGTAAACGCTTATTATTCCGAAAATTTCAGCCTGAATCATTAGACAAATAATATAAGCAAAAAACAAAACAAAAACAAAACAAAAAAAACGTTACTTGAAAATGAATTTAAAGAATTCTCTGTGATCTGAAAATATAAACGAACATACCGATCCAGAAAAACAAAGGTTATAACTATTTAAAAATAAATAGAAAAGAATTGTCAGGTCGTAGATTTCGTCGTTCTATCAGGCTATAGAATGAAGACAAATAAGGGAGAGAAGCAGAAAAATATACTTATACAGATATTTCAAATGTATATGGAAAATGCAGAAGTCACAGAAGAGCATGGAAAAATCTCGAAAACCTTTAAATAAGGATGAGAAAATTAATTTCAGAATTATTACTGAGATGATACACCGGATAACATATCGAAAAGGGTTAAATATGCAGAGAAAACTTTTAAGTGCGTAGACTAATAAACATAAATTAAAGACGCAATCCTACACATAGAAAGTTCTAAACATGTCAAATAAAAAGAAACGCAACATGAAATCATGAAAACTACAACGGTATAAGTTTAAGTACACCATCACCGCTCTTATATTCCACCCCTTTTAAAATGCGTCAAGGAGGACCAAAAGACTGAGGAGAGAAATCATTAATAAGACCTCAACTGGATATGAGCGAAAAGACTGGAACATTGGGAAAGTATGCAAGTACCGACATATGGTCTTTAGGTACGAAAAGTCAATAGTAATCTGCTATTGCGATAACGCAAACCAATTAGCACAGGATATCGATAGAGGTGATAAGTTATTGGAATCTAGTTTGACGTGTTTTCACTTAAACTCAAAGAAACCCCATATAGCTATCTCAAATCGTAATTTCTTACGATGGTCGGTCAGGGAACCTCTAGTCAATAATAATAATAATAATAATAATAATAATAAAAATAATAATAATAATAATAATAATAACAATAATAATAATAATCACAATAATAATAATAATAATAATAATAATAATAATAATGATAATAATACTAATACTAATAATAATAAAATTAATAATAATAATAATAATAATAATAAAATTAATACTACTACTACTACTACTACTACTACTACTACTACTAATAATAATAATAATAATAATAATAATAATAATAATAATAATAATAATAATTTATGCAGGAGCAAAGACAGTAAGTATGAGTTTAAAAAAAATAAGTCAAGAAAGAAAGAGGGCCGAAAATACCTTGATGCGAATTGAGACGAGACACTTAAAAATAAAAAAATAACATACTCAATAAATAATTCAAAGCGATACACAAATGAAAACAAGTGGAAGATGACAGTAAATGAAATATACGACCAGCGAACATAAACTCAACAAGAAAAAGGAAGAGGAGAAGGAAAAATACCCGCGAAAGAGGCAATATTACGATGATGTCGATAGAAATCTGAACATTACAAGCAAAACAAGGTCTTCAAAAATAATGGAAGCCGATCATATGTTAATGTAAAAGGAGGAAAAACAACACCAAAATAACCGAACCCGACTGAAATGAAACACTACTTGAGCCAGATATTTGAAGAAGGAAAGGGTCATCATAAGACTGCAGAATGGCTGAAAAAATGAAATAAGAGTCATAACAAATCGATGAAATGAAATCAGCAAGGAAGCTATCAATAGAAAACTACGAAAAAGTACCAACTGCAGAGCACCAGGTCGTTATTGAATACATGCTTATTGGGTTAAGAAATTCACAACACTTCATGAAAAGTTCAGGAACTGAAAAATCCATCAACAAAGCACATGTACTAGAATAGATGTCCAAAAGTAAAAGACATGCGCAAAAAAGGCGCAGGAAATAGATTATCCCTATTAACTACAGGCCTGTAACAAAGTGGAAGATATTATCTGCACAACTGAGGAAACGAATTTTTCAACCTTTAATAATCGCGGACTACTTTACGAGGAACGGAAAGGATCTAAATATAGAAAAAAAAGGAACACGACCTATTATACATAGACTAAACGATTCTAAAAAAGTCAAAAGTAGAAAAAAACGAACTGGGACATGGAATAAATAGACTAGAAAAAAAGCTTATGTTAGAATCTCGCAAAAATTGATAATATAATTCTTAAGAATGTACAAATAGCAGGTAATGTTATAAAGCTGATAGAAAATGCAATCAGAACATGGAGATATAAACTGACAGATGATGGGCAATACATAACTGCAATCAAAATACAAAGAATGATCTTCCAAGGCGTCTCTCTGTTTCTATAATTCTCTGATTCCATTACTGTTCATTATAGCTATGATGCCCCTGAAACAAAATTCTAAGAACATCCAAATCGCATACAGATTCATAAACGCGGAAGAACTAATGCACCAATTAATATACATGAATGACTTGTAACTCTTTTCAAAGACACCACTAGTACAAATAAACACGTTCAGAATCTTTAGCTAATATATCTAAATGGATTTCAGCATGGAAAGGTTTGCACTGCTGTCTATGAAGAAAGGAAAATAAGAAACAACAGAAAGTATAGAACTACTCATTGAAGCAGAAAGAGGCTACTTGGTGAACATGGAAGGAACTGGCTCTGACGGTATTCCAGTTATAGTGCTGAAAAAGCGTCAACTAGAACATGCTCCCATACTTTCAAAACTGTTTAAGCGTTGCCTTAAGGAGATGTTCTTCCCAACACCCTGGCAAAACCTCATCAATATGTCCTGTATTTAAGAATTCAGGTGGTAAGTCGAAACCCTCTCAGTACAGACCAATACGTCTTCTGTTTGACATAAGTAAGTTGCTGGAATCCATATTAAATAGAGAAGTATTCAACCACCTCAGTAGAAGTAACCATCTTAATGACATGCAATATGAGTTTCGTTCTGCAAGATCTACAGCAGATGTGCTAACGGTTATGTCTCATAAAATAAGTGAATCTCTTGACAAGGACTTCCTCTCTAGGAAAAAAAGTTCTTGACATATCGAAAGCCTTCCATAAGGTATGTCATAAGGGCCTACTTCACCAATAAGTCTCTTGTGTGTCATGAGTAAGTTACTGGAATCCATATTAAATAAAGAAGTAGTCAACCACCTCATCAGAAATAACTCATAAATGACATGCAATATGGTTTCCGTTCTGCTAGATCTACAGCTCATGTTTCAACAATTATATATCATAGGATTAGTGAATCTCTCGACAAGGGCTTCCTGGCTAGGGCAAGTGCTCTTGACATACCCTAGGCCTTCGATAAGGTTTGGCATAGGAGACTGCTTCACAAGATTTCCAGCTACGGTATAACTGGAAACATTTTCTCAATAATTAAGCCATTTCTCTCCGATAGGCCTATAAGCGTAGTAGTTGATAGCCAGAAAACAGAAACCCTCAGTATTAATGCTTGAGTCCCTCAGGGGTCCATCCTGGCCCAACTCTCTTCCTAGTCTACATCAATGATCTCCCAAAACACATACTTACATAATTCGTTGATATCTATTCTGATGACACGACCATCTATGTCAACACATCAAAGGTGGTAAATGACAAAGTTCACTCTGATTATTTCTCCTCTGATCTTGAGCGCGTACTACAGTGGGGAAAGAGGTGGCTGGTTATTTTTAATGCATCTGAAACCTTTATATTATCACCGCTCTGCTCACCAGGTGCCATCAATTGAAATGGATGTCTCCTCTCTCGGGGAGGACCCATGTTTTGAGAAGCTCTTGGGTGTGCCATTTACTCGTGGTCTGAAATGGAATACGTGTATCAAGTGTGTTTTCAAGGTCGCTGGAAAAATGGTAGGCTCCTTCTACCGCTCCAAAATATATTTCACTCCACATGCACTTCTCTATCTATATAAAAGCCAATTACGTCAACTGATGGACTACTGTTGTCACATCTGGGCAGGAGCTGCTAAAAACAACCTATCCTGCATTGACAGAGTACAGAATAGGCTCCGTGGCTTAGTGGGGTATGCCCTTTTCTCTTTCCTTCAACCTCTCTCCCAAAGGAGAGACGTTGCGAGCCTTTCTTCAATGGTAAGTGCTCATCTGAGCTCCAATCCCTGGCTCCCACTCGCAAATCTATCACGAAAATTCCCATCTGTCTGAAACCACTGTCGAATATTGTCCCCATATATTTCAGTGTCAAAATCAAAATGTAGATTCCATGAACAAAGCTTCTTTCTTAGACATTCGCGCTTGAGGAACTCTGTTCCGTTTGGTTGTTTCCCACCTGACTACAACCTGGATGTCTTACAGTCCAACATGAATACATTTCTGATGAACCACCCCCTTAAGTAAGACACTGTATCAAATCTCAACACTAACATAATGTACACACAACAGCCCCTTATCGATGAGTCGCTTCCAGGCCTTAATTAGTGGTGACCACTTTGTAAAAGAACAAAAAATACTAAAGAATAGCTAAGGAATCTCGACAAGAATACTACAGAGTACAATGCATTACACTTGAAGGATTATACTGACCAACTATATAAGCAAAGGAATAACGAAGGAAGAGAGCGTGTCTGTATAGAAGACTATGTGAATTACACTAATAATGAATAAAAGAATACGTAATGCAAGTCACCGAATGAATTATTACTGCAGCAGGAGGCACAGAAGACACACAGATAGAAAAAAGACAGGGTAATAAGACGAGGAGAGAAAAATGGGGAAAGAAAAAGCTACATGAGCATGACAAAAGTAGAGATTGGCGAAAATACTTGGAATTGGCTTCAAAAAGGAAACCTAACAAAAGGAAACCGAATAACTAATAACAGCCGCACAAGATAACGCAGTTAGAACTAATCACACCAAAGAAAGCATCGACATAAGAAAACAGCAAATACAAATTTGCGGATAAAGAGACAAAAAATAAAACAGATAATAAGGGAATGGGCAAACTAATCAAAAAGGAATATAAAAAATAGACACGATAACGTGGGGGAATGCAACACATTGGCCATTGTGCAAACAATTGCATCTTGAACGATCAGAGAAATGGTACAAGCAAAAAACCGGCAGCAGTATTGGAAAATTGAAAGTCACAAGGTCCTATGAGACATGGGCATAAAAACGGATAAAACAATCCAAGGAAGAAGATCCGATATCTTAATAGATAACAGGAAGGAAAAGTCATGCCAAATCGTAGATTATTCCGTCCACAGACGACAACTTGAAGATCAAGGAACTAGGAAAGCGTAGCAAATACACGGATTTAGCCAGGAAGTTCAAAGGGATCTAGAAAAAAGAAGAAACTAAAGAAAACACCAGCATTAGTAGGGGCACAAGGACGATACCGAGAAAATTTGAAAAAAAGAATGGAGGAGAGTAGAATGAGAGGGATTATCAAGGAGATACAACGCATTTCAATAATGTAAACTTCATAAATCTTTAGAAACCCTGAGTCTGGAGACTAACATCACGCATAGTCTACACACAAGCTGTACACAGAAAGAGCTACCGATGAAAAAAAAACAGAAGGGCATCGCATGGGAACATCACAACTGAAACTGTATGATTGTAATATACCGCCACCCCATTTTTTGTGGGTGTGACCATGAACAGGCATTACGCCAAATAATGAGTGTCAAAGAGGATGAAAAGACAGAGGAAAGAATTTAATAATCAGACATTCGCTGGCTGAACACAACAAAAAAAAACTGGGACCTGGGGGGTGCTACCAAAATCCCTGTAGGACCAATGGTCGTCGCGAATGATAAATCAATGGTAAACGGCTGTGGCGATTACGCAAATGATTGTGCAAATGTTATCGAAAGTGGAAGGAAGTTCTGGAAATCTGGGGAGACGTGTTGTTACTCAGACTCCAGTTACCGCCACACATTGTTCTCGAAGAGCAATCTCTAATAAAGCTTGTGTGATAACTCCTAGTTAGTAAATACTACTACTACTACTACTACTACTACTACTAATAATAATAATAATCATTATAATAATAAATATAATTATATATATATTATTTATTTAATATTAATATTATTGAAAATGATCATTATTTTTCTTTTAGCCTAATATCTTGTAAGCAATGTTTATGATAAATAGATAAAGTTGTTATTTTCATGACTGGCGTCTATTTCTCTTACATTCACTGTTGGCTGGTTTATGCTTCCAGTAATATATTTGGCTAATTATACTATGTTGCTAATGTCTTGTCGGGAACATATTTCATTAAACATTTTCATAAGTTATTCCGTCATACTATATTCGTATAGTAGGGAGAAACAATGATTCGCTATGATGGGATATGGATGCTAATTATTTTCCTATCCTGTTATACTTGGATACGGTTATGGTTTTACCCTATATATATATATATATATATATATATATATATATATATATATATATATATATATATATGTATATATATATATATATATGTATATATATATATATATATATACGCTATGTAAATTTCTTAACCAATTGTACTTCGATATAATCATTGCTGTGCTATAATTCTTGATATTTTAAGATTCTTATCGATTTATTGAACTGCTATCGATCTACAAAACACCGAAAGATTGTCCAGTCTTATAAGATAAGATTTTGTAAATATTGGTTTCCTTTTTTATCATTCGTGACTTCAAAGGTTGTCGTTTGTTTACTTCTTAAACTTAATGACATTAATCTTGTCTAAGCAAAAATGTTATATCGGAGAAAATGTTGAATAAGTGGATATTTTTTAATCGAAAAGTTCAGCCAGATATTGATTTATTTGTGCGGAAATTTAGAATACACAGCCATAACATTTACCTTACTCAGATAGACAGGGGTTTCGAGAGATTTTGATATACAAATATTGCAACAATTATGTGGACTTTTATCGGTTAGTTACCAATCCGAAAACTAGATGACATCAAAATATGCTATTATACAATTATGACCTAACAAAATGGCGTACCTATTATTTTGATAGATCACAAAAGACACAGTGTGGCTATCGCAATAGTATTACTAATTACTTAAATGACGTCAAGTTCGAGGCCCTAGCAAGAACATTATGTTGAACAGTCACAATGTGTTTTTGGTTTTTTTTCTCAGGAAATAACCCCTTATCAAGGCCCGGAAGCCACTCGGGGATAAGAGTTATTGTGTAACAGTAACTAATGCGATAGTATCGTAGGAATACTTAGTATTGGAGATTTGTACGTAAAGGGGCGGTTCATAAGGAGTTCGTTTATGTTGGACTAGCAGACATCCAAGTTGTAGTCAGTTGGGAAACAGGCAAATGGGAGAGTTCCTCAGGCGGGCACTTCTAACAAAGACGCTTTGTTCATGGAGTCTACGTGTTGATGTAGACACAGATAAAAAGTGGGGAAATTAATGACAGTGGTTTCAGCTAAACGGGTGTTTATTGTTAAAGATTGGCGAAAGTGGACCAGAGATGAAGGCTTAGACGAGTATTTGCCATGGAAAAAAAAAGATAAAACAAATAGAGTCTAGCAACGTCTCTCTTGTGGGAGGGAGGTTGCAGCGAAGAGAATAGGGCATATCACAACAACCCACTAAGTATATTTTGTACTCTGGCAAGGCAGAATAGTTGTTTTTAGCAGCCTCTGCCCAGATGTGGCAGATGTACTCCATCCTTGGACGGACCTGTGCTTTTATGCAGATAGAGAATTGCATCAGTAGTGAGATATCTCTTGGACCAGTAGAAGGATCCCACCATTTTCCCAGCGACTTTGGCAACGGACTTGATGTACGTGTTCCTTTTCAGATCAGGAGTAAAAGTCAAACCCATGTTTAAAATGAGAGAGCAGAAAACATTATAATATTTAATAATTAAAACGTAGGAAAATAATGAAACACCAATTATTCTAGACCTTGTTTTATTCTACAATTGTACGAAAATGATGAATAATTGAACAAATAGTTTTGGGGTGTTTATATTTTTAAAGAGAAACCTCCGTTTATTTTTTTTACATTACAAAAGAAACAAAAATGAAATTTATTCAATTTTAATTAAACACAAGAACAAAAAATTTGCTTGCAAAATTTTACAAGCTTAACGTGAGAGACAATAAATTATCGCCCCATTAGCCTCCTCCCACTTTTTGCCAAAATATTTGAGACCATAATTAACCACGCTCTAGTCGATCATCTTACAGATGCTATACTACTGACTGACAAACAATATGGATTTAGACAAGCCCGTTCCACAGCAGACATCCTAACTGTGATCTCTGAACGTATATACCATTCACTGGACAAAGCGGGGGAGGGCAGAGCGGTAGCTCTAGATATATCTAAGGCTTTTGACAGGGTATGGCATAAGGGTCTCCTCAGGAAAATCAGATCATACGGTATCAATGGTAGAATACTTAACATAATTAAATCCTTCTTAGATAAGAGAAAAATCCAGGTTGTCCTCGACGGTCGTACGTCTAAACAATATGATATAAATGCGGGGGTGCCCCAGGGTTCCATCCTTGGACCTCTATTGTTCATGATATTCATTAATGACCTCTCCGACAAAATTGCCTCTGAGATGGGTATATATGCTGATAACACTACACTCGATGGCAGGTACGACAGGAAGACGAATGAAAACATTTCTAAAGAAATGGCAGAAACACTAGAGGAAGATCTCCAATCTGTAGTGGAATGGGGACAAAAGCGGTTTGTCGCGTTCAATGCTGCCAAGACTAAACTAGTTTCATTCAATAATTACAAGAAACCCTCTCTACCACCCATAGCAATGGCCAACGACTCTTTATCTGAGAGTCCATCTTTCAAACTCCTTGGCCTAACGTTCACAGGAAACATGAGTTGGACAAATTACATTGAAGGCATTGCCAGGGCCGCTGCAAGAAAGGTGGGCTCTCTCTACCGTGCTAGAAAACTACTAACACCCGAAAGTATCGTGTACCTCTATAAGGCCACCATTCGCCCATGTATGGAGTATTGCTGCTACATCTGGGCTGGTGCATCTGCTACTAGTCTCTCACTCCTTGACAAGGTTCAAAAGAGAGTCGCAAACCTGATAGGCCCAGAACTGGCATCTAAGCTTCAGCCTCTGTCCCATCGACGAAATGTTGCATCCCTCTGCCTTTTCTACAAGTATTTTAATGGTGAATGCTCTGCCGAACTGCAATAACTTGTGCCCCCACGACGTGAGCACCCTCGACAAACCCGACAGGCTACTAAATCTCACCCCCACACTGTAGAGATCCCTAGATGTAAAAGATCTTTTTACTCCAATAGTTTCTTCCCCAGAACCGCTAGACTCTGGGATTCCATTCCAGGTCCCTGCTTCCCCAACAGTACTGACGTGCAGAAGTTCAAGTGTAACGTGAACCGACACCTTGCTGCCCAAATCCCTACATAGTACCCCAGTAGTTGTTGCCCCTAATAGTAGCACCCTACACCAAAGTGGCAATTTGCCTTGTTTGGGGTGAAAAATTAAAAAAAAAAAATTATGACCAAAACTGATTTCTAATTTAGGGAATAAACGAACAAAAATGTTTAAGATAAGTTCGTTTGGAAATTAAAAGAAGTGGTTTAAAATTAAAAAAAAAAATTATACATGCAGCAATTGTTTTCTGTATTCAAGATGTCTTAAACACTGATCTCCATGTATTAAATACACGATACTACACACAACAACGTGTATCCATCATCAATACTAACACGTGATTAATTAATAATATTATGCAAAAAGTCGGGTTTCCCTGCTAATATAAAACTGAGATGATCACAGCTAACATTATAAAACAAGAACTTACGAATGCCGTTCACAAATTTTATGATATTGTATTTAAATGTTTCATTCATGTTGTTTTATTATATGTTTGTCTGTAGCTTGTGAGATGGTAAAATTATAAAAAGATATATTACAAATATAAATATTAGTTTTATATATTTTCGTTATTATAAACATTTTAACCTCTTGCTACATTTCGCAAAAATTAGATGCCAAATTACTGAGTAATGAGTTGGAGGTGGAGTTTAAAGACCTTGAAGACATTTAGCAATTACGTAATTGCATTAGAGACATCGCCCGGACGTGAACTGTAATTAGAACAGCCAGAGACAATGTTGAAGCCAATTTAAATTAGTAACAATTAATGAAAGAAAAGAAGTAGACCAATGATGTGAAATAAAGTTTGTAACTGAGAAGATGGGGAATTAAAAAAATGCTGACAATCCTAGAAAAAAGAGGAACACATTATTTGATATAGTAAGAAACGTTTTAGATAACTGGAAAAAGAAAATATCTGAGAAAGATTACAAAATAAGAAAAGATAAAATAGCAAGTTAGAAACAAATAGTAGTTACAGAATTTGCCATATATAAGAAATCAGTGAAGGGACAATGCGTGAAAGCAGTGTGTCCCTGTTTAAATCGGGCCTGCTTACGGCTAAAATTACATGCGTCCGAAGGCTACAGAAAAACATCGTCACAGTTATTGAAGGAGTATCTATCTAGATTTCTTTAATTAAATATTAGGGCGTATCAAAAAATTGATCAGAATCGTGCCGGGTCCATCACCGTAGTTGTTCAGGATCGTGTTGTGCTGTGTTGATAAACATTTCGCTCGACCGGCCCTAGCGTATTGACAGAGTTTTTCGACGCGTGGAAGATCGAGTCGACGGAGGATTGGAGATCGTGTCGAGGGAAATATTTCTGATATTATCGGTCTTGTGAAAAAAAAAATTGAGGGTGTGCAGAACTGAGTCAACTGAAACATTGAGTAGTGTGTCCGGTCGCATGGACGGTATTATTGGTATTAAATATTTTCGAAGAATACGTTTGATTTACCTTTACTATATATATATATATATATATATATATATATATATATATATATATATATATATATATATATATATATATATATATGCTGGGAGGTAGATATGGAAAAAACGGGATACAATTTGCTAATTAGATCTGCATATGTTTCTTTTCAAACCGCATGTATTTATTTATTACACTCCTTTTGAACAAACAATGCGCTCTTTGTCTTCATCTGAAGACGTAAATAGGAGTGTTCGTCAAACCAATTGTAATAAACTTAGTCAATGCATGAGGTGGAAAATATTATAAATAAATAAATAATATACAAATATATATATATTTATATATATATATATATATATATATATATATATATATATATATATATATATATATATATATATATACGTTCATCTCATCAATATTTATGGCTATAAATTTGCTGAATACTTTTAGCAAATTTTGAAGTAAACAAGATATATTTTGTTACCGTATTAACATCAATGTCTGTGTATTTTTGCAGTGGGTAATCAATAATGTTTCTTGAACTTGGGATATTTCTTTTATATCAAGCAGCATTCACTCCAATAGCGTTTACCGTCCTAATCATTTAGCTTAATGCATATCTTAATTTCAGTTTGGGCACAATAGAGCTCCCATATTGTATAACATTTGAGAGTTTGATTAACATGACGAGCAACAATATAGTGCTGAATAAGCTGTACATACATAAACCCTTTTCTCTATGGATTCAATTTTCTGAATTTAAAGACTTTGAACTCCCCTCTTGGTGTTCTGCAAAAGTTCTAGTGCAATGTGTACAAAGATAATAATGTTTAATCCTCTTCACAGTGTTCCTAGATGTTGTCCATCTTTTTGCCCAATTTGTATTGTGCCTTATTTTGGTTGAAAGTATATATATATATATATATATATATATATATATATATATATGTGTGTGTGTGTGTGTGTGTGTGTGTGCATGTTCCTATATAGGTACATATATTATATATATATATATAATATATATACATATATATATACATATATATATTTATAAGTGCATGTGCCTATATAGGTACTTATGTATATATATATATAATATATATATATATGTATATATATATATATATATATATATATATATATATATAGATAGATAGATAGATAGATATATAGATAGATAGTTATTTCATGTGTCAAGTGGAGGGTGTGTCTCGAAAATAATACACATATGTACATGATTAGAGAAACCGATATTTGTAATGGCGAAAGTTGTACATGTAAGCAATTCAAACAAGAAGAATCACCAGTAACCACTAGTGCGATAAATGACAGTCAGTCAGTTAATTCCGCTTTTTGCAACTGTCACAATGCAGGAGGGTTAAATCCGACTTATTTAATTTTGGCTTGTGGCGCTAGTGCCAGCTTTTTTAACGAGACATCTTTGTGTTAATATTCTTAAGCTGTTTATTAATATTAGTAATGCACGTAACTGACACACTAATATGAATTAGATTGAGTTCTTATCTCAATGTTATTTTTCACTGTTCTAGACGATGGAACCCCGCCCTTCTTTAGATGTATTTTGTCAATCTCATCAATGTTTCACTCTTTGAAATTGTTATTCAATTATGTTATTATAATGCACTAAATAATCATATTTTTATGTGTATTCTGATTTCGGCGTCTTTTACGAAAACTGCTATTGTTTTGCACTTTTTACATAATAAACAGCATTATTATTGAACATACGATAGAGACAATCTATCATGTAATATATGAAAGATGTTTTTACTTACGCTAATTATGACAAAAATATTCATATTCGACGATATGATTCCTTATGTAAAAAGCACACACACATTAACCTTAATAAATAAGGTCGTTATTTTAAACATATCTTAGTTACACACAAGTAATTTAATTTTATTTTAAAAAATAATGTCTGCTTGAACCAGTACCAGCAGCAATAGTAACAAGTCTTCTAATACTATGCGTTTTGTAATGGTTGGTTATCATAATGATAAATTTAATTACAAAACTAAAAGTATGTAAAAAGTAATACAAAAATATAATTTATAACTGTATATATTTATTTACACTTGTTGCACACTGCATAGTTTGATTTAGTATTGTCATATATAATATTCATCACGTTAGACAATATTTGTTGTTGTTCGTCTACCATTTCAAAAGCGTCTTAATGTCTTCTATCGATCCGTCCTTGGGCAAAATATTTGACATTAAATTCCAAATAGACCAGACAACAAGCAACACCAGCAAAAAATTGTTCGAAATATACTTATTGTGTTTGTGAATTTGTAGTTTAGCAACGTATGCTGTTTTTTTGGGGGGTGGAGGTGGAGCTTACTGCAGCAATCAATATAAAATAATCTTATTTTTTAGTGACCTTTAAAATGAAAAAAAAAACATCTTCCTGGTACTAAAATCGGTGTAAACAAAAGACCAGTTCTAACCGATGCAAATGCTATTGTCGCACACAAACAGACACTGTAGTCTCATGTATAAAATGTATTTGATAGTTGATACAATATATGTAAGTATACGTATAGATATGTGTGTGTATGTTAATATATATATACATGTGTGTGTGTATATGTGTGTATTGATTCGGGTTTGCGTGTGTCTGTGTTTCTGCGTGCGTTTGTCTAATGTGTACATTTTATTTGTTTGTCTTGAAATGACAATACCCAACCATCCATGAATCGATTTTGCTTATGTCTGTAAAAAATCAAAAACAAATATATAGAAACATTCGTATTTTAGTGCATGCAAAATGTATTCTATATTATCGAGGTTTTCAGTATGTGCACTCTTAAGAAGTGTATATTTAAAATATAATAATAAAAATAATAATAACATCAACTATAATAATACTAGTATTACAAAAAATGATACTGATATTTTAAATACTGTTAGTATCAGTTAATCATAATTAAGTATGTAATTTTATTGGTTACTCATTTTGTGCTAATGCATTCTCGTTTGTAGTATTGCAAAAAAGCTCTGACACGAATAATCCTCTCACACACAGAACACTAAACCTACCTCCTTGACAAGATGTTACTCTTGACAGGCGATAAATATGCTGATATCGCGAAAACAAGTATTGTGATATTTTTTTACTCAGTCTACAACTAAATTTTATCCAGCATCTATAATGTAAATCTTATCTGTGTGTTTAAATGTATTTATGTATGCATGTCTGCCTAAAACTTTCGACAGGGTCACCGAATTTTCACAAGATCGGTATTCTTTTATAAGCCGGATAAAGATCGAACAATTGGCCAAAAACAATAATTACTTCTCCTTCAACTGGCCACATTTCTAAAAGAGCGTGTCGCTGTTTTCGTCGATATTTTCGAAATCCCTTCCTTCTTTCTGATGGATTAGCCTTAATTTAAAACTTTACCTTTTCCGGTTTGGCGATAGACGCAAGAGAAAAGACGTTACGTTTTTTCTAGTAAAATGTGATATGGGGAATTATAGAGGAATAAAAAGCGAATAAAATGCTGCATGGATTGTTAAAACAGTTATATCTAATATTGCTTTAATTTGCTTTTTTTGAACAAATTACAAGTGCGGATGTAAATTCTGAAACGAGTCAATAAGCATTACAATATAAATGAGTAGAATTCAGATTTAAAACCATTTTCTGCAAATTATTTTTTGGTTTTCATCTCTTACGATGTAGCTGTTATTTTTGTTGATTCGTGTTTCTTAATATAGCTGATCTATACAAGTATTATAAAACTAGCAGATAGACCCAAGATATAATGAGGATCAACAAGTCTGTTTCTAATACTTTTTATTGAATCAACAGATTCACTTATTTTTCAAACAAACCGATTGAGTTGCGGTGTACCGGAAGGGGGATTCACATGCCTTCTAGCACAGAATTCATCCAGAGTATATGTTAATCTACATTGGGTTAGAGTTAAACAAATATACTTTTATAAAATTATATTATATAATGACTTTAGGTTTAATACAAGAAAATTCCGTATCAACCATGTATGGTTCAATTTCGGACGCTTCTTTATTTTTACTGATACCTATAATAAATTTTCTGTTTTAGAAAGAATATCAAGTATTTTATTATGTTATACTTATTTGTTTATTCATTTCTTATTTCTGTTGACGAGTTAATTAAATGTTATATTATTGACATATTATAAAGGCTTCAATGCTATTTTCAAAACTGGATAAACGCTTCCAAATAAGTTAAAATAAAATAATATTATGCAGGTATGTTTTAAGTTAATTTCATCTGCAACAGAAACACCTATTTGTTATATATTGTATTTTTATTTTCAGTGGAGTATTTTACTATTTAAAAGATGTGGTAGAGTTACTTTTAAAAAATGCGAACAGTATAAGCAAATGGTGGCGTCTTTAAATATAATATTATCGGTAGAAGGCAGTTATCTTCCACTGATTTCGCTCTGTCTAAAAGGTTTATATGCAGTGAGAATCCCTAACTTCGAAAACTACTGCTTTTACTTATTATTATTTTACTAATAGACCATTTTTCGTAATTTTCGGAGGTTAGACTGATGTTGGCATGAAAAATTAGAATGCGATAATATTTTTACCAAAATTTTCTTATTTTACCAATTAGCGAATATCTGTACGTTATCCCCCAACCACTGATAAAATACGATTTAGCACCACACCACCACTAAGTGCCAGCGCTAACATATTGACATCACAGACAGTGACTTCCACTACCTGCAACTGGAAGAGAATGCCTGACAGCGGGTGCCAGATTAGCTCTTTCTGTGTCTGCTCTTTGTCAGAGATGTTGTTACCACCAACGTACACCGTAGCTTAATTTGTTTTCCATGGAGGTACTTTAACGATTCTGTTCGGGAGCTGTGTCATGCTGCCAGCGGGCATCGACGTTACGGATTCATAATGGTTATTAAAAATTAATATCAATGTAAACGATTATGCTAATTGGGGATTTATATCTAGTGTATACATAGATTCTCTTGAGTCGACACTATTTCTATGCAATCCAACACAAAAAAATCCAGATAGTTTATGCACATACATTTTAACCATCTAGTGTTGGAGTTCTCCCTGTTGTGGCACATCATCTCCATTCTCTCATGTTCAATATTAAATTATTTGGTTGATGCAGTGTGACAATGAGTTGCAATTGCTATACATCCATATTATCTATTACGTTTTCAGTCATCTTTTTTTATATAAAAAAACCGCAGAGAAGGAACTTAAAAAAAAAATATGTGATGATAATTGATTTCTCCATCAGCAATATGAAATGAGTAAAAGTATAAATAATTCCAAATATATGCGACACTCAGTTGATTATTCTTAATTGAAGTTTACATGCAATTGAACTTTTTACCCTCCGAATATTGAAATTCTAATGATATTATTATTGTGTAACGATGCATACATGCGAAACACATACCCAAATAATATCATTCATAATGCAGTATTCAAAATTCTTGTTAAAGCTTAATATTACAAACTATAAGTAAACATAGCTTACCTCCAGTTATATTCATGTTGTGTCCTGCTTCTTGTTTGTCTAATTTCATCACAAATACTGAACAGCAGACTATAAAACGGGGCAAATAACTCATCGACTATTAAATAACTCAGGACTATTAGCTTGTCTCAAAGAAGCATCAATAGCACAGTCTGACGAATCCGTCTCCAAAAACAGGGAATGCTTTGGTCTATATTTAAAATTTCTGATTTCACACAAGCATTCTCCACGCCCTCGAAAGTTTCAATGGCTATACGGGACATTTAAAACCTGTCTAAGTATTTTAATGGATGTATGTTTTCTTAAAACGATGCAATCTCTTAGGGATACTGACTAAACATTCCAATAGCACGTCGAAAATAAAGCCGATTGTTTGGAATAGGCATATGGAGTAAAGTCTCCGATCGATCTGCTGCTGGTGCAATAAAACCCTTGCTTATGGTATACCCCAGTAGGTGTATTTTTTTCCAGTCAAAATGAGCTGTTGTCACTGTTTAGTGTAAGGGCGTATTTGTTGATCGAGGACATGAACCGTCTCAGATTTTCCTCGTGTCCCTTTTTTTATTATAGCCAAATACTGTGATGCTGTAAATGTTCCAGTTCGTAGTCCGTTCTGATTTCCTCGGCCATTCTTTGCAAACTTGATACCCATTCGTTACACCAAAAGGAATCATCCGAAATGTATATAGTCGACCGATCGTCTCGAAGGGTGTGTATATCGTGGCTTTATGTCTAATGGCTTGGTGATTGTACACGCTTTTCAAGTCCAGTGCTAAAAATACGGCATTTGGCTATGTCGCCTATTATTTCATCTATCCTAGTTAGTTGGAAGGCGACAAAAAGAGGACACCTATTTATGGTTTGGGAGTACGCTATAACCATTCTCTTTATATGGTTTTCAGAAGTGGTTATAACTACCTGAGCCCTTCAGGGTAATTTGCTAGACTCAATTATACCCTCCTTGAGTAATATTTTGCAACTCAGTCAGGGACTTTTGTCATTATTACAGAAAAAAACGTCTGCTTTTCTCTGCTATTGCTTTAGAGTTTTCAGTTTGGGATTTCTAGAATTGAAGAACATTAATTTTAACTCTCACCAAGGTACACATTTTGAATGCAGTCATCGAACCGGCAAATTTCAATCTGTGAGTGTTGCTGCAAGAAAACCCAGTCAAAGTATTATTTTGCAACAAATGTTTTTCATTACAGATAATTTAGTTGCTTACTAGGAGAGGTCATTTAATAGCGGGTACACCTAACAATAACAACTTCCTTGTGCAGAAAATGACGCCATGACGCGCTTGCCATTGTTACTTTACTGTGTGAGGTGAAAATCAATTGTTGTTTTTACAAAGCTTTCATTTATATTTTTTCTGAACTCTCGGTATCGAATAAAGCATTTGTAACTCACCTGTTAATTTTCACTTTTACAATAGTCTTTGAAAGGCCGTTAGGGAAGGCGGTTAAGGTTTAAAATGTATTTTGACCAGTGTCTGTATATGATTTTAGAAACTTGCATACCGATGAAAAATAGGCAAGTGTTCTCATTTATGATAACGAGTATCTCTGGCAGAGCATGACATTTGCACGTGTTTAGAAAAGCCACAGAAATAGCAGGTATCTCTTTTTAAAGCGGCAATGACCGATTTTTCCTGAAGCTTCGTCGTACAATTGTCATGTGGAGGGGTCGGTATGAGCATGTGGGTTTAGCGCGGCGCAGACGTAGTCTTGTTGAAAGTAACAACTAGACGGCTATGTAGCACATTAAAAAGTATAGGTTTTCTAAGTGTAATGGTCTTATTCTCAAGAAGAAGTTGTCGTACCTGAGCACTACGTAAGCCGTTAACATCTTAAAAAATGAATTGCTCCTGGGCCTCTAATGGCGTCATTGGTCAAAATTTGCAATCTTTGATACGTGTCAACAAGTTGCAAGTAGGTGCTTAGAAAATATCCCATTTTTCGGCTTCTTGTATATAGCGTTAAGTACATCGATTGCTTCTTCGTAGGTTAAGCAATCTGAGATAATTTCATTAACTGTGTGAGACAGGTATTTGGTTAGGAGCGCACACTTACTGATGAGACGTCCCGGTCTTTCTGAGTGTAGAACCTTTATAAAAGTTTTAAATATCTCCCGCCAATGTTTCCAGTTGTTCTCAGCCGACTCGCTTTCTGGATCTCTTGTGCATCGTTCTGGTCGCATAAATTGTCCTATGCTTTATTTATAAAATGCACTGAAAAAAGGGAAAGAGATTCCGTCTTGTAAGCTTTTATTCAGTTAAGAATCTTACTGCTCGTCTACTTGACCACCGGTAATGTACAACTTTTGATTATCATAGAGAAGAGTATCCATATGTACATAATGATTTATTCGAAGTATGAATATTGAAAAATATACATAATCGATGTTGTTATAATAAGTATTTGTGTTTTGAATGTCGTCGCTATTATCTACTGACATGCTACTTTTTTATTAGACTGGATGGAGTTGAAATATATTTCAAGCAATGAGATGCTGAGATCGTCAGCAAAATATAAATAATAAAACACGACTGCAGCATAATATGATTATTGTTTTTATTAAATATCAAATATTTATTCCTTATAAAGACTTATTCAATATTTATTACAATCACCAACGTCACCTGTTATTTGATACGAAAGTTTGTTTGTATTTTCTTAAATTCCTTTTTGTTTATTAAAAAACGTGCCATAATCGAATAATGCACGCCGTCAATAAATTGCATTGTTTTTGCTTTACACCAGATAAAAAATTACATTGCAAAAGACGAGTATGTTAGATGTTTATTCTGCCATGAGTTTCAGAATGATAAGAAATGTAACACTATGATTGTTGCATAACCCTTCCAAACATACAATAGAAAATAGTTTGACTCCTACTACTATTTCTCTGAACTTGTATAGAATATTACCGAAGGCTTTATTTTAGATCAGTTACTGTATAAATAAGAGAATTGAAACATTGAAATAACGTAAGAATTATTCTGTTCCTATTTTGTCGTATTTATTTTTAGACTTACGGGGTTTCTTCATTTCACTTGCTATTACAGAATGATTCTGATGAGTATCATGCATATGTTGCCTCAGTATGAATCTTTATTAAATATCAAATATTTATTCTGGATCAAAAAACTTTTCAATATTTTATAATATCATCGGCGTCGTCTGTTATTTGATGCGAAGGTTTGTCTGTATTTTCTCAGTTACTATTTTCTTATTAGAGAGAAATGATTTAATGATTGAGAAAACATTTCCAGTTATAGCGTAGCTGGGAATCTTGTGAAGTAGGCCTTTATGCCATACCTTTTACGAAGGCCTTTGATATGTCAAGAGAAATTTCTCTAGAAAGGAAGTCTTTGTCGAGAGATTCACTTATGCTATGAGATATAACCGTTAGTACATCTGCTGTAGACCGAGCAGAACTGAAACAATATTGCGTGTCACTAAAACGGTTATTATTTATTTATTTTTTACATAGAGATCACCACTTATCTTACATCAATTAACTGGATGGCTCTCGTCTAGGGGAGGCCCCGTGTTTTGATAAGCTTCTGGGTTTGATTTTTACTCCTGATCTGAAAGAGAAAACGTGCATCAAGACTCTTGCTAAGGTATCTGGGAAAATAGAGAGATCCTTCTACCGGTCCAGAAGATATCTCACTACTGATGCAATTCTCTATCTATATAAAAGCCAAGTACGTCCAAAGAAGGAGTACAGCTTCAACATCTTGACAGGAGCTGCTAAATTAGCCTATCCTGCCTTGACAGATTACAAAATTGACTTCGTGGCTTAGAGGGGGATTCTCTTTTGTCTTCCGTGCATCCTCTCTCCCACCGAAGGATGTTGCGAGTATACCATTGTTTTATCGTTATTTCCATAGCAATTGCTCGTCTGATCTCCCTTCTCTGGTTCCCTTCGCAAATCTTTTACAATAAAAACTCGTCCAACTGAAACCACTGTCAATATTTTCTTCACTGTTTATCTGTGCCTAAATCAAAACTTAGCTGATATAAACCAAGCTTCTTTCTTAGAACTGCACATCCAGCCTGACTACAACTTGGATGGCTTACAGTCCAACACAAACAAATTCCTGACGAACCTCCCCCTTAAGTAACACACTTTATCAAATCTTCAATGCAAACGATTACAACAATACTATCACATTGATTACTGTACACGCAATAACCCTTATTCCCAGGCGACTTCCAGGCCTTGATAAGTGGTGTGCTCCATCTAAAAAAGTAGTCATATATATATATATATATATATATATATATATATATATATATATTAAATACCATTATATATATATGTTGAATATATATATATATATATATATATATATATATTATTTTTTCTACGCAGCATTTATCTCTCTTTTAATAATATTATTTCAACTTATTCCCTTTTTTCCTTTTACCCATTTGTGCATTACTCAACATAATTCTGCTTTTGGATTACTTTGAACAATCTTCCATTAACGAGATTCGTTTGGTTCTTTCTTGTGGAAATGGAAATTTTATCAACCTTTCTGGATTTCACCGTTACTGGATATTCTACCAATCACCAGACTATCCATTCACGTCCGCCTATTCCCTCTGCCTTACTATTACCAAGTAAGATGTATGCCTTACGTGTAGGTTGATTAAATTCTTTTGCAAGCAAAATTCGATCCCGCATTTTTCTAACCCTCTGATGAGAAGGAAAGTATTTATTCGAAACTCCGCGGATTAAGGACTATCCACTTACTTTTCCCTTCCTTTCTTAAAATTAAATATGTTTTTATTGTTTTTCAAAATGTTTTCTTACGTGTTTCGTTAACTACTTGTTCTTTATATATATATATATATATATATATATATATTTATATATATATATATATATATATATATATATATATATATATATATCACATAGGATAAATCAAAATCGCAATCGGAAACATCGACCAATTTGGGGGTATTTGAGTCAGTATTGGAATAAAAAAATAACTGCCTATTTGCGATGCAAAATCGATTTTTATAATTGTATTTTCTTTATTTTTAAATGAAAATATTCCATTGCCGGTAATAATGATTAAATAATAAATATTTATCGATTTTTAAATATCAGTAAAGGCAACATTTATAGATCATCCTTCCCACACATAACTTTGCGTTTACGAAAAAGATCTACATAGTTGACATGTGCATTTTCCAGATATATAGACACGCACTGATACTGATTTCAAATGTTATGAATCACGACTTCATTTTAGGCTGCACAGATTATTTAAAATCATATCAGCAAGCCGATGCATCGATGGTCATATAACACAAGGTCAATGAATTCATTAACGGGGGTTCGTTTCGAAAGCAATAACTCTTGACAAATCTACAGTATATAATAGTTTATTGCACAAATTCCTTATTCATAAGATTAAAAGCTATGGAATAGCTGTGAAATTATAACAAACAACAATTTATTTTCCCTCTTAAGGGGATACTTAGGTAGTCAGTGAAGAGCCGAAGATCTGAGTTAAGAGCAGTAATTGAGTAGTACTTCAGGGGACTATCTTGTCTTAACTCACGTCTGGGTCTGTATCAATGACTCCACAACTTGTATTCTTCATTCATTTGTCGTCGTGTACGCAGACAACGCTGTAATCCATGACAACAATTGAAATGCCTACAAACATCAGGATCTTTCTAATAATAATAAAATTAAACGCCCGTTGTCTCGATAAGCACCCCATCTCGCAAACCTCTAGTGCTTACGTTTACCACTGACATGAAATAGAAGAGCTTCATCAGACCCGTTGCCAAAATCACTGGATAAAAGCTGGAGTTTTCTACGTCTCCATAAACTTCCGCTGCGAACAGTGAAGGATAAAGACTAAGTATACGCTTACATGCATTTGGATTAAAGAGGAAAAGTGTTTGAATGAGCTCCGGTAAATATAAGTAAAAAGAATTAAAATTATTTCAGAATGAAATAAATGACAAAAAAAAAACAAAAAAAACAAGATACTTATGATTAGATTCCTATTATTCGAAGTATAAAAGCAAAGGAAAAATGTTTTGCTATCAAAAAATACATGATATTTAGTATAGATAATGGCAACACGATAACAAACTTAATAGTTTTTCTCACATATGAAAACTACCATCATGATAATGGAATCTTCTTTGAAATCTTATAAAGAAAATAACTTTTAGAAGGTTTTAATTGTTTTATGCTGTCATTGCAAATAAAAAAAAGCAAAACAAGATAAAGGAAGCTTAATAAAACAGAAGCGAGCAGCCATAAATAAACTTTTGAAAAGTTTTCAGTAGAGGTGCGATAGTCAAAAGAACAAATAGAAAAGTAAAAATATAAGAAACGGTTGGTTGGTTGGTTGGTTGTTTTGGTTTTACGGCATATCAGCCCTTTTCGGGTTATTTACTATCGAACCCAAAGATTTTGTAAGAAAATGTTTTTTAATAGAATATACTTGTTGTTTTCACGTCGGTATCTATTTAACCCATAGTTGGGACCCTAACAGGTACTACCACTCCGGGACAGAGTGGACCTGGGAGCAAGTGTAATTAAAGGGTGGCTCCACACTCCCCAACGCCCACGAGTTGGGGCCTAACTACTAGATATAGTTTAAGGGCATATCAAGGACTCCCATTGAGGGACATTTACCCTCTGCAGGGGGGCAGTCGGCGTATTCTAATGTCCCACCGACAGGGCCTATAAGAAACGGAGAAAGACGGATAATCAAAATAAGTAAACTACTAATTAAAATTGGACAAGGGCATAAAAGCTACGAAACTAGAGGACGTATAAAAAGAAATATAATATGAATCAAAATGCAATATAATATGAATCAAAATGAAATATAAT
Organism: Euprymna scolopes; assembly: GCF_053919585.1. NCBI lineage: Eukaryota > Metazoa > Mollusca > Cephalopoda > Sepiida > Sepiolidae > Euprymna > Euprymna scolopes. Next base: position 5,049,121 of record NC_136509.1, read on the forward strand.
ATGAATCAAAATGAAATATGATATGAATAAAAAAATAATATGAATCAAAAAGCAAAAATCAGCAACACTATAAGGTAAGCAATATATTACAAATTAGAAACAATAATAAGCCGAGTTTATGAAACATGACAGCTATTTTTGTGCAGGTTTACGTAAAATAAGCAACAAGATATTGTGTTTGGAAGGTATTGGATGGAAACGAAAATACACATTCAAAATTTCATATGAAAAAAAAAAACAGGTACACACGAGAAAGACGATAGGACAACGTTGAAATACATTTCGATTGAGACACAAACGACAATCCATTTCGAACTTGTAAGAGTGCGTTTTCTTAAGACATGCGTAGGCGTTAAACTTCATTTGATATATTTTATGACCAGGTTGAATTAATTTAATTGTTTCACATATACACAAAATAAAACTTAAACTTACATATGTTCGAAATCGTTCGTTTTGTACAATTTTGAAAAGACTCAACCCATCTTCATATTACTATCATTATTGTGTTTTATCCTATACAGTTCATAAATTTAAGCCTATAACACATAAATCACATTGAAGTTTACTTATATGCACATAGATATGCATATATATGTACTAACTTATTATAGGCAATATAGTTATGCGTTGACACGAGTTAAAACATATTTAGGACACATTAGCCTGGGTCAAATAACGCAAAATATGAGATTGCGCCGAGTGCGTATCTATCAACTCGAGGTAAATCTTTGCTAAAATTACGTTTTACTTCATCGTAACTAATTTTCTGTCGCTTTTTGTTACTTTTTATAACTTTTTTTATCTCCATTCATGCCGTAGAGAATTTTATGGGAACTGAATAAGTTGAGTACGCGAATAAGTTCTCAGATTTTGTGTGAAAATATTGATGTGGATTTTATCCTTAATTTTTATTTTTTTTTATTTTTTGTTCGTAGACGAGTTGGTTTTCGGTTTGCATTTTATAAATTCAGTATTTATCGCCGCGAGGGAAAGTAAAATATTCGGATACGGATATCGTTTAAAGCAATGTATTTGCATTTACATAATAACAGAATAGCCAAAGAATGCGGCATGAATATTAGTGTCAATTTTACGTACGATAAGACGAAGACTTAACCACCATACTACCGCGGAAGTATGTTACACGTGCTTGGAAAGTAGACGAGTGTGTTCACGAACTTAAAAGAGGTGCACTTCGACACTATAAAATAAGTAAGAATATATATATATATATATATATATATATATATATATATATATATATGCTGTATAGAGAGGCCCCATATTAGAGACATGTTTAGTGGGGGACTCATCACACGATAACGATGATAACAATACTGAGGAGAACATTTATAAAACAATGAGAGATAATTCATTATTGAGGGAGAATCATTACTTATGATGGAGGAGGGGGTCATATTCCTTGGAAGGGGGTCGTACAAAGTTTATATCAAGACGATTAACATATTACGTTCAAATTGTTGGCGACACAAAGACAACTGTTACAAGAATCGATGACGTTCTTTATTTCAGTTGGCCGGTCGAATGATTTTACGTCAGGAATTCACATTGGTTCTACATCGTTAAACGTATACCCCTTCGCCTCTGAGGTGACCCTCCTCTGAACGTGTCAGCTTTTTCCGACCGAGTCTGCTGACTGATCGAACTTGACTGCCCGACTCCCTTGATCCGACTAAAACTAGTTCCTATATTGAGACATTCTCTTTTTGCTATGACGTCAGATGTGGTGTTCCAAAACGTGGCCAACTCACGTGGCTAAGCACCGTTTCAAAAACGCACTTCTGTAAAACCAGAATTCTCAACTAACCTATTTTAACCGACCCTTTTTTACAATATATTTTAATTTGTATTGCTCATTCTTTTTAGATGACATTTTTAATAGAGTTTTCATAAGAGAATGAAAATAATAATTTCTTTTTACAATACAAACAATATCTAATAATTTCATGTAGAATTTAACAATAGCTAAATTCTAACATTCAAAATTCTTAATCTATTTCTGTACATTGCTTACACGTTTAGAGCATCGGCTTATCCTAGTCTCATTATCCCCTCATCTAATATTATTCTTATTTAAAGGAAAGGGGCATCCCTTTTTTCTGTAACACACACAAACACACACAATATGTATATATATATATATATATATATATATATATATATATATATATAAGAAATACAAATTACAATAAGTTTACCAAGGTAATCAAAATGGTAAACTTAAAATATTTTATGAATATAAAAGAGTTTAAATTTACTAGTAAAGTAATCTCAACCAGATGTAAAAGCTCAATAAAACTTAAAAGGAAATAGAGCTTATAATATGAGCAAATGATTAATAAAACATGTTAAAAACATCTTGAAAAAGAGTTAAAACATATTTAATTTAAAAAAAAAACACAAGATAAATGGATAGTCCTTAATCCGCGGAGTTTCGAGGAAATACTCTCCTTCTCATCAGAGGGCAGTAATTAGCAAAATGCAGGATCGGATTTTGCATGTAAAAGTATTTAGTCACACCACAAGTAAGTCACAGATCTTAGCTAAAAAAGCGTGAGGTAAGGGGAATACGCGGCAAAAGACAAAAATGATAAAACGATTTCACATAATCATTTGTTAATATATATATGTATATATATATATATATATATATATATATATATATATAAAGCGTTTTTATTTTATCATGCATGTTTTCTCTTCAATATAAATGTTCTATGCATGCATGTAACATTTGTTGTCAAATCTTCTATTTCGTGGTTATTTTTTATATAAACAACATAATTTGGAATATGCGCTTTTTTAGCTGCTATTTCCTCATATTTTTTAACATTCGAATAATTACTTTTTGTAATATAGAAAGGGGATGAGTTGTCGCTTATATGTCACATGAAACGTATATATATATATATATATATATATATATATATACATATATATATATATATATATATATATATATATATTTTTGTGTGTATTACATTTTCACCCCAAACAGTAATATGTCTGTTCACGTTACACTTGGGTAAGCAGGGACCTGGAATGGAATTCAAAAATCTTCTGGGGAAGAAACTGCTGAAGTAAAACTATCTTTAACATCTACGGATCTCTACTGTGTTGGGTGGGATTTAACATCCTGTCGGGTTTGTCAAGGGGGGATTACGTCCTCGGGGCACAATGCTTGCAGTTCGTTAGAGCATTCTACATTAAATACTTCTAGAACAGGCAGAGGGATGCAACATTTCGTCGATGGGACAGGGCTTAATCTTAGATGCCAGTTTAGGGCCTATCAGGTTGGCGACTCTCTTTAGAACTTTGTCTAGGATTGAGAGACTAGTAGCAGATGCACCAACCCAAATATGACAGTAATATCCCATACATGTGGGAATAGTGTTCTTATAGAGGTATAGGATACTTTCGGATGTTAGTAGTTTTCTAGCACGGTAGAGAGAGCCTACCTTCTTTGCAGCGGTCGTGTCTATGTGTTCAATGTTATGTTCCAACTCATGTTTCCTGTGAAAATTTAGGCCAAAGAGTTTGAAAGATGTACTCTCAGATAAAGAGTCGTTGGCCATTGCTATTGTACGTAGAGAAGGGTTGTTGTAATTATTAAAGGAAACTAGTTTAATCTTGGCAGCATTGAACGTGACCATCCATTTTTGTCCCCATTCCACTACCGATTGGAAATCATCCTTTAGTGTTTCTACCATTTCTTTTGATATGTGTTACTTTCTTTTCCTGTCGTACCTGTTATAGAGTGTAGCGTCATCAGCATATATACCCAACTCAGAGGCAATTTTGTCGGGGAGTTCATTTATGAATATTAGGAACAACAGAGGTCCAAGGATAGGCGCTTTGGGCACTCCCGCATTTATATCATATTGTTTATATTTACGCCCGTCGAGGACAATTTGGATTTTTCTCTTATCTAGGAAGGATTTAATTATGTTTAGTATTCTACCAGTGATACCGTATGAACTAATTTTCCTGATAAGACCCTCATCTTTAGGTATATCTCGGGCTACCGGTTTTCCCTCCCCGGCTTTGTCCAGTGAGGGGTATATAGTTTCAGAGATTACAGTTAGGATGTCTTATATATTTCCCAATTACATTTTATAATATATATATATATATATATATATATATATATATATATATATATATATATATATATATATACAGTAATAATAATAATTATTTAATAGTGATATTTTTTTCTTCGTTTTCTGATTGCGGACATGATATTGTCATTTATATATAACACAAATGAAAACTAATAAAAAACAAACCAAAAATAAAAAAAACAAAACATAACGAGAAACAGAAAGAAAAACAGTGTGGGACGTAGCTTCCTCATATGGAATTTTTGCATCGTAATGTGTTCCATAAGAGTTATGTATATTTGTGTGTGTACGCGTGTGTGTGTTAGCGGGTGTGAGGGTGTATGGACACTTAGTAATAAGGATGATGACCTAATTATGCCACGATCCATAATAAACTTTGTTTTGTGAGGTCTTATGCTAACTTTGAGGCAGATGATTGATATCTAGTAAAAACTGTTTTTTGCAGATGTGGTTTTCTTAATTGAAAACACATTACATGTGCACATATTATTTTCATTGAATATTGCAAATTATTTATGAAATGTCTGCAAAACTCGCATTCTTTTCTTTAATTGTCTTTCGTTCCTGATGAATTTGTAATCTTCTGGGAAATTACAAAATTGCTAACGGAATTCTAGGGCACATAAATATTTAACATTTTTGCTGTGGAAACGAATTCAAATCGCTCTTATTGTAATTGGATCAGAGCATTTTTTGATTGATAAAAATAAACGGGCAAACTATGCTAAAAATCAGGCAAGCGAAATGAGTCGAATATTAAATAGATTGTTATATGTTGAGAAATTATGATGAACAAAGATGGCAGTGAAGAATCGGTGCACTTCCGATTTTGCACGTTAAGTAATTCATATTAACAAGATGGCAGCGAAGAATTAGTGCAGTTCTGATCTTGAGTCTTAAGTAATTCCTAATAACACATATGGCAGCGAAGAATCGAATGCAGGTTTATGACAAGGACAACGGCGAACTGATTGAACTAAAAATTCGACAATATTTCTTGTAAATTTATAAGCTTCTGATTGGTGGTTTATTATAACTTGTAGTTATAAAAACGATCGTCGAAATAATTGGTGGCATACCCAATTAAAAGTCAAAACACATTCTAACAGAGTCTAATAATATATATGTAGATTATAGCTTAAGAATACAGATAAAGAAATGGACGGCTATGTTTGATAAAATACTACACAACAGAAAGGGAAATATAGAATTAGAGTGATATTTGGTGTGTTCAAATAGAACATACAGAGGTGCTTTCTGGCTGGAAACCTTGAATAAGTAAATAGAAATTTAATTTAAACAAAACTAAATTATTGTGGAGTAAATAAGCGGACTTAACAATTAATATATCAATTCCAAAGTAAAACGTCATGAAACAAGATAGTGTTTAGAAACATCAGATAAAAATACGTGTTAATATCCACGAAACCGTTCCATCTCAAATGGATGGGATTTTGATAGGTTATTTAATTCAAACATAGAACAAGCAGGAACGAATGGTGCTCTACTAATAAATTATATCACACACTGCTCGATAACTATCGGTCCATCATCAGATTATCTTGATGTGATTACTTCTGCCATACATTGTTGCAAATGAGATTTCTCAAACGATCCTATTTTTAAAAAAAAGATGAAAGCGACAAAGTAGAGCGACTAAAATCAATTGGTTATTAGTAGGGCGATACGTCGGGATTTTCAGAGAATAATGACAATTTAATTCATGACATGATAAATTGCAAGCAGATGTATGTTCTCGTTCAAGACATAGTAAAGAATGTTTTTTTTTTCTTTTTATTCAATTTTCACCCCAAACAGGGCATAGTGCCACTTTGAAGCAGGGGCTACTATACGGGACTTAATTTGCAGGGGCATTATTAAGGGAGATGAGTAGAAAGATGGTTGTTCACATTACACTTGAGCTTTTGTATACCAGTGCAGTTGGGGAAGTAGAACCCCTGAAGGGAGTTCCAAAGACCTGCCGTTCTCGGGAAGAAACTATTGGAGGCTTTCCTGCATCTAGTAAACTGCATCTACTGTAAATTGATGAGACTTACTGGCTTGTCGGGTTTGTCGGGGGCAGTTATGTCGAGGAGGTACACGTGTTTGCAATTCGTCAGAACATTCACCATTACAGTATTTGTAGAATAGGCAGAGGGATGCATCATCTCGTCGATATGACAGAAGCTGAAGCCTAGATTACAGTTCAGGACCTATCAGGTTTGCAAATCTCTTTTGAACCCTGTCTAGGAGCGAGAGACAAACATCAGATGCACCAGCCTAGATATGGAAACAGTACTCCATACATGGGCGAATCGTTGCCTAATAGAGATATAGGATACTGTTAGGCGTAAGTAGTTTTCTAGCACGGTAGAGGGCGCCAACCTTCCTTCCAGCAGCCTGGGAAATGCTCTCAATGTATCTATTCCAGTTCATATTCCCTGTAAACGTTAGACCGAGGAGTTAAAACGAAGTACTTTCAGGCAATGTATTCTTGGCCCTAGCTATTAATGGTAGAGAAGGTTTCTTGTAGTTATTGAAGGAAACAATCTTATTCTTAGTAGCATTGAACGTGACCTTCATTTTTGTCCCCATTCCAATACAGATTGGAAGTAATCCTCTAGTGTTTCTGCCATTTCCTTAGATATGTGTTCATTTGTTTTCCCCTCATATCTGTTATAGAAAGTGGTGTCATCAAACTCCTATCCTTACATCATCAGCGCCTTGATCCCCATCTGGCATCAATTGTGATGGATGGCTCTCGTCCTGGCGAGGCCGCGTGTTTTGACAAGCTTCTGGGTTTGACCTTTACTCCTGATCTGAAATGGAACACGTACATCAAGTCTGTTGCCAAGGTCGCTGGAAATATGGTGGGATCCTTCTACCGCTCCAGAAGATATCTCACTACGGATGCAATGCTCTATCTATATAAAAGCCAAGTATGTCCAAGGATGGAATACTGTCCCCATATCTGGGCAGGGGCTGCTAAAAACAACCTATCCTGCCTTGACAGAGTACAAAATAGACTTCGTGGCTTAGTGGGGGATGCCCTTTTCTCTAACCTGTAACCTCTTTCCCACAGAAGAGACGTTGCGAGCTTGTCCTTGTTTTATCGTTATTTCCATGGCAGATGCTCGTCTGAACTCCAATCTCTGGTCCCCCCTCGCCAATCTTTCACGAAAAACACCCGTCTAGCTGAATCCACTGTGAAAAATTTCCCCCACTCTATATCTGTCCCTAAATCAAAACGCAGATTCCATGAAGAAAGCTTCTTTCTTAGAACTGCACGCCTGTGGAACTCTGTTCCGTCTGCCTGCTTCCCTCCGGACTACAACTTGGTTGTCTTCAAGTCCAATGTTAACAAATTCCTAATGAACCGCCCCTTTAAGTAAACATATCAGCAAATCTCCTCACTAACGTAATGTACTTGCAATAACCCTTATCCCTGAGTGGCTTCCGGGCCTTGATAAGTGGTGATCACTGTGTAAAAAAAAAATCCAAAATATACCCATGGCTGATACAATTTTATCAGGGAGGCCATTTATGAATATCAGAAATAATAGACGTCCAAGGATAGACCCCTGAGATATTCCCGCATTTATGTCATATTGTTTAGATGTACGACCGTCGAGGACAACTTGGATTTTTCTTTTAAGAAGGATTTAAATATATTATGAATTCTTCCAGTGATTCCATATTATCTAATGTTGCTTGTAATACCATCGTTCCATACCCTGTCAAAAGCCTTAGATATATCAAGGGCTACCGCTCTACCTTCCCCTGTTTGGTCCAACGAACGGTATATATGTTCAGAAACTACAGTTAAGATATCTGCTGTCGAACGGGCTTGCCTGAATCAATATTGTTTGTCAGTCAGGAGTTTAGAAGCTGTTTGGTGTAGGACTAGGGAGTGATTAAATAAGGACTCAAATATTTTGGCGGAAAGCGGTAGGACGCTAATGGGGCGAAAATTTAATGGGTCAGTTTTTCACCAGAATTCTTGAAGACTGGTACCACAGAAGCGGTTTTCCAGCAGTCGGGAAACAAGATTCGGTAAGGCATTTATTGTAAAGTTTGGAGAAAACTGGAGCAACCGCGGCAGAGGATAGTTTTATTCGCACAGCCGGGATGAGTTCTGGTCCACCTGCTTTTGAGATGTACATGTTTATTTTATAATAATTATAGTGTGGCGTCTGTTCTCAAAGGAAAATAATGGAGGGAGGTGTGTACCGGGACCAATGCAAACCGACTGGCAAGCAGATTAGCCTTGGCAGTAGCCGTGCAAGAACCTCATGATTGTTTGATAGTGGGGGAATAGTTGACTGTCCATTATTTACTACGCTGTTGTAGATTTTCCCAAAATCTCGGGTTCCTAATTTCTGTGCTTCGATGCGTTTTCTGGTGGCTTCAGAGTAATCTGTCTTTTCAGTCTTTATCACTCTCTTACAATTATTTCTAACTTCTATATACTTCTGTTTATTTGAGATGGACTTATGTCGGTTGAATCTGCGGAATGCATGCTGCCTTTGACAAATGGCAGCTGCACAGGCAGAAGTAAACCATTGGGGAGAGTGGGGCTTTCTATAGAATTTCCGTGCGGGAACATGTGCTAAAATTGCAGTTTTTAAACATTCAATCGGCTTATTTGCACACTGTCCCGCTGGAAGAGTAAAGATATTGCGCCATGGGGCATCTCTGATGGCGTCTTAATAAGCTTTTTTGTAATGCCTCGTTGTTTTTAGTAGTCGGCCTTCAGTTTTTGGCCGAAAATAAAGGCTGATTTCTACCATTATCACAGCGTGGTCACATTACTGACCGAGCTGTGGGTATTTGTTCTACAATCATCGGGAACCGTTGTCAGAAAGAAATTTAGAAGTGAGGCATTTTTATCTTGCTGGTATGGGAAACGTGTCGGAAATGTAACCATCTGGGATGAGGGAATAGGATATAGAGAAGCTATGTGTTATGCTACCAGATACGTCTGTGTGATTAGAGAATCCTAGCCAGTTACTGTGGTGGACATGTATTTGTGCGCTAGCATCAGAGAAGAGTGCCATATCTATGCTGTCTGAGACTTTGTTTATTAGGGCACAGTCTTGGGTTGAGGGAGAACGGTAGAGAAAATACAAGTAGCTAATATTGTGTTGCATATTTAGTCTGAAGCATATAATGGCCTGGTCGCCTGATTCTAGTTTTATTTCTCTAGTCAGGGGGAGGGTGTTACGAATATAGACTCCAAGCCCATGCATATGTCTGTCCGAGTCCTTAGAGGAGAGTGGGAGATTACCAGGTATGTTAAAGTGGTTAGAGGGAATGGAGGAGTGAAGGTTAGTTTAACTTAATACTAAGATATACGGGGTGTTTACAAGGAGAAATTACTCAACATCATCTAAGTTAGTTCTAAGCCCACAGATATTATTTAATGCAAGCCTCAAAGGAGGAGGCAGGTTGTTTTTCTTTGAGTTTGGTCCTGGTTTAAACATAACTTTTGCTTGAGTTGTCATTTCATTTTATTTAATTTAAAAGTTTCAGTTAGGGTGAGTGAGGGGATGCTGGGCAAGTGGTTTTGCAGAATACCAGACATGCAGTACAAGTAGACCATAAGCTGTCCTGACCAACAGGAGTGTAGCCTCAGGAAAGCCCACCGGGGATGGGTGCAGAGTATTTTTCCATGCGCGACATGGCACTACAAACCTCCCGATATTATACAACTGTTGATGGAGCAGCCGCTCTAAGCGCTACCGAAGAGTAAGGGTTCCGGTACTATCAGTCGGAAACAGTAACCAGGACCTGTCAATCCGGTACCATCAATCCATTAGGCAAAGCCAGCCCAGTCCAACTGCACCGTCATATATGGCACTGACGCACCCCACCGTGTCCAGTTTAGGGAGTTGGGATGTGGCAAGAGCGGGAAAAAGCGATGTTCATTTCCCTAGTCATGAAACAAGGTCCACCACTGGGTGATTCAGAGGAGTCCCGGTTATAGTACTTCTACGCCTGACAAAGAAGGATTATGAAATCCGGGCGATAAACAGATCCTATCTCCTCTTTAAGCAGTTTACGTTTGCCAACCGGTGATTTTTTTGTGTCACAAGCTCTAGGAAGTCCAGGACTGAAGAGGCCTTCCTCCCATAGGTTTAGCTTCAGTTTTCCTTCTCCTAGACAGATGACTTGGGAAGATCTACGAGCCCATCAGCTCCGAGAGGGTTTGCCCGCGCCTGAGTCCTAATCCACGTATTTATGCGACCCCACATGTGTAGTTAATATTAATTGGTTATTTAGGTCAATATCTACTGAAACAATCAGGTAGTTAGGTTAAAATCTACAGAAAAAATTAACTCCTCAAAAGTGGTTAAAAAGGACATTACTATGCTTTCTGTTTTCATTTTTACTGGGAGAGGGTATTGGTAAAAATTTATGCAGTGGAAGCAACTTAATTTGACAAGAGCATTGGATCGACAGAGACGAGTTAATGAGTGGTTAGGTATAGTTTTGTACGTTTAGGAATGTATGGTCAAAACATTTGATATGGAGTACAGTTTTACCTGATAGATATAGGTTATTGCGTATTTTGTAAGTATAGTTAAATATAGATGTATATGTAGCGTGTTTCATTGTATACAAATGTAATGAAATGCTTGAATTTGCGGTGAATGTGGAAGGTGTGTGAAAAATAAATGCAAATAAATAGAAAATGTCATTTAAATAATACAGGTTAGTTCCCCGAAAAGCTCCTCTGATAAGCAGGTGGTTACAGTTCGCCAGCTTGTTGCAACTATTTTTGTGTTGGATGTGCAACCGTTACAGATCAATCCAGGAAACAATGCTTGTGTGGGGGGCGGGGGAAATGAAAATTAACCAGCTAAAGCTTTTTTTTGTGTATGCACTACCTTAATTTTATACAGAAATAAAGAGCCGCTAAATATGCTTGAAATGTTTAGTAAGAAGAATAACGCCATGAGGTAGAAATAGGAACGACGCGTCAATTGGGAGAGACTTCGTTTAAAAACTAGGTTAGGGTTTTTTTAAATGTCGGTTTATATATAAATATACATATGTGTACATACATATATGCATATATACATATATATATATATATATATATATATATATATATATATATACGTACATATATGTGTGATCGTTTATGTATATTCATCTTTATTTAATTTATTTATGTGTTTATTTTCTATTGTTTTTGTTGGTTTAAAAACAATTTTGTATCGCTATCCTAGAGTAAATTTTATCTTGTGAACACAGTAGTTTGCTATTTCTCTTCTACAGTTTAATAGATGTTTGGGTTCTTTAAAAAATTGGTTTCCTGTACTTTAAATAACCCCAACATCTATTAAACTGTAGAAGAGAAATAGCAAACAACTGTGTTCACAAGATAACATCCACTCTAGGATAAAGATACAAAATGAATACACATAAACGATCACACACACACACACACACACATATATATATATATATATGTATGTATATGTATATATGCATATATGTATGTACACATATATATATATTTATATATAAACTAACATTAAACAAAAACACTAACCTAGTTTTAAAACAGATCAAGAAACTAAATAGATCACACTCAAAGGAACAGGTCAACCAGAGGCCAAATATGCCTGTTGTCGATAAATGCATGCTCATTGGCTGATAGGAAGGATGCGGTGGATACTAGAAAGCTGATTGGCTAACTAAAATCTTAATAGAATAGGAGAATATAAAAACGATAAAAAACCACAAATAAGGCGCATAAGCCTGAAGAGTTCTAGAGTGGATGAAACGCGGATTATTCAGTGTAGCTTAATCGCCATGTATATTTTATAAATTACTAACTAGCTCTACCTTGGTATTGAGCACTTTGGAAGTAAATACTTAAACTTTAAAAAAATATATACTTTCGAATATTAATTTCATGTGAGTAAATTAAGTAAATATATATATATATATATATATATATATATCAAACAATAAAAAAATGTGAACATAACAAACAATGAAAAAAGAACAAATTACTGCTGTAGAAAATATTGAACTGCCGTGATGCATCAATTTTTCTCCCAAATAATATAGAGCGTCCGGCGGCCGGGAGATTTGTGTAATTGCTTTTTACTAGAGAAATAACTTGAAATCAATTATTTCTTAACAACGTTTGCATTTACCAGAAAGATAAAACTTTAAATTTTATAGAATTAAAAAAAAACAAATATAGCGGCGAAAGCACGCTAATCGAATGCCGTCTAGGACGTTAGTAAATGGGTATTCCGGAAATAAGGTGCATTCTTGAAATTTCAACCATCGAAATTTGCCGGAAAGCGTGGCACACAACAAACATACCCGCTGTCTTATTAATATATAGATAAATGTGTCCCCGTGGTTATTAAAGATTATAATCATGTGGTACAACGGAATTGCGCCTTTTTGTTATAATGCTTACACGAAATCGAACCATAATCTCTGTAGTTTGCAGCTTAGAATCTCTTTACTCATACGTTTTTCATAGTTTGTTTTCTTTTTTTCATAACGAATCCAGGTCTTTATTACCGAACTTTTCTTTACCGTGCGAATTTCGGTGTGATTAGTGTAGGATACCGTTTTGTGTGTATGTGTGGGGTCTTCCGCGCGCGTTTGTGTGCGGAGACAGTTTGATTATAGCTGCATTATTGTTTTTTTTTTATCACTTACATATATGGGGTTGATCGTTTGGGGTTGCTGCGGCACTCGATAGTTTTGTTTCGTTCTATCAATGTAGCGTGTGTTTTCTACTTATGTCAACATTGTTTTAAGTCAATGCTCTTTCATTTTACTTAAATACTAATGTTTTTTTATCATCCCACAACTGCCCTATTTATCACTATGATCTTTACACGAATTATTACAATTAATACCTCATTTGTTAAAAAAATTGGGGTTTCCTACGACACGCGTGATAAAAGTTCGCTCAGACATTTAGCGCAGCCAGCATGTAGGTCTCTAAACAGCCGGTTTGCATTAAATATTCGTCTATAACGAGCTAATGTTCTTTTTATCAAACTTGGTTGGCAATCCTCTTTCACTGAATTACACACTACCAAGAACTTAAACAAAAACATACGTGCAATTGAGAAAAAAAAACTGTCTTGGCAAAATGAAGTTACATAAGGATATGTCATGGGACCATAACGGTGGCGATTTGCTACACGACGACTATATCTGAGGGTTCTGAGTAAGTGTTCTAACTGTTTTAAACGGTTACAACGAAAAAAGAGAATTTAACAGGTGTACACTTCTCAGAAAAAATCTATGTTCATGGAATCTCCGTTTTGAGTTAGGCACAGATAAAGAGTGGGGGAAATTACTGAAAGTGGTTTTAGCTAGACGAGTGTTTATCGTTAAAGATTGGCGAGGGCGGACCAGACATTGGAGCTCGGACGAGCACTTGCCATGGAAATAATGATAAACACAAAGACAGGGTCGCAACGCCCCTTCTATGGGGGAGAGGTTGCAGGGAAGATAAAAGAGAACCCCCACTAAGCCACAAAGTCTAACCCGACAGTACTCTATATTTGGGCGTACGTGGCTTTTATACAGATAGAGAATTGCATAAGAAGTGAGATATCTTCTGGAACGGTAGAAGGATCCTACCATTTCCCAGCGGCCCCGACAACAGACTTGATATACGTGTTCCATTTCAGATCAGGAGTAGAGATCAAACTCAGTAGCTTGTAAACACATGAAGTCTCCAAAAGATCAGCGCCATCCATTTCAATTGATGCGATGAGGAACAGAGCGTTGATGATATAAAGTGAGGAGCTTGTTTTAGATGCATTAAAAGCAACCAGTCAACTCCACCCCCACTGTACAACGCGCTCAAGATCAGAGGAGAGAGAATAAGAGGATATCCGTCATTTACGACCATTGATGTGTTGTCATAGATGGTCGTGGCATCAGCAGAGATGTCAATGAATGATTTCAGTATGTGTTTTGGGAGATCATTGATGTAGATAAAGAAGAGAGTTGAGCCAAGGATATTCCCCTGGGGGACTCCAGCAATAATACTGTGGGCCTCTGATTGCTGGCCATCAACCACTACTTTTATGAAGCTATCAGAGAGAAATGCTTTAATTATTGAGAAAATATTTCCAGTTATACCGTAGCTGGAAATCTTGTAAAGTAGGCCCTTATGCCAAACCTTATCGAAGGTGTTTGATATGTCAAGAACAATTGCCCTAGAAAGGAAACCTTTGTTGAGAGATTCACCAATCCTATGGGATATAACTGTTAGCACATCAGCTGTAGATCTAGCAGAAGGAAACCCATATTGCATGTCACTAAGAAGGTTATTTATGTTGAGGTCATTGATTACTTCTTTATTTAATATTGATTCCAGTAACTTACTCAGGACACACAAGAGCCTTATTGTCTGTACAGAGGGAGAGAGAGAGAGATAGAGAGAGAGTGAGTGAGTGAGAGAGAGAGATGACTTATCACCTGAGTTCTTTAATACAGGGAATACTGACGAGGTTTTCCAGGGTGTAGGAAAGCACTTCTCCTTAAGGCAACGCTTAAACAGTTTTGTAAGTATGTGGGCAAGTTCTGGTCGAAGATTTTTCAACTATAATTGGAATGCGTCTGGGCCAGTTGCTTTACTGGAATCAAGAATCTTGATTCGTTGGGCGACCTCGTACACAGATATTTGTATGTATGATAGTGTGTTATCTTTTGTAGGAGGAAATAAGGGGTGTTGATGACCTTCGTCGCAGAGGGTAGAGTAAGCTGCAAAGTTCTTTGCAAATAGTTTGGTTTTGTCTGATAATGATGAGATGACCTTATGTCCATTGACGATGGTTGGGATGGAATGCATGCACCTGTTCAGGATCCTGTTTGCTATTTGCCAAAACTGGTGGGAACCAAGCCGCTGATCAGCTACTTTGGATTTGACGGACTGAGCATATATCTCTCGTGTATTTTTATTACTCTTTTAAATGGTTGATGACAGTCCTGAAGGCAGTTTTAGTCGCAGTACATCTATTTCGTTGGTAGCTATGGAAAAGGTAATTTCTGTGAGCAATGGCAGCAGCACAATTTGGGGAGAAACATCGCTAGCTGTGAGTGTTTTGTTGAAATTTTTTGGATTGTATGAATCGGCCCATGCCTACAATTAACCATTCGGTAAGGTCTGATACTATAGAGTATACATCTATTTAAACATGGAATGCAGAAGTAGATCAGATATGAATGTACGGAAGCTATCTCAGTCAGCCATAGAGTATCGATATACAGTACGGTGGATAGGTACATCTGAAGACTTATTGTATTTATTTTTATCTTAACTGATACAACTGTGTGATCGGAGGATCCCAGGAGAGATAGAACGGAACATGAACATAGCTCAGGGGAAGTTGTGAAAAGAAAAGGACCAGAAGGCTTGCATACTGACCAGTAGTATCGGGCACACTGTTGGGTTGAAACCAATCTAAGTGAGGTCGTAGCCAATAGCAAAATCATGACAGACCCTCCCTTCTTCATCTGTTATATTTGATTGGGTCAGCCATTTCATAGTATGGACATTGAAGTCACCGCAAATGTGAATGTTAGCCGAAGGATTAGAAAAACGGATAAGGTCAATTTTCTCGGATATACTCTTAAGTAACCCTAACCCTAACCCCGCTGTTGTTGGGGCGAGAGAGAGCAAATATGAAATCGATGGTGTAAGCAAGTGCAACCCGGAATATAAGGTAAATTATAGTCTTTTTTGAAGATATCTCTACCACACGGAAAGCCATCCATAATGTGGGCACATATTTCATGTCCATGGCGATCTGGGGGGTTAGATTTAGATGTTAAGTTAGAGTATCCTTCTATTATGAACTCATCTAGGGAAGTGGTTGGCTCTATGCCAGTTTAGCTTAGAACGAGTAGGTCCGGTTTCGTCTCCTGTAATTGGGTTTCAACCTCTGGAAGGTTGGAACGTAGACCCCTGATGTTGGAGTAGGATACATGATAGTAGGGGTCTACGTTGGAAGATTGGTTCCTAGGTTCGTTCGTGTTTTATTTTGGAGATATTACATGTTGAGTTTTGGAACATGTGGAAATACTTGGTTAGATAGAATAGAGAGGTAAAGTAAGAGAGAGAAAGAGGATTTATTGGAGCACATGATAAGGTATAGCCGTTACAATTAACAACTAGTATGGCATCGAGAGATCCCACCAGAACCTACTGCATTATCCAGAATCCCTTCACTAAATGGCAATACAGCAGCCCCAGTGCGTTACACCTGCTTATAGGGCAGGCTTCTTAGCGGTTAAGCAATGTTCGGGTTCCTGACTATCAGGCGGGTAACGTAAGCCCAGACGAAACGTTTAACTCCAGAACCCATACTAGTGGCGTGGCCACAAGGATAGACATAGAAACAGAACATTTTTCGACATCTCAGGCAACTGTTCACGAAGTATTACCGACCTGGAATGCAGCTTTTTCTTCACCTGTTACGTTGTCACATCATAAAATATGCGTTTGTTGTATATTGGTTGAAATTGGAATGGAGTAGATATATTAAAACTTGTCTACTTATAAAAAATTGTGTGTTTGATTATCTCATCAGAGTTACTGTCGTTTGTGTGTGATCATCTTTCTATTACACATGTTCATATGCTTTAAAGCTGGAAATTCTCGTCTGGGAGGGAGACTTAATACCTGTTTTTGGGGACGAATATTTATTTCACATCAAGATAAGAAATTGGTTCCATAGTTTATTTCACTTTCCTATACGTATAGCAGAAGGTGAATTTGGCCTGTGTTGTTTTTTTTTTCTTCTATGTCTTATTTCTACCACGTCAGCGTTCGTTCCCCACCCCCAGCAAAGGGGAGGAGACAACAGGGAACCCGTCTGCTCTCGTCCAAGTCGCAACCAAATCTCCTCGATTTAGCTTACCTGATCACATGACTAAACTGCAATCCAATCAGCTGATCTTAACTTCCTGTAAACGTCTCTACACTGTAATTCACACTCTCCCACCTCTCTCTCTCTCTCTCTCTCTCTATATATATATATATATATATATATATATATATATATATATATATCCATTCTCTAAAGACACTTTGTCAGAAAAATCACTCATTTGAAATGAGAACTGAGGGACGAAAACGGAGAAGCGAGAGTTACTAGAGCAGCCGATAACACAACCATGGTGTATTATCTAATTTCCATAAAAAGGGAAGCACTTATTAATATCTACTTAATATAAGTCCGTTTCCCCTTTCCCAGTTAAGGAGAATATTTGAAAAAATTTTCCCTCCCATAATTATGTGTATATATATATATTTTTTTTTTTTGGCTTTATCTAACCTCGATAGATAATGAATGACTTTATAAGATACCGTAATGGAACTTCCAATTTGTTAGGTTATTTTTTTTATTAGTTTAGTTTTGAAGAACCCGTTTAACAGCTGGTAAAGAGTAGAACACTTTGGCTTAGGTACTAAGTTTAGACTGGTTAGGAAATGCTGCATACTGCTGAGAAAAAAAAGCATTTTTCAGTGTTTAGTTTATAGTGCAGATATAATTTGGAGAAAAAGACAGAAAAAAGAGCAAACGAAAGATAAGTGCACTTAAAATGTTCACACTTAACAGCATATGGCAGACACCCACATATACAGAGACATTTTCACTTTTATTGATATATAGATAGATTATGGAAGCAAATAAATAAATAAATAATAGACAATAATGTCTGCAATACATAAGTTTTTGCGATATCAAGGCATGTGGATTTAAAAATCATATATAGAAAATGGCATAACTTGCTTTTGGAAGAGGTTGACCGTGAGATCTCGAGTTCATATCGAGGAAGAAGGAATAACTAGTCGTTCTAACTGGTTTATTCTGGATATTTAAAGGGAAGTGCTGGGGGTAGGGGGTGGCATCTTGAGGTCTGTATTTTTTTTTAATTCAGCAATGCTTTTCTTTTATTTTGCTTTTGTTGGCTTTAACTACATCAATAGAGAATGCTCGTTACTCCGTTCCTAGCTTAGGAGAATATTTGATAATAATCTTCCCTCCATAATTATGCGTGGATTTTTTATTTTTTATTTGCTTTATCTAGCCCTGATAAAGAATGATTTGAACATTCAAGCTTTACCTTATAAGATACTGTAAGTAAACTTTCAATTTGTGAGGTCGGGTTTTTGTAATTATTTAGTTTGGAAGCCGGTTAAGAGTAGTTGGGTATTAAAATGTATGGTTGCCTTGTATGATCTTAACATTATGCATTTTTCATATATTTGTATACTAGTAGTTCAGCCAGGCTTTGCTGTGGCTCTCTGTATTGTTCATAACTTTATATGCATATGCATAAATTAAAAGGAAGAATATGTAAGGTAATGAATGCATTTCTATATAATAACTAACTACCATAGGGAAAAGCTGGAAGGTCAATTTCTTTTTAATTTGACACCAGGTTTGACCCATTAACATGTCTTGTTATAGTCCCAAATTAAATTAAAATGGTTGACCGCTATCCAAGAAACCAACGTCTAAAATTTCAAATGTTTAGACCCAAAATTGGGGGGGGGATTAGAAGAGCCTGCAAAAGTAAACTCTTTTAACCTTACGTATAGGCAGCGAAATACTCGCATTTATTTTTGTTTTCGCTCAAATCAAATTAAAAGATTAAATTCATATCCAAGTAATATATAGCTAAAATTAGTGTTTAGACCAAAAGTTGGCGGAGGAGTTTGTAGAGTTTTTAAAGGTCAAATCGTTGGATTTTGACCCCTTAACAGCAAAATTTCTCGCCGAAAACCGATGACAAGAATGTTCTCAAATCTCAATATCCCGCATTTTATAGTTCGGGTCTGTAGATCGAAAATTGAGTTATTTGCTAGGGAAATGTAAACACACAGACAGACACCCACATACACAGAGACATTTTCACTTATATATATATATATATATATATATATATATATATATATATATATATCAAAATATTCGAACCCGCATTTTATTGTATTTTAATTTTTCACTCCAGAATATTTTTGTCACATATTTCTAAACAAAGTTCATATATTGTTTTCGCTTTCCGTGAAACCCACCCTAGTTTTATTTTTAATTGTATTTATACAATAAAATTGTGTGCCCTAATCATTTTCCCATGTTTAATATCTTTTGACACATATGCGCAGTCTCTAACCGAGAGCTGATTTTCACATCTATTACAAGGTAAGAATATTCTCTTGCTGAAAATTCTATTTTGGATGTGTACGGATATATGTAACTTTTTTGTCTCATTTCTAATCTGCGTATTAGATATTTGGCTTCATTTTTAGATGTGCGATTCCAGATTCGATATCGTCAGAATCATTTTATCATTTCTATGTTCTAGCATTCTTCTGTTGTTTTGTATAGTTGCGTTCTAATTTTGTTACAACACGTTTCTTGATTATAGAATCTCGCACTAATGTTAATCATTGCGATAATATTCGAAATTATTAAAAATTACATTTAAAATTATACACGGATGTATGCTAGTTCAAATTCGCCCCAGTGTTTATAAACCATGGCCACATATATTGGGAAGTCGTGTTCTTTATTTTGTTCACTTGATTTCAACATTTCCATGGTTTATAGAATAAAGTGACATCCTATTTTAAAAGTCTTGTAAGTAGCTTGACCATATCGACGAAAGATAGATCTGAATTTTTCATTTAAAACAGAATCTATACATAAATTGTGTCCAGCAGTTTTCAGTTTGTATTTGAATATTTCTCTGTTCGAGCTAATGCTAAGAATCTATACAAAAAACAAACTAACAAAACCACCGTATGCTCTGTAGTCCGGTGCAAATATATTTTATGCTATATAGCAGTAGTTGTTAATCGCATTCCCTATTACTTTTTGTGAAACTGCAGTAATATTATCTCGTGACTCAGTATTATTTGTACGCATTCGAAAGGTAATTCTTGTATATATATCGAGCCATTACCAGATAAATCCTTATGTAATTTGACATTGTGTTCTAAGTATAATCCCTAATGAAAAGTAAAACCTGCATCAACCACAAGAATATCACTTGCAACTGAGTTTTTTAGCACAGATCACCTGCGTGTTGACATAAGTTTTCCCGAGTCAAAAGTGATACACATGGAAAATTGCGAAGTGCGAATTACACGTAATATTTAGTATATCATTATATCATTCAAAACCGTAAAATTATTAATTTATTTATTGCGGAATATTATCCTCATCTTTATTAGTTACTATTTCATGACGTTTCGGCCAACTATTCCTTTGGCATTCGCCAGGTGGTAACCGCGACGGGATAGGAACTCCGAAGCTCCTAACTGCATTCTTAGCAATCATTACGATCCATAGTTGTTGTCGTCTCATCACGTCTTGGCCAAGTAAGCCTCTGACCGGCTTTGTGTAGGACTGAAACTTCTATCTTCAGAAAATTCTCACCTGGAACCATAGAGATTCAACGTCTCTATCCACCGCGCCAAGGGCCATTTTACGAAGGTCAGAGAAATAGTTGGCCGAAACATCGGGAAACAACAATTAGGAAATATGAGAATAATAGTCGGCAATAAATTACTTCATAAATAATACTCATTCTAATAATTAATTCCAATTAAATAATACGTAAAACTATCAATCTCATAATTGCTTGAAAAAATAATATTTTTACATGCGAATGAGAGTCGTCAGTTGATAATCTTATGATTACTGATTTATTATATTCTTTACTAGGATATTGTCACCGTTTTATTTTGAACATTTGTATTGCATGTAAGCCGACATGTGTTCATCTTTTCAACATCGAACCGTTTACTGCATTTTCCCAACTCTTACCTGCATATCCTTTACCCAGGTGCTTTATATTTTTAAGTAAATATAGCCAGTGTGTATGAGAATGACCACTTAGGATGTACGTTCATTTATTTGACAGGAATAACTTTTGTACTTAGGGGTGGCCACTGATCAAGGACAGAACACCAATTCAGTTAATAAATGTACGGTGTTATTGAAGTAATTTTTAATTGTGTAAATTGAGTAACAGTTGATTGTTTATGAAGATGACTAGACAGGTACTTGTTTACATTAGATGTGAAGGCTATCATGATGCATTTAGGCGAGAAGTATGTCAGTGTTGCAAGGCGGGCGGTTTCAAGGAAGAATGTTTATTCCTAGAATATATGTTTACATTTAGGCACTGAGAGTGGGGAAAATTATATATATAGTAGGTTTAGCTTGTGGAATGTTTTTCGTAAAAGTTTAGCAAAGGGTGACTATGGATTATAGTTCATATGATCACTTACCAAAAATAACGATAGAGCAAAGGCAGTAACATTACCCTAGGCGTCCTAAACTATTATTGCCATTACTAAAGATATGAGTACTGTTATTTTTATCTATAATATAGAGCTCATAAAATACACACCCTTATCATAACTTTAGGAGCCTATTTTATAAAACATACATATATATATAAGACTTGGCGGTCTATGTTATCAAATACATTTTATTGATAGCATTATTCTGAAAACGATATCACTTATCTATACATTAAATGTTATAGTATGTTATGTTATTAGCTAAGCAAGAAGCTTTACTTGAATAATTTACTTATTTTTCTACTTTTTATCTTCAATTTAATTACTTTTCATCTTAATTCAATAATTTCTATCATATACATTTATTTATCTATTCATCGTTTATTTCATTTTTCTAACCATTATTCGCCCTCATATGGCTCATACAATTATCCCCTCGACATACGAGCTGCATATTATAGAAACTCATTCCCATCACCACATCGGACTGACTATTTGTAGCTGAGATCATCGCAACCCCTAAAAACGCAAGTTAGTATCCCTTTCTCTTCTACCTTCTTCGATACGTTTGGGCGCGTTTTTTCTTTTGTTACGAGATACCTAATAGCGTATAAGTCTTAAAAGCCACTGCCACTAATACTTCTGGCCAGATAGCCGCATGCTAAGGTATAAAATGTTTGTGGTGAAAAAATATTAAGAAAAGGAATTTGAAGTCTGTGTAACTGTGTGGAAAGATTACAATATGACCGTTGAGAAATTGAAAGTGCGAAAGATTTGCATTCATAAAGTGAATTTTCTGCCGAGTCTAAAAACTGCTCGAAAGTTGTCAGCACAGTCGGTCTAATTAGAGGCGTACGGTCGCAAGTAAATATGCGAGGAAATTATTTCAGTTCCGAGAAAACGGGTTGTTGCGATTAGGACGTACAGTCTCAAATGTGTGTTAGAAAACTGATCCCGTTCCCTTAAAAGCGGAGAAGCAATATGTCTTATTCACCAAGCAGTTGACCACCGACATATTGATGCTATTGTAAAGAAATCGTAGAATACACGCAATTGCAGTTATATAAATGCGGTTATTTTTAACAAAAACAAAATATATAGTGAAGCAGACTTGCTGCTATAAATTTCTGTGTCGTATAAAAATATTTTACTTAATAAGTAACGATACTCCTCAGTCTATGATTGCCACAACGGAGACAAAAAATACAAATCGAATATAAAGTCTCAAAAGACACTGGAATATACTAGTTGCAACTGGAGAGAACAACGTCTATGAATAATTGATGAGTGCAATATTTTAATGTTGAATCATATTATATGGGAAAACTCAATAGTTTTACGAGTTTTATGTAAAATTAATTATCTTAACGGCGAATTGAAATACACGTGTTTAATTCTATTCCTCTGGCCTTCAGTATTGATTAATGTAAATGTATTCCTAATCAGGACTGCATCGCATGATCGTTTTAATTTGAGGAAAATATTTTAGAAATATCTCATAATAATTTAGCTTTGAGGTAAATGTCCTTTTTTTCTTTGCAACCACTTTCCAAAGAAAGGGCGTTGCAAGAAAACCAATACGTGTGGCAATATTGGCTCTCCCGATTACGATGAAACGCGAATGAAGTCGCAGTGGTCACACACTTACAAAGAAGCCCGTGTGTAAGTTCGTCTAATCAATGTGTTTATAGCCTCCAGCAATATTCTTCTACGAAGATAGGGTTGATATGGAGCTGGCTGCATAGTGGATGATTTCTGATTTTCTTTTTCCGCTGCTGAAAAGAAAGTTGATTAGTCTTATAAATTGACTTGCAAGTCTCAACAATAATTATAATCGACGTGGGGTGTAGATTTCTTATAAGTAATTATTCACAAAAAAACAAAATGAATAAACTAATTTTTAGAGTTTTTTACAAAAGAACTTAATTTACAAAAACAAAACAATCCCGTTTGCAAGTTTTCCCTTTCTAGCGGTTGCGTAGTCGATGGATGGGGGTATTTATTTACTTCCCAACTGAGCAACTTAAGCACAATGCCAGTTTTAATGTGGAGAGATTGGAGAACGTGGGACCAGCTCCCTGGGGAGCATAGTAGCTGGATTTTTACAGTTATCCATAAGAGAATTGAATTAAAAAACAATCCCGTTTTCCTTTCCTTGCGGTTGCGTAGACGATTTACTTCCCAACTGATCAAATTCGGCACAAGGCCATTTTTAATGTGGGGAGATTGGAGCAAGTGGGACCAATTGGTATGAAGAGTTTCCCCTACATTGACTAATAACGTATTTCTACAAGAGCAATGGTCTAATATGTAGAGTTACCCCACATATGGTCTTTCATTGCAGCATCTGCCGGAAAGATACTACACTTTGATCTTGGCCAGAAAAGACCCCCGCGGACCAGAGAGCTGGCCAGGGAACTATAGTCGATGCAGTGATCTTAGTCAATTTGATCTTTTCTCTAAAACACGATCTTGCTTTAATCAGTCTATGGGCAAGTGTTTATCGAACGGCGAATCGTTGGCCAGTCCCTCTCCAGAATTTAAACTTCAAACTATTTTTTCTGCTAAGCACGGGCGTTTATGTGGATGCTTTGGTGGGTAGCTTCACCTTGAGTGTCCCAGGCGGCAAATCATGATCTAATCTGACACGGCTTGGTTGGTTTTGATGGGATAATCAGCTACCTCTCCTTCTCATCAAGATCAGGTAATTGCCACTACCAGTTTCTTCTCTTTTTTGTTTATATTATTACATTTTCACCCCAAACAAGGCAAATTGTCACTTTGGTGTAGGGGGCTACTATCAAGGGCAACACCTACTGGGTTACTATGTAGGGATTTGGGCAGCAAGATGTCGGTTCACGTTACACTTGAAGTTCTGCACGTCAGTACTGTTGGGGAAGCAGGGACTTGGAATTGAATTCCAGAGTCTAGCGGTTCTAGGGAAAAAACTATTGGAGTAAAAAATATTTTACATCTAGGGACCTCTACAGTGTGGGGGTGGGATTTAGCAGCCTGTCGGGTTTGTCGAGGGTGCTCACATCGTGGGGGCACAAGTGATTGCAGTTCGTCAGAGCATTCACCACTAAAATACTTGTAGAAAAGGCAAAAGGATGCAACATTTCGTCTATGGGACAGAGGCTGAAGCTTAGATGCCAGTTCAGGGCTTATCAGGTTTGCGACTCTCTGTTGAACCTTGTCAAGGAGCGAGAGACTAGTAGCAGATGCACCAGCCCAGATGTAACACCAATACTCCATACATGGGCGAATGGTGGCCTTATAGAGGTACAGGATACTTTCGGGTGTTAGCGGTTGTCTTGCAGCGGCCCTGGCAACGCCTTCAATATAATTGTTTCAACTTATGTTCCCTGTGAACGTTAGGCCAAGGGGTTTGAAAGATATACTCTCAGATAAAGAGTCGTTGGCCATTGCTATAGGTGGTAGAGAGGGTTTCTTGTAATTATTGAATGAAACTAGTGTAATCTTGGCAGCATTGAACGCGACCAACCACTTTTGTCCCCATTCCACCACAGATTGGAGGTCTTCCTCTAGTGTTTCTGCCATTTCTATGGAAATGTTTTCATTCGTCTTCCTGTCGTACCTGCCATAGAGTGTAGTTTCATCAGCATATATACCCATCTCAGAGGCAATTTTGTCGGGGAGGTCATTTACGAATATCAGGAACAATAGAGGGCAAAGGATAGAACCCTGGGGCACCCCCGCATTTATATCATATCTCTTCGATATCGTTTTACACACCGAGCAACTTTAGATCTTGATCATGTTCTAACCCCCTGTGACATAAAAATATTGTCTCCTGTTTTTGAATATGTTCTTTATATTTACAATAGAAATGCACTTACTTCGCTGACCCCGATACCTTCTCTTCCAACTATTAGGGTAATCTGTTTTTTAATCAGAATAAACATGCCTCTAATTCCTCTGTAGGTGGCCCCACTTTACGGGGCAATTTTTGAACCATAGGCCCAATGTAGGTCTCTGTTACCCATTCCTTGGTTAACCTCTCCTTGCCGTTGCTGGTTAGGTCACACGAGCCTGCCTCTTCTTTATTGCTATTTTTATCGCAATTTATAGCCTCCTTTACATTACTTGCATTTTCAATTAAACAGTTTGTTTTTTTAAATTCGGCTGAAACCACTCGGTCAATAATTTCCGCCACTCTTTCTATGTGCCTAAACCTAAACGTGAACAAAGGTTATTTCGCATGTGGAACTCTCTTCTGTTTGCTTACTTTGCAGCTGACTACAATTTAGTAGTCTTCAAGTCCAACTTAAATTAATGTTTGATGAACCGTCTCCTTAGGTAAGAATTAAATTACCAAATTTCCACTACAAACGATTACTGCGATATTACCCCAATTGGTTATTGTACACTCAGTAATCCTTTTCACCGAGTGGCATTCGTGCCTTTATAAGTGATAGATTCTTATGTCAAAAACGGATGATATAAAAATTAATTTTAAATTCATTTACCTATCCACACTATACTAATATTGCTAAATGGAATTAAACAAATGAAGACCAATAATTGGATGATATTTTCGAAAAAAAAGGAAAATCACCAAAATCGACACGGAAAAGTATATTGATCTATCAATGTATTATTAATAGAAACTTGACATTTCGAATTCAATTTGACTATCCTTATTTACTTTCCGATTATCTGCAAGGAAGTAATCATGCCTTGAACGTTGATTCGTCGATTTTTTACTCGTTTTTTCTAAGGTTTCATATTCGTTTTATTCTATTCCAGATTCACCAAATCACAACAATGTCCGCTATGTCGTATTTACTTTATCTGTCGTTTTTTAGTGCTTTTTCCCCGTATTTTCTTTTCTGGTTTCCTTTCACCAAAGTCTGATTGAAAGCATTTTCTTTTTTATTTAGTTTTGCTTCATTTAAAAAAAATAACAACATTATACACTTTTATTTTTCCTTCGTCAATCATCTTATTTAATTTCCTGGAACATTTATCGTCATTTTTCTTCTATTCGTTTTTTTTTTCTTTCAATATTATTTTGTATTTCGTTCCCATTTGGTTTTAATGGCTTTCCCCCAAGACCTGCGTATGCAGATCAAATAATCCAGGATTCAGTCACATTGTTTCTGTTCATTACATTGCTATTACATTTTTTTAGACTTTCGTTTGCTTCTTGGTTCGAAATGTGCGCTCTACAATAGTAACGTTGTTATTGCACATCGAAATAATACACTTATATTACAGATCATTTTTCTTTAATGAAGCATATCAATATATTTATATTAGTATTAATCTGATGTAAAGCAATTTTTCGAAATATATATATATATATATATATATATATATATATATATATATATATATATATACATATATTCATGTACATATACATGAACGATATCAAAAATGCCTCGTCCGTGTTATTATTGGTCATTGTAAAACGCTGGAATATAAACGAAACACGTATAAAATTTGTTGTTTTTTTTAAATTTTAGCATTTTCAACCTTCGTTTGTTTTTGTTAAATTAAATAATAATTGCCAACAAGAAGAAAATTCTATGCTATCAGAAGGCAAAACAAATACACAGAAACACATTCCTTCTAGAAAAGGACGTTAAATGCATTAATTGAAACCTCATCATGCTTATACAAGCTGGTCATTGTCAGCTGTGGCTAAATTACCAACCAACGTATATCATCTGCATTTACCCTAGGGTTTTGCTCAGTGTTATAAAGTAATACCTGTTAAATAGCTGTTACTGACAATGCTCAGCAATAATCGCCAGTGCCCTCCAGTGGCAGACAGTGCCCACCAGTTTTATAATCTAGCAGTAACTATCTAAACGCCTTAAAACAACACTAATCGGTAGTGACTATCACCGCCAATAATGATAGCAAATGGATATCGCTAATACTACTGCCAAACAATGCAAGAGAGTGCAAGACCAATGCTTTAATTTTGACTACTACCGCCAGTTTTTTGAGCCGCGAATAATAAAAATTAGCAATATATTTGTGTTCTGTGCTATTATTTTTTAGCTATTTTTGTTAACGTGCAGGGTTTCTCGTAGTTGCTCTGGCTTAGTGTAATATATTAAAACCGGGCAACAACGGCACACGTGCTGGTAGGTTAATTTGACCCTATGTTCACAATTCATGATATGAAGGAATTCTTAGTTTACACTGATGACTGCGTTAGCATGGCTTTTGCATGTCTCTAGGTAAAAACGAATAATTAGTATTAACTCGACATATATATCAATATAGTTTGTTCGTATACGTCATATCACATAAGCCATAATGGATGACGTCACCCGTTACACAAATATATATATATATATATATATATATATATATATATATATATATATATACATATGTATATGTATAAAGATTTTTGTGGGTACATAATTTTATAACACTTTTAAAGAACATCGAACGTAGTGTAATAATTAATTGCTGGGGGTTTAGTTTTTTTTTTATAGTTTAAACATACACCATAAAAAAGAAACTTTGGAAAAGATCAAAATACACTTCTAAAATATATGCCTCCTAAGCATAAATTACATAAACAGGATAAATAAGGGGTTGAGCAGAAAAAAAAACCTATAAAAACGTCTCTCAACCAACCTTATTCAATATTAACATTGGCAGCCGTGGGAGAAAACATCGTTTAATATATATATATATATATATATATATATATATATATAATTATATATATATAATTATATATGCATATATAATTATATATATATATATATATATTTAGTAAAAACCCGAAGGAAGTGCTCCATACTATTGCAGACCAAATACATATATGTTTTATCTGCTTTATTTTTCATTTCGTTTACTGAATCGTATAAAAGACCCAGTATCTTCATTAGACTTTAACAGGTTTCTGTAAAAATCTGATGAAGTTACTGGGTCGTTCACGATTCAGTAACCGAAGTATGTGTAACTAAGCAGATACACCAGTAATAAATAAATCAATAAATACAATGGACGCCATCGTATATGATCACGTCATATACGATAACATCATATGTGAGGGTGGATAGCAAATGTTGCTACTAACAGAGGTAAGGAAATGAAAGGGTAGCTTAATTGGAATTCTATTTTTTATTATTACACTAGCGAGGGGTACCCGGCGTTTCCCGGGTGTTTGTAGGGGTGTATGGTGTTAAATAAAAAAGAAGCCGGGGGGGGGGGTTAAGGACCGAAGCCGAACCCCTGAGGCGAAGTTTGAAAATAAAATCGGCCAGCCAGAAGTGAAAGATGTGTGAAAGTCGTCAAGCGTTACGACGACGACGATGCCGATGTAAGCATTGTTATAAGCGAAGTAAGAAAAGAAAACAACGTTTTAATTAAGCGGGGGAGGGGGGGTAAACACACAAAAAAAATAACGTAAGGCAAACCAACGAACGTTACGTGAAAAATCGCTTAAATAATACAGGGTTCAATATTTAAATTTAAACAATCGAAAAAAATAAACATCTCACAACACGATTCGAACCCAAAACGTTTAGATAACGAACAAAGGTCTTCACTACCTACGCTAAAGCGACGTATATAAAGTTTGTTCCGTTTATCAACTATTTAAAGTAAATCAGGTCACGACGTCGTTACGTCATCTGATGCATGCGTTGTTGACCCTCCCTCCTGTCGAATCTGTCTAGACATCTCTATCTCTCACACACAAACACACTTCGTCTGCCTTACTCTAAAGACTGGAAAATGGCGTCTTGCTGTTTTTATTTAAAAAACAAGAACTTCGATCGTTAATATTTTTTGTAAGCGTGTTTTTTTTTTACTTCCCTTTTTTACTTTATTTTTCGTTTTACTATCTTATCTACCTTTTTTTTAATGTGGTAATAACTTTGGTAACGTTGCCATAGCGTAGAATTACATAGTTTAGCTTTAATAATTTTTTTTTTACTCATAACAACATTTTTAAATTGTAAATTAAAGACCACCATTAGAGGTTGCTGACGTCAAGATCATGTGACATAACTCAGCGCGTTTTAAATACAAGTTGACACAAAATAAATGGCCGGGTGTATACTTTATGTAGAAGAGTTGGCGGCCGTATTTTGGGGCGCATTTATAAATCAATTTAAAAACATGCAATGCTTAACATAAAAATGTCACTTTTTTGGGGGCCCCGTGCAGAAAATCGATCAGTTGACGCACTTCTGATATTCACTTTGGGCCAATTTTTCGATATTTGTCGTCCACAACGTGGGTGCTTCATATGAGACCAAGTTTGTGAATATTTGTTGTGTCTCTCGAAAGTTTTTTTGCAGACACACAAACATACACACAAACACACATATATTTTCGCTTATATATATAAATATATATATATATACATATACATATATACAAGGTAAAATTAAAAGCCAAGAACAATGCGAGATTTTTTATATAGAGTAAAATGAAATGAAAACAAAAAGAAATAAATTTCTTTTTTTTTGTTTTTTTCTTTTTCACACAAATTTTAACTCTAAACAACAGTAATTTTTTCCTGTTGTATTCAATGGTGTTATAAATCTCAATATATTTCCGACCTATTAGTCCTATTGCCAGAGAAGACAGCGGAAGAGTGTTCAAAATTTGAAAAGCAGCTACAGAGATTGCCACGTGATACCGCGAAATATAGAACAAACAATGACGTTAGGAGAACGTTAAAATAAATTAGTTGGTGTTTAAAATACTTGTTGCGTTTGTGAATCAAGGGAGATGACTATTCAATCAAGGCTTGAAGGGAAGCAACTCGGTGAGATTTTATTAATCTTTTACTTATTTTAAAACAATATTTTTTTTGTTTTCTTTTTGTTTTTTTAATTATTATTATTTTAATTATTGTTTTTCTTATGTTTTAAACTTATACAGGGTGTTTCAAAAGTCTTGCGAACATAACGATTTTTAATAACTCAAAAACTATTAGGAGTTGAAAAATGAAATTGGTACCGTTGGAAAGGTTAAAGGTTCAAGTTTTGTGAGGAATCCTCAAAGTTGCTCAATATGGGCACCATTCGTCATACGGCAGAAATCTATTCGATAGTCCATTTAATGCCAAACGCGTTCCAGCATCTTGACGCCAATGGTTCCCACAACTGCCGTTATTCGAGCATTTAGTTCGTCAATATCTCTTGGAAGGGGCGGCACATAGACTTGTTGCTTGACAAAGCCCCAAAGGAAAAAGTCACACGGGGTAAGATCTGGAGACCTAGGAGGCCAGGGCATGAGAACGTCATCACCTCGCCCAGATCTCCCAATCCATCTACCAGACAGCCTTTTGTTAAGAAACTGCCTTACTCTAAGATTCCCGTGTGGTGGTGCACCGTCTTGTTGAGAAATGAAGTCATCAGATTCTGCTTCTTCGAACTGAGTCATTAACCACTCTTCCAGTATGTTGAGATATGATTCACCAGTGATAGTTGCTTCAAAGAAGAACGGTCCATAGACACCTTTCTTGGAAATTGCACAAAACACGTTCACTTTTGGTGAATCTCGCTCGTGCTCAAGAAGTTCATGAGGATTCTCAGTACCCCATATGCGAGTGTTATGCTTGTTAACTTTGCCATTCAGATGGAAGGTCGTCTCATCGCTAAAAACAAGCCGGTCATCAAAGCCGTTATATTCCAATTTCTCTTGTATTGCAATGCAAAAGTCACGGCGAAGTGGCTTATCAGTGTCCTTCATCTTTTGGACCAACTTGAGCTTGTTAGGTACCATTTGCAGTCGTTTCCTTAAGACACGCCAGACAGTTGCTGGAGCAAGCTGAAGTTCCTTGCTGGCTCTTCTCACTAATTTACGGGGGCACCGCTGAAAGGCTGTCCGAACTTGCTCAACTGCATCTTCTGAAGTTGAAGGGCGACCTGTTCGCTTACTTGGGCACAAACACCCATCTTTCACAAATTTAGCATGCCATCTGACAATGGATTTCCTTTCAGGGGCTTCTTTTTTAAATTTCCTGCGAAATGCACGCTGAACACATGTCCACGATTCAGTCTTTGCAAATTGGAGGACGCAAAATGCCTTGTCTTGTTTAGAGAACGCCATTACTGCACCTGGAAAGATAAGACGAAAATCATTAGTATGACCAATAACTTGATTAAGCAAGCTTTAAAATGGCACCAGTTTCATTTTTCTACCTGGAATAGTTCATGAGATATACGCATTTGTAATGTTCCCAAGACTTTTGAACACCCTGTATTATAAAAGCGGAGCTCAATTCCAGTCTATTGTTTAGTGTGGGAGTAATTTTTGAAATAATTAAAGATTCGAGTGTGAAAAAAAAAACAAACAAAAAAAAAGACATTTATTTCTTTTTGTTTTCATTTAATTTTACTCTATAAAAAAAAATCCCGCATTGTTCTTGGCTTTTAATTTTACCTAATAATTTTCTTCAACAATGCTTCAAGCAAACTACAATCTACTTATATCCCTCAGTCTCAGCCAGACAGAGTTTGCACTTATGAAGAGCATCTTCAAAACTACGGAAAAAACGCGGTAGAGTCAACTGCCGAATGTACTTTTAAAAAAAATGCCGTCAAAACAAAATTATTCATAACACAATGAGGAACATAAATCTGCCAACATGTTTCCATTTTCTACAGACTTCACGACAATTCATATGTGACTATTACTTCAAAATAATCATTAATCAACACCACCGGACTCTACATGGACATATTAATTCAGTCAAGAACCTCCGGAATTCCCTCACTTCATCTACCCCTAGCGGTCATTCGCTAAACAACATTCAATCTCTGATCGACCGCGCATACCATTCCAGCTTCAACAATGAACAGAAACGTCTCATACGCAAATTTACTTGGCCTAAACAGAAAACTAATAAACCAGTCTACAACAGACACATACATAATTCACAGGATTCTTCCACCGACAAGTCCCTCAAAGATCATCTTCTCGTAACTGACCTCACTAACTCTCTTTCTACAACTGAAACGGATCTCCTTTCACTTGGCTCCAAGTTTATCACCACAATAAAACTGACGGATAAAGATAAAGCTAAACTCAACATAGTAACGCAGTTATGCAAAACTGCTTACCACCTTAAATGGCTGCACGCTTTCGCCCCGCACGATAACAATGACACCTCCCTCAACCTCTCAGGTAATCACAACACCTCTTTTCCTGTTTTTCAGCTTGATCACCCTTTATACCCACCTCCTAATAATATTCCACTAGATCTAAAACTTTCAAGGTTAAAGCATAAAATCTTCAGAATACTTGAACGCGAACAACGCCATATTACCCCCCAATCTTACCAGGAACCAATACCTCACCCTTAAACCCCTTAAAGACAAAGATTTAGTTTACTGACCCTCTGATAAGGGCAGAGAATTTTGCGTTATATCACAGGAATCTTATAAGAACCTTGCTATGGAGCATCTTTCCAATACCGACCTTTACACCCCAGCACATAATATCACTGCTGCTCGTATTGAGAACAACATTAACAAGACATGGTCTCAAATTTGTTTTAAAAGAAATCTCCCAAAACAACACAGACTAAATTTTATTACTAAATACAGCGAATTACCTACCTTTTATCACCTTATTAAAAGCCACAAAATAGCACACCATTGTTTCAAGCGTTAACGGTCCCCTTTATAAAATATATTGGTTAATATCCCGCCTACTTAAACCTCTACTCTCTACCTTCCCAACCCATGTTAGTAGTTCCAACCAAGTAATTAACAGACTCAACGACCTACCACACCATCTACTCAAACTATACATATACCCATTTAGCCTAGACGCCGTTTCTTTATACACCTCCATTCCTGCACATCCAGCCATCAATCTCATGGCAGACATTATAGCATCTAAAAACCCACAATGCTTCGGAATTACTCAAGGAGATCTCTTACAACTCCTCCGTATTATAGTAGACAACACTTACTTTACTTTCTTACAAAACACGTTCAAACAAGTATCTGGACTACCCATGGGCTCCAGTCTATCCGGTATTCTTGCCATTGTTTATATGGACAAACTAGAAAGACACATTCTTAGTACCTGCTACTCTTATCTCCTTTTTACTAGATATATCGATGACATTTTAATTATCACATACTCCCGCGAAGAAGCTATTAACATTTTCCACAAATTCAATAACGCCGACCCGAAATATTAATTTACTATAGAACACCCAGACTCTTCTGAATCTCTTTCTCTACTTGATTTTAAAATACAAATATAAAAATTGTGCCATATGCACTGAATTCTACAGAAAACCTGCCAGCAAACGCCTCTTCGTACATTTCAAATCTGCACTACGTTGGTCAACTTCGTATTCTCGAATCTTTAATTATTTCAAAAAATACTCCCACACTAAACAATAGACTGGAATTGAGCTCCGCTTTTATAATATAAGTTTAAAACATAAGAAAAACAATAAAATAAATAATAATAATAATAATAAAAAAAAGAAAAAACAAAAAAAATATTGTTTTAAAATAAGCAAAAGATTAATAAAATCTCACCGAGTTGCTTCACTTAAACCCTTGATTGAATAGTCATCTCCCTTGATTCACAAACGCAACAAGTATTTTAAACACCAACTGATTTATTTTAACGTTCACCTAACGTAATTTTTTTGCTCTATATTTCGCGGTATCACGTGACAAACTCTGTAGCTGTTTTTCCAATTTTGAACACTCTTCCGCTGTCTTCTCTTGCATCCAAAAAACACTGTCGATCGACACGACACGATTCCAAACAGCACCGTTAATTGACAGGATCTCGAGAATACCGCCGTCTAACACGCCACGATTGCGAACAACACAGTCGATTGGTACGACGCAATCCCTATCAATACCGTAGAATTTGATCGCCAAGTCACGATAACGAACGCAATTACAAGAGCAACCTTTTTTCAATTTCCCCCGAATGACATATCGGCTTTTTTATAGCCGTTGGTTGAAACTCAATCGTCGCTGTGAGTTGGTACGATGTAGCTCATTAATGGTGCGTTTGCTTTGCAATCTAAAGGTCCTGCTTTCGATTCTCGCCGTAGTAAGGCACGACTAATACATAGGACATAATTCTTGTGCGCTTCTGCGCATGCCCATACACTCCTCCATGATATCTAGATTATTACCTGTAGTGCCGGGCAAAGTTCTTACCACAATGTGCTTCATTATGCGATCAGATTTCTCGATTCTTCCGTCTCCGGTGTGTCCGTGGGTGAACCAAAATCGAATATGCACCCACGTCTAGTAAAATCGGCAAATGTATTTCCGCGCCATTATCCGTGAGTAATTCGTTCAGTGGCCCCCTTTCACAGAATATAATCCCCAGCTGCTTAATGGCGCTAGCATCTTTCTCTAGGTGCAACTGCCTCCAGATATCAAAACGGCTAGAGCTGATGTCTATCAACGTCAAGTACACATCACTGAGTGCCAAAATGGGTTATATCCGTAGAAACCTGCTCCAGGTTTCCAGGAATTTAAGCCTACCTGGCATCCAATGCACTGAGGCTTTATCTATAGACTGGCATTCTTTGCAATCCTCAACCAACAGCAGCACTTTAATTTAGTTATTTATGGGTTGAATCACTCCACAAAATATACCTTTTTCGCACAAGGATGTCAGCTGAATCGACGAATTTTCTGTGTCTGAGACACGTGTTGTTCTGTGGGCACGATACACACACTTTCTAGGGGTTCTGTCGCTTTACAGATCCGATGAAACCATTTCTGTGGTACCTGAATATGTGTATCAGCTCTGTTATCTTGATACTTAACGAGCATTACATCGCTTTTCAGTGAATATTCCGAGGCTAAATCTCAGAGCGTGGAGAAGCGACGCCTAATTAAGATCTGTGAGGCTGGTTTGATGCGCACTCTCGCCTCTACGGACAAGGTGTCGAATACTCACCGATATACAGGGTGGCCGAAAAGTCCTAGGACACTGGCCGAAAATTGTTTTAACAACATTAGAATATAAACATCAATCATATTTAACAGCATTAAAATATTAAAAATAGAGTGTCCTGGGACTTTTCGGCCACCCTGTACACAAGAAAAATCGATTTATAAATCTATGGTTTTGACTTCCCACTGCAATTTAATGGTTACAACTCGCAGTAAAACATCAATCTCAGCTAAATTTATATGATTCTCCTGATGCACTGCTCGAAGCTTGCTTGAGTCTACCGCCACAGGACCGTTACATTTCACAACTATGTCTGTGCTAATGGAACTAGCGTCCATCCACACTAACATCTTTTCAACAGATACACAGGGCACTTCTTTACTGGATCTTCCTGGGCTCCTCTCAAAAAATGTCTTTGATCATCCGTGCTAGAAGTAAGTAAGTCTATCAGGCACGGGTGCCAATCACTTACACCGAACACGTAATCCGAACAAGCGTGAGTTCAGTCCGAGCTATTCTAAAATATTGCTTTCCAGACCAAGCTTCTCCAAATGTTTCCCGACACGGGTTACAGAATACAAACTTGCATTTACCAAAAAATATCAATATACGAAGATGTAGGCGCATTTATGCCATTTTTCTTCTGACTAAGGACTGTAATCACAATAGCTCACATTATTAAAAGAGTGACGTTAAGCCCAAATCTGAGAGGCGTAAGACATAATCATTGTCCCTTGATATCTACTCTTTTGTTCGGCCAAAAAGATTTGTCCACTTGTACATAACCTCGACGTAAACCTAGCACTGCATCCTTTGGCCCCTGCTGCCCCCATTCCCTCATTTTGTGCGAGAACCACATACTCATTTAGCTCGCTATAATCCATAACGGGTCGAACTTTCTGTTTGTTCTGCAGCACGTGTGATAGTTCAATTTCATTTATATGGATGCTCGTAGCAAATATTTATTATGTTAAGGCAACTCAGCAAGGAATGCATATTGCAAGCATGGATCCGATACGCCGTCAAACAGGACCACAAGCCTAAGCATTTTGGCAAAAACTACGTCGACCGTTTAACCTGGTTGAAGGCCGCGTGCTGCAAACTGCATTAATGAAGCAAATAGTGTGTACAGTGTTTACTTTATACAGCAATACTCCCTTCGCTTCGCTTATCTTCATTGGTGATAAACGGAATATACGGCGCCCGACAAGCGAACCAGAATGACACACGTGATTCGCTTAATCCCAGCCAGCTGATATATCGTTTCAGCTTTCTCAAGCAACTATACGTTTTACGGTCCATATTTTCTGCCATCAAATGCTGGCATGATCTTAGGGTTGAAAACCATAATGGCCGAAATAGTTTGTTGCTTAACGAGGGAAAATCGAACGTTAAAGTAAGTATATATATATATATATATATATATATATATATATATATATATATATATATATATAAATTACACGTGGCAGCTAAGGCCTGAGCAAGTAAGTCCACACAATCCCTAACACCACTGACTCCTCATCGCGGCAAGGCACGATCAGGAACGATACGGTCTACTCGACAGAACATGATCCCGAACAACGCCGTCACTCAACACGATCTCATTTTTCCTGTCGCACTTCCCATATCCGATTCAAGTAGACTTTTGTTTCGTGCCGAATCTAGTACGTCCTACATGCACATTTTTATATTGGTGACTCTCATTTCTTTCAAAGGTTTTGTTTGTTTAGACCGTTAATTTTAGTATTTGTATCGTGTTAACATTCTCTTCTTAAGCTGTAATTTATTGCTTCAACTGTTCTTATCTTTTGTGAAGCCTACCTCAGCTAGTCACATTCGACTGTTCTATTCTCTTCTAGACGTTTTTTATTTGTTTAACGCATTTCTTTCTTAAGTTTGTTGATCTGAGTTTGAAGCCTCAATTTCCATCCAGGTTCTCTGCGTCCATTGTCCTTCCCCGGACTTCATACTTACTAACTGGGCACCTGTGTAAAATATATTACTTAAGTATGTAATTGAATCTGTTGGGTAGAAGCTTGTTTTTTCATTTCCCTAGTTTTGCCCCTAATTTCTTCGGCTCTATATTCCTTAAAAGTGTTAACTTAGCTGTTTATTCGCCCATAGAAGCCTTATGTTTTCTAATCCACCTGCTCACTCCTCGTTATGTAATGTTGTTTCATGGATCCTGATGTTCTTTGAGGCTCTATGTCTGGAGTTTCTATATGTTAGATTTTTTTTATATAGAGTAAAATTAAATGAAAACAAAAAGAAATAAATTTATTATTTTTGTTGTTGTTTGTTTTTTCTTTTTCACACAAATTTTAACTCTAAACAAGTAAAAACAAAAAAACAAAAAAAAGAAATTTATTTCTTTTGTTTTCATTTAATTTTACTCTATATAAAAAATCTCGCCTTGTTCTTGGCTTTTAATTTTACCTTATAATATATATATATATATATATATATATATATATATATACAATAATACAAATATACAAGAAATAATTCAAGTCCAACGTAAACACATTCCTAATGAACCGCCCCCTTAAGTAAAAACTTCATCAAATCTCCACACTAACGTAATGTACTTGCAAAATAAAAAAAAAGTAAGAAAAATGTTACCAGAGTCAATAAAAAATTATTTTATGGTAGAAAAGTTCATTAGTTCGTATTTTTAAGTAGTTTGTAAACATCATTTTTTTAAATTCACGAACAGGTTTTAAAACAAACAAAATGGCAACGACTTTGAAATGGACAGCCCCGTGTTTAATTTAAATAAGGGGCACCTGAATATTCTGTGTTAACAATTTTAGAGAATTCTGTCAACGTAAGGAATATTTATAAACATATTTTAATGTTTTCCGTTATTTTGTGCTTGAGGCGTATTCGATTATGGCATCCGTATTTTATACGAAAATTCAATTAAGTAGGTATCGCCTCAAATTTCGTTTTAATTTCGGTTCGCTGAAATTATTTCAAGTAAAAAGCATTAAAAACTATTTCAAAACAAAAAAAAAACATGAACTGAACTTTTATTGACTTTGCTAACATCTATTTCTTGTATATTTATTTTTTCGGGTTGCTGTGTGTTGGCTTTTCTGATAAGCACTCTTACTTAATAATATCGA
Organism: Euprymna scolopes; assembly: GCF_053919585.1. Classification (NCBI taxonomy): domain Eukaryota; kingdom Metazoa; phylum Mollusca; class Cephalopoda; order Sepiida; family Sepiolidae; genus Euprymna; species Euprymna scolopes. The sequence goes on from NC_136509.1 coordinate 5,087,640, forward strand.
CGAAATATCGAAAAACAAAGAAACAAAAGCAGTTTTGAAAAATAATAATGCTTTACTTACTTTAGTAAAATATTCCGAAACAGCAAAATGGGATATTAAAAAAAAGTAAACATGTAATTACTCCAGTTTTTTAAAGCAAAGAATCGATATAAATATGAATAAGAAAGAAAACGGCAGCCTTTTCAAACAGTTTCTTTTCAATGTTACAGTAGTGAACGGAGTATAATTGCGCCGTCGGAATCAGGGTTGTACTATTGTAATGTAAAGAACACGCAGAAAGGATTGCAATCAACTGAATTCCTTCTAGTACACTGACAAAAAAGCTTAAATAGGTATATAAATAAAAATGAAAGGTATGTAAATGTTTTAAAAAGACACGTAACCCATGCGCAGGATTTTCCTTCTTTTGACACGATAAGAAGTAACGTTCTTATTTTTTATGTTTTATATATTTATCTTTTTTCGAAAGAGTTCCACGTGCATGTGGAGAAGGAAAAAACACAGAGTTATACAAAATTTGTACCGGGAATTTTCCCATTATTTTTTTGCTTTCACTATAATAAGAACGTGAATTTAATAGGTTACTTTATTCGACACAATATGAGTCAACTCCAAAAAATAAAAAAAACTAACGTGAATTAAGATTAAAGTTAAGGTGTTATTGTGGAACCTCACTCCTTAAAAAAAAACTTGTTAAACTTTGTGACATGTTTACATTCTAAAGAAGTCAGTCGCGAACGAACACCCAATAATTTTATTATACCATATTTCTTCAAAATGAAACATAATTCGCAAAGTATACTAACGCAAATAGATAGGAAAAGTCTTTGTGTAAGTTTCTGCCATATTTCCATGGAGTACAGGCGCGAACGCAGACCCAACAATTTGCTTATGCCATCCCTATTTAAGTTGAAATACACTTCTCAAAGTATACGTATGTACATCTATATAAAACCCTTTTAAACGTTTTTTTTTCGTTTTTTATTTTCATAATTTGGGGGAGGGGGTCAGGCGCGAACGCAGATCCTAAATTTTTATGAACCACAATTCTGCCAGATTAAGCATACTCATACCTGTGCCTAAATAAATATTTTATCATTATATGTAATCAGTTTTTTTACAATAGTCAACCATATAGGAGCCTATTCGTGACTATACACACACACACATCCGTTCAGCTTTATATATATATATATATATATATATATATATATATATATATATATATTAGAAATGTGTATTATTTAAAAAATCGAAACAATTCGTTCGGATGCTTATTAAAGTGATCCCGATATTCAGGATTTCAAAAGACAGTCGCTCTGATATATTAAAAATATCTGGTTGAAATATTTACCTTCGCTCTTGTAAGAAACCAAAATCATGACATGCTTAACTGCTAGCGTAGTTTCTTTATATGCTCTGCAAACGCACATTTTACGCCGTTAGTATGTGTTTCCAATTCAGGCAAGGCCAAAATGTAAGGTCGAGGGTTAGACAGAGTATGTTTTAAAAAATCTACCAAAAGTCAAATAATTCTTGAATCAGTACAGAATTTTCATCGCCTATCAAGTTTAGAAGTATTTTCTAACAAAGTTTATTTAGTGATAATCAATTAGTATATATATATATATATATATATATATATATATATATATATATATATATATATATATATATATATATATATATTATTTAATTTGTAGTAACAAATATACTTAAAATAATCAGCACAAAACGGAACAAAAATTGTTTTTTTTTTAAAAGAAAGTGTTCTTAATTTTTATTCTTATTATGTTTATATACTTGATTTAGTTTCAGATTAACAATAACATTTATATATTTTATTATTTTTTATGAAAAACACTATTTTTTGATCTTCGACAAATAAATGATACTTTACTTTTACTCCTCAAAATATTGCTAATATACAATTCAACGGAAAATGTTGTGAAAAATCGATACCAAAAAAGAAAAGTAATCGATAAATAACAGCGCATGTTGCTATAAATACGATAGTTTTTACGGCATTTTGTTGTTACGTGATATTCTCTCCGCCATGAAAGACTATAAAGCCTACACCCAGTTGTTCGTTTTTACGAACAGTTATTATCTCCTCTACCAAACACTCTGGTACAACAATACGTCGTCCTGACGGCAAACGAGGATTAAGATCTCCAAACGTATAATAAATGCAGGATTATTATCCACCACATACGACGGCTACAAAAATTTCAACCCACTGCTATTGACCAGACTACTATTTGTATTTATTGTCAGGTTACGTAAGCGACAAATATATCTATCTATATCTATCTATCTATACTCCTATAAATTCGTTTTTCTTTTGTATGTATTGATATTCATATTAAAACAACTCTTTTCGAATTATTTTAATAGAAAATACAATTTTCTTATATATGGCTTTTGGAATTTCCTTCACGAGCAAAAGATCTAGCTAATTTCCATTTTTTTAAACATTTAGTTTAATTAATTCCCTATTAATTTTTCGGTTTACTAATGGGATAATCATATTTCGTTAAGTATTGGGTGTAATTATCTCCATGCAGATATTCTACATGATTTATACTTGCATAATATTTGCGTAAAAAGTTTTTCCAATACATATTTATGTATACGCATATATTTTTGTTTGACAAATTTGGCCTACAAAACTTCTAGCGTTTTAGGTCTACCCACATGAAACTTCATATGTAAGGTGCAAAATGTGGAAATAAAAAAAAAATTACATTTGCCAGGTGAAGGTCGAACGCCGGCATTACGAATGCATGACGTCGTATCTATTGGTTAATGTTTTAATATTTAGCCTTGCAGTAAACATGTTTTAATAGCCCTGTCATTGATTACAGAGGCAAAATAAATCGTGAGCTGAACGATATGGTTTCGATTCTCGGTGGTGGCGCATGAGTTTTTTAAAAATACTTTTTAAATCATTACTATACATTGCATCCAATCTATCTATACATCTATCTATCTATATATATATATATATATATATATATATAAGTGAACGTGTTTGTGTGTGTGTCTCTGTGTGTACATTCGCTACGATATACCTCTGTCAATTTAAAGTCTACAGACTAAAAATTTGATATACGGGGTACTGAGATTTAGGAAAATCTTTGTGATCGGTTTTCGGCCAAGAATTTGTCAGTTAAGGGGACAAAGTTAAAAAATTTGATCTTTGATAACTCTACCATATTCCTCCGACAATTTTGTTCATTCGACATGGATCTAACTTAATAACGATTTAAGCGCAAAACAATAAATGTTAAGGGGTCCTAATAGGGGTCAAATTATAAGAATTTGACATCTGCGGTATCTACCTAATTACTCAGACAATTTCTGGTCTTAATATTTGAATTGTTACAGAAAGGGTAGTCAGAGATAGGGCAAGCTTTTTAATCGGTCTGGGTCGAAAATTTTTAGTTACGAATATATAAATGTATGTATGTTTGCATGCCTGCATAAACCTTTCAACAGAGACGACGGATATTTACAAAATCAGTATCGCTTTGAAGTTCGACAAATTCTCTGAAAAACATTAATATCTTCACCTGAAACTGGGCATTTTACGACAGGGGTGTCTCTTTTTTCGCCGATATTTTCGAAAGTCATCCTCTCCTTACGATTGCCTAGCCTTAACTAAAACCTACGTCACTCCCAATTTGGTGGTGGTTGTAACAGCAAAGACGTCACGTTTTTTTGGCTGTTCTTTTCCCCATTCGGGGTACAGGTTCGAGACTTCCTTCCTACTAGCACTTTTTTTTGTTTTTGCTCAACATACACACCCAAAGTCCGGGCAACGCTGGGCTGAAATTCTAGTATATATATATATATATATATATATATATATATATATATATATATATATATATATATATATATATCATTTCAGTCCGGCGTTGTCCGGGTGTTTGGGTATGTAGGTTGATAAAAAAAAGTGGTAGCAGGAAGGCAGGCTCGAACCCGTACCGTAATGCTCTAATTTTACAAGCTAAGATGTGGTGAATAACTCATTTAAAGTAAGATTTTATTTCATCAGTAAAGGTACAGCAATAGTATTTCTAGGGACACATCCGATAATATTTTCTTTCATTTGGTTTTCGAGTTCCTGATTCGATTTCAATGTTACCCCATGCGTTTATACACACAGACTATATATGGATAAAATAACATAACGTTATTATTACACATGTGAGGATGTCATTAAATTATAATTTCATTTAACCACGTTATTTAACAAATAAAAAAGAGTAAATATGATAATGTTTCCACCTTTGCCAACTCCTTTAGAATTACTACTTAAATTTGTTTTCCATGGGGCTGAAACAAAAATTCACGTATAAAAATCGAACAAACAAGTAGTTTAACATATAGAAACAAATGTTAGTTGCAAAAAAGACTTTCGGGTGCTGAAAACGAGAATAACGTTTAAAATTCCGGCTAACAAGTAGTTTTACATATATATAAATTGTTAGTTTCTAAAAATAGGTTTTCAAGGGCGCTGAAAACGAAAATACCGTTTACAATTCCGGCAAACAAATAGTTTCAAAAATATTAAATGCTTTTCATTTAAAAAAGTAGGATATCACTTGTATATTATAACTTAACGTAAAATAAGTACCCATTTATGCCCACCTTTTGTTTGGCGAGGACAACGGACAATGAACACAAGTTATCGTAAAGTGAGCACCATACTTTATTGAGGGAGACGACCAGACTTTAATAATCGATTTTACGTGTACTATCCACAAACCAAAAAGTTGGCGCTCAGTTTACGTTAGATTATGTACATTGTCCGTCCTCTCCACTCAAGAAATCTGTGCCCATAAAGTGGTAGCTCATTTCGCGTTAATTTAACCTACAAAAGGTATCCCACACTTTTCAGAAACTAACACTTAGTCATATCTTGGTAACTACACGTATACCTTATGTTTATACTTTATTTTATTTTTGAAACCTTTAAAAGTGTTAATTATAAAGGCTTTTTCAAGGGTGGAAAGATTCTTAATATTAAATAAAAAAAATAATGCTAGATGAAGATCAACAATGAGTAAATATACTTCGTTTTATAATTTATAATTAATTGCGTTGAACAATACAAAGTACAATTTTAGGTAATTATTTTTACATTGAGGAGGGGGAGTGTATTTTGTAAACATTTTTCCCATCTTACGGCTGAATGAAAAAATAGCGTGAAAGTTGAATTCAACCTGAAAACACTAATTACTAATAACGAAGTAACAAAAATGCATAAACACCACATTTTAAAGTATATATTGATCTCGGATCTATATGATCGCAGAGCGCGATAGCATATGCCACATCAACTTAATGCTTATACATTTTTAGGTACCGCGCAATTTTTAATTTTTTTTTTTTTTAATGTTAAATCCATGTTTAGCGATAGTTATCCTTACATTGTAAGGCGGACGCTCAGATTATTTACTAAATATCCTCACTATGTTAAGAATGGCTTTCAGAATAATAACATTATTATTTCAGCTTTTCGCATGATTACATTTTCAATAATAACCTGAATAGAGTTAACCCATATAAAATTTAAGAAGCAGCTTCATTATTGTTTTTTTTTATTTTAATAAATCGTTTTATTTATAATGTTTACTTTTACAGTTAATTAAAACGGCCACTTTCTAAAATAGTGTTTAATTTCATATTTGGCAACGTGCAGGTGACTACAGGAATTCAATTTCCTTTAAGGGACACAGGATTCGATATTTTTTGTCACCATAACTGCAGTCTTAACAACTAAAATACCTAACTCTGAATTCTACCCTGAACCATACCCTGAACCTTACAGGAAATTCTTTGATAATTCCACTCTCAGGAACAAAATGAGGTGTCTATAGCGAAAGCCATTTTTAACATGAGGAGGTTGTGGCTTGGAGAACGGCAAAAACAACAACAGCCGTATTTTAAATTTTTACGCGCGGGGGTATGTATACTAGTTTTAAATAAAACAATTGATGCTTTACGGGTCCGGCTAGTTTTAAATAAAGCATGCACGTGGTTTTTCATTCAAATTTGGCCGTGCCTATTTAAATTCCAATCTTGTCAGGACGCCCGACTGCTGATTATACCAGTGTTTATATTGATCACATATATTAGGATTATACAGGTTAGGCCTTAAATCGCGCACTACTTATATAAAATAATAATAGTATTACCAATTAATAAAACTCTTAATTTAATTATTATCAAACTTTTTTCAGTTATGATTTGCTTTAATTTATTTTTTTATTCAAATATATGACCTACATAATTGACGAACCGTTAAAACGAGTGGTCATGTCTTGTACTGAGGGAACCACGGATCGATATGTCGCAGAGAAATTTAATCGCATTAATTCTAGTTGTGATTCCAACTATAATGTACAGATCGTACAAGTTACCTTGATTTCCTCAGAACCACCATCCGATCTATGGTCAACACAAAGTTTACACTGCAAGCTTCGAACAACATATTGGAAGAATACGAAGATTGGGTACTTGAATTATTTAATTATTTTAAGGTCAGCTACTCTAGAATTCAAAACTCTAGTTATTATTGGCTCGAAAACCCGCCTGGAGTTCAACCTGTTAAGGAGCACTCATGGTGAAGAGTAGTAGTCTGCTGCTGACTTGGAAAGTCTCACCTTTTGGGGCTTGGTCTTTTTTACGAGGAAACAGTAGCGTGCACGATATACGAAAAATGCTACAAAATGATTTCATGACACGGGTAGTGCGCATCTGTAAATGATAACCGATGTGGTTTATGCAATGACTCGCTCTACCCCGTTAGTTGCGGATTGTGCAAGATTAGCTGAATGCCAATCTAAAACTACGAATAAACAGGAAAAGATCAAAGAATGGGCATCTAAATATGCTGACGTAACTGCAATATGTTTTTTTAATAGTGGAATTTCAAATAAATGAGTTATTCCACGAGCTAAACCAAATACGCTAGCAGAATATTCGGTGATACATATATGAAATAAGAATTTAATAAAACAAGATAGTAGAAATGTTGCACACCGGCTAGGATCATGCATCAACGCAATAGGCGAGGATTATGAACATTAATAATTGCACCACGTAAATATTACGAATTTTATTATTATTACAGTTTGTTTTTAATTATATAGTGTGCGACTTGCGATAACGAATCAAGAAAAAGCCAGCAATTTTTTCGTACATTAAATGCATTACTTTTAAAACATTACACATCCTATCGTACATATTCGCCAAAACATTCTATACCTATCCTTCATTTCTATTTATAAACTAACTGCGCGTCTATCTCATACTTAATAACATATAAAAATATAACACGCTACATATATGTACCAATCAAATATTCAAGTAGTATACTCCAGTACATACATCAGCACAAAATAAAAGGTACAAAAAATATCGTACCGTGAAAAACATTAAAGAATGGGCAATACAATAATTACCTAAATATACATTGGGTTTATCGGGACATGCTTTTATATAAAATACGTTTACTCATGCCATGCATACTCACACTCTTTCAAATACACACCGGTTATTTGCCCTTGTCGTGATTTCCGTATTAGCCGACAGGAACCGATTGTTCTTCATCATGTTTCGTTCTCTCCTACGATATTTCTCTTTTCCATTCCTCCTTTCCAACAGGAACACACGTTTTATTCTCCCATTGCTTGCGATATAATATAAGCCGGGTATTTTTTTTAAAATGTTTTATGTATATATGGTTCACACAGCTTTATTCTAACTAATTTTTTTCTTAAATGTAACACGCCTTCTTTTCTCGTCTAGCTTGCGATGAGATATAAGCTGATTTTCAAACCTGTTTTAGCAAGTGTCGACACGATTAACATTCAACGAATCCAGACATACGTATGCAGACGAATATATACGCAACGAACATTCTACGTACAATGAACTCACACGTATTACGGACAATTAACCGCATGCATGAAATATACATACAGGCGCGTACACCAGCATTCCTTGTATTCTTCAACCCTTCTGTATAAATACATGTCACCTGTATATATGTAAATGTGTTACTCTGTTTCAGCCTGCTTTTTTCTAAATCTTCTCCTTCTTCTTAATTGTATTCGTAAAAGATGCTCTTATTTGCTAGTTGATTTTCACAATGTCACAGCTAATGTTAATTGTTTATATATTATGATGAACAAAGATGGCGACAGTAAATCAATCGGAGAAGAATCAATGCAGTCACGATTTCGAGTGTTCAGTAATTCTTGGTAACAAAGCTTGCTGCGAATAATAAATGCAGTCCCGATCTTGAATGTTAAGTAATTCCTAATTACAAAGATAACGACGAAGAATCAATGCAGTCCCGATCTTGACTATTAAATAATTACTAGTAACAATGATGGCGGCGAAGAATCAATGCATAAAGGATTCATTCGTTTCGAGACAGAAGTCGATGGCTAACTGATTGAATCCAAAATTCGACATTTTTATAATAACTTTTGAAGCTCCTTATAGGTTGATTGTTATAACCGAGGTTATAAAAATAATCGTCGAAATCATTAAGGTATTAACCCATTATAAGTCAGAAACTTTGTAACAACTACAAACGACAACCTTTGACTTTCAAGTTATAAAACCTATAGCCGATAAATTTCTGCGACAAATCCCGACGTGTGTTCACGTGAACTGTGAATCATCCAACGCCAGAGGTAAAACTTGCTAACAAATAGTGTTTTTTACAGCGATTTCATTTAAATTTTCTCACAAAACGACAAGTACAGGGGGAAAACCACCATACACATCTTTTGCTACCACGTACAACTACAAAAAAATAAAAAATAAAAACTCCTATTCTCTTCGATACGTCAGCGACCAGTCGATGATCCGATACACATATGCAACAAAAATGATGTCAATTAGTGATAAACACATATAGTTTTGATACATGGGTGCACAGAAAAAACAACTTTTTAAAATGATATAATAACACAACTTGCGAACATTTTTCTACAGTTTCTATGTCTCACAAATATTTAATGATTTCTTTGCTGTCCATTTTAATAATTTTTTTCCGCCATATTAGCATTTTTTTAAAAATGGACTTAAGTGTTCAATTTACTCATGTAGAATGATTGGCAATAAGCCCACGAAAAAATAACAACATCGATTTTCAGGTTGTTTCAATTCCGGCTTTCAACATAAATATGGAAGAGAAAAGGCGAGGACAAGACGAACGGGGTAACTATACGTTCGTGCACACGTAAAACAACTATTCGAGACAAAACACAAACCCGCTAATGGCGAGAAGGTATTTAAAATATTCTTCACTGAAAGACAACTCGAAACATTTATTTTTTACCATCTCCACCGGAAGTAGCTTCTGAAGTAAACTAGTCAACATAACAATTCTTCACCGACGTTTTACAAGAGCAACATAACGACTTTAACTCCACTTGAATTATTCAAATTAAAAAAAAAGAATTATATATTAAATTCTACGAGAAAAAAATTGAAGACAATTATAAAGCCTTTACAACAAAATGCTTGGGCATATCCGACCTTTCCAGTAACACTTTACGGGATATATAACTTTTCTGGCAACAAGACCGGCGAGCAAATTCATATAGACACTGGACGAGCATTGTAAGTTCCAGGAACTCACAATGACCTCACGGCAGAAATTACACAACCAAAATGAATTAACCGACACAAACGCACACTACTAACTCATCTCTGTACGTTCATGATCCGATTGACTCATTGGTTCCATCGATCACCTGAAGAACGTTGACACACGCTACAGACAGAACGACTTCTTTGCACATCGACTATACGCGCAACTCTCGATAGATTCACGACCGATGCGAATTAACTTCAAACAATGTGCTGACTACTCGTGCACTCAAAATTCACACCGTCGTCCTGTAACCTTCCATTTTCTGAAGCTTTGACCTATCTTTATTTATCAATATATTCTTCTGCCTCAACAATTTTACTCCTAAGACGCCGGTTGGGGAGTGACATGAGTCCATGCCTTTATCTAAAATGTGTTTACTCAGATTGTACACACGCACACACACACTTTCAAATACAACTCGATTATCTTGGCCTTGTTGTGATGCCCGTTTCCGCCGACAGGCGGCGTTTGTAATACTTCTTGTTTCGTTAACTTACCCGATCTTTCTATTTTCCATTCCAGCCCTCGGCAGGAATACACGTTCTATTCTCATCTAGCTTGCGATGTAATATGAGCCATTTTTCTTGTGTCTCGGCACCGCGTATTTTTTAATTTTTTTTATGTCTCCCATCTATATATAATTACATAACTTTCTTTCAGACAGGTTTATTCTAAATCTTCTTCATCATGTCATCGCAACACATGCTGTTTATTGTTGCTTGTTTTTTTACGCTGCCAAACTACAAACGACGACTTTCGAACTTCGAGCTCAACGCCTATAATCGGAAACAATCCCGTCACATGTTTACTCTCCATGAATCCCAAACACTGTACACTGACTTAGTCCAGCATTGTAACATACTAGCTTTTTTAAAAATCCTGTGATAAAGAATCTCGCAATACCTTTATCTAGAAACAATCCTGCCTGTAATAATGCCGATAAATAACCCTTAATAGTGCACTGACAAGATCTAACAATTTTTACGCAATTACTCGGAAAAATTACATAAACACGGCAATACCATTAAAGCGCGCGCACACACACACAAACACACTCATACACACACAGCCACACGCATACAGACAAAAAACGAATGCATTTATAGATTATGTTCGTATTGATATTTCAGGATATTTTACTTAAACCCGAATACTTTCTCTCAAAACAAAATAATTTATTAAATTACATAGGATCCAACATTATATTATTATAGGGATTTTTTTCAGTTATATTAGTATATAAAGACTGCAACTTATATAAAATTACTAACCGCTGAGCTTGACGGTGGGGCATAGTTGCGCAGTGTTTATAAAAATAGTTGATTCGATTATGTGATATAAGCTGTTATGTTTAGGTGGATATAAAATCTATATCTACATATATGTAAGACGTTGTATATAAAGTGTGTTCGATACCGGATGAGGTGTGCATATAGTGAAACTTTTCGTGTCGTCTAGTGTTCATAAATACTTACATATATACATTACACATATATAATTTACACACACACACACACACACATATATATATATATATATATATATATATATATATATATATATTACACATATTTACATCATACCCATGCACATATACATTAACGATACGGATAACACAGAGAAGACGGAACACAGCTCTGAGTGGTTATGCATTTAGCCAATTAAAACCTGTACATTTGTATAGCCGGATGTTCATTGTTGTGTGCCAAAAGCTTAAATGCACATTTCTTAAAAAACAACAACAAAAAAAGAACAAGAGTCATCGGTTATGCTTCAGACAGCTTTTATTTCACTATGGTTTCTTTGTTGGAAGAGTGCAAGCTTGTCTTAAAATCTGCTTAACTCCCGCACAGACATGCTCTGTTTCACACTCACGTCATCTCTTACCCACATCCTATCTCCTTACTCTCTTGTATTTATGAAATTAATGCTTGATATGACGTAATTCAACTCACTTTAACATGTGACCTTTTGAATCACGTTGTACTACATGTAAGAACCATATTTTGTTTATCATCGCATTTTTTGCTTTATTGTTCAGATCTACATATTTTACTCAACACTGTAATTTCAAAATATTCTCTCTGCATACATTTTTGTACATAACAGCTAAAAAACAATAATAATGTAAATCATCTAATGTCTTACTGTATGAATAGCTGTAGTCAATGTTCAAAATTGACTTTAAGCAAGGTCATCCGATGTGGCCCCAGCATAACACCAACATAGCTTAGAATTTTACTCATAGATAAAGAACTCAAAACACAAAGGACTAAAAATAACGTATCCATTAGAATAATGCACCCATTAAAATAATGCATACATTAAAATAATGTATCCATTAAAATAATGCATACATTAAAATAATGCACGCATGAATATAATATATACAATAAAATAATGCATACATTAAAATGAGGAATACATTAAAATAATGCATACATTCAAATAATGTATACATTAAAATAATGAATACATTAAAATAATGAATACATTAAAATAATGTACACGTAAAAATAATGCATGCATTAAAATAATGCATACATTGAAATAATATACATTAAAAGAATGTATCTATTAAAATAATGTATAAATTAAAATAATGTATCCATTAAAATAATGTATCCATTAAAATTAGGTATGCATTAAAATAATGTATACATTCAAATAATACACACATTAAAATAATGCATACATTAATATAATATATACGTTAAAATAATATATACATTAAAATAATGCATATGTTCGAACATTTTAAAAACAAATAAAATTCATTATTTTATAAGGGTATGAAGTTAAGTAAGTGTAAAAAATAACTATTCTAGAAACCAAGTATTCATTTTATTGTATGTGATAATAATATAGGTAAAATAATAAAAAGATTATACAACGATAGATGCTAACTGAGAATTAAGAAAGTACTATACTAATCATTTAAATTATAGTCAATCGTAATTTTCTATACATACATGCACACACACACACAAATTCGCGCATTAGCCTGAAGAGTCCTAGAGGCGATTAAACGCGGAATAATCTGTGTAGCTTAATCAGCATATATATTTTATAACTTACTAACTAGCTCTACCTACGTATTAAGCACTTTTGAGGTGAATACTTCAAGCTTACGTATAAATTTATACTTTCGTATATACATTTTATGTGAGTAAATGAAGTAGTTATATATATATATACATATATATATATATATATATATATATATATATATATACTTAAGAGATTAGAACAAGAGTCCAAAAAGCAGAGTATATTTTAATATATTAGTAAACTTATTATGACAAATGAAATAAAACAGAAGAAAACAGTCGCCGTTGTAATGTAGATATATAAAAAGCTCGATAGGCATATATATCCTAGAGCTATTTTAATATTAAGTAAGATTATTGATAATTTATAATTAAATTTAAAATAAACACACGATATTTTTGCTGATGAGGACACTTTATTTAAAAAAACTATAGGATAAAATTATTTTCCAAGACTCGTTGTCTATCATAATAAAAACATCGTTTCCGAAACGATCGTACACTTAGATGTTGTTGGTTTTTCTTCCTTATGAAACCGATTTTCAATGTTTAATTTTAATTATAAATTATCAATCATCTTCATAATATATATATTATATATATATACATATATATATATATATTATATACACATTTAATAGATATAACATTGCTTAATTAAATAACATTTATTAAATATATATATGTAAATATAAATAATAGCATTTGACTTTAGAAAAATAATGTTCTAAGTTTCGCGAAGAGCAAGGTGAACATTGAAAATATAGAACATTTCCAAATAAGAAAACAGTGTTGTGTTGACAAACGAAGGCACAATTCATAACAGGCATATGACAAAAATGAAACAAAATACGATGACGTATATATTAAAAGAAATACATTATAAAATCATAGACGCTGATTTTTCATTACAAAATGTAGTCTAAATATTTACATGATAGGGAAAAAATGAAATAGAATCGAGTATGAGAGAAATGGGAATAGCCTTTTTATGATAAAAAATATTTACATCACTATGGTAACTCCAGTATTACGAGTAACATAATCATTACATAAATACAGAAAAGACCAGAAAAAAAAAACAGACAATGAAACAGGAAATACTAAGTGTATCCTCTACGACCACAAAGGCGGTCCATGATGAATCAATTCAGAAGATTTAAACAACAAGCAAATATACATATTATGAAGAATATGAAGTAATTCATTGGCAACATTTAAGCAACTACATTTAAACACGGAGAAAAAATGACAGAGAAACAAGATAAGACTAGCATGCTAAAAAAAAAACAAAATGAAGCAAATCACCAGGTAAACATAAGTTTGAACAGGTCACAACATGACTTTATCAAGGTATGATGACAGATTTGTGTAAACCTATTAAGTATAAATAATTTCATCTAAGAAAGTTACACAAAACATGGTAGTGAATTAAAACTAAGTGTATAAAATATGATAGTGTAAATGATCAGTGTACTAGAAATACTATCATGAAAAACTATGAAACATTACAAAATAGATACTGAGCTGCCTAATTGTTCGAAAAAATAAAGCAATGTGGGATATGCGAGCGAGAACTAAACGATGTACAATAACATGAATCTAATACTAGTAGAAATATAAAGGAATATCCCTAAACCTTATCTAATGAGACTTAAGTTACCAATATAGTATATATATATATATGTATATATATATGTATATGTATATATATATATATATATGTATATATATATAGATATAGATATAGATATATATAGATATATATATATATGTATATATATATATATAGATATTGCGTAGGTAAATGTACACAGACAAACAAACATACAGACGGACAGACAGACACACAGACACGTTCACTTATATATATATATATATTATATATAGTATATATATATGTATGTATATATTGTATATATATATGTATATATATATGTATATATATATGTATATATATATATGTATATATATATATATATATGTATATATATATGTATATATATATATATATATATATATATATATATATATATATATATATATATACAAGCGAAAATGTGTGTATGTATGTTCGCTTTTTGTGTATGTCCGAGAAAGGTTTTTTTCCCCCCTGAAGCGGTCGGTCGGCTAACAACTTCTTCAAACTTTTTTATATCGCATATAAATCATAATATCTACGAGTTAACAACAGAGGTCGCGCCTGTCTATTAAATTTGCTCGACTTTGAAAAGATAAATATTCAATATGAAGATAAGGCTTTTTCGTATAATAAAAGCGACACTAATTCTGGCGGCATTTTTCAGGTCGCTATCGCCGAGAATGTCTGAAACCAATCAGCTGTGATCAATGTGGAAAATTTCCTTATACCAGACAATTTCTATTCAATTTGGACAATACCCTTGTTATTGGGAGTAGGTTCCCCCCAACATCTTAGGAAAATAAAAAGAAAAAAAGCGTCCCCGCAGTAAAAAAAAAAAATACTACCCCGCAGTCGTTGACCTCATTAAGTCATTACAACTTGCACCTGCCAATTCTAAATAATTAACTAAATTCAAACGTGTTTTCATTCGTATAATGCCGCACGTCTTTTTTTCACACTTTAATTCCCAATGTTGCCTCAAGGGTTAAGGTTCTATCCTCATACTTACCTACCAACACTTTTTCTTATTTTACCCCCCTCCTACACAAACACCCGGGGGTTTTGATTTACCCAAAACAACAAACTCCTCCAAACAACGTCGTGTAACCCCAGCTAGTTATAAATAAAATTTAACAGTTGTTGATAAATGCGGTCCTGGATATGAGCTTAAACAATATCCGATGGCGAGGCCGCATCTTGAGGGCTTTGGGGAGTTTAGAGCCACCCTTTAATTGCCATTGCTCCCAGGTTCGCTTTGACCCGGAGTGGTAGTACCTGTTAGAGTCCCAACTACGGGGTGAATACAAACTGGCTTTAAAACATATCTTATATCTTTATATTAATTTTTTTCTTCAAAATAACTTGATTTAGACTTAAATAACCTGAAAATGGTTGATATGCCGTAAAAACAAAAGCAACTAAACTAAACCAATCATGAATGCTATTAAAACGATATCGTATTTCAAAAAGGAAAAGTATTCTATTCGACGAGTAAAAATGTATGGTGTCCGTAATGCGTTAGAAAACAATACCAGTTTCCTTATTGAACGTTCTACTTTAGTACATACAAAACACGACTTTAGCCCTTATTTGGGCTCAAGATTTAAACATTGCTGAACTCGGGATTTTAAACACAAACCTCTTTGACGTGATAAAAACACTCTTAAAAACGAGCAAACGTCCAGCGGGAAAGAATTTCTCTTAACTAACAGAGATCAAGCAAATCCGCGGGGAAATCTGTCTGTGGCATTGACCTACTTCGTCTCGACAAGGGGCGCGATCATCCAACCACCTAATAAATCCAAGTCAACGTGGTTTGGATGTGGAAATAAATAAATGTGTGTGTAATATATATATATATATATATATATATATATATATATATATATATATATATATATATATATGTATACATATGTATTTGCATATGTATACATATATATATATGTATGCATATATATATATATATATATATATATATATATATATGTAAACACATATATCCATAAGCCTGAAGAGTCCAAGAGTGGATGAAACGCGGATTATTTAGTGTAGCTTAATCACAATATATATTAAATAACTCACTATATATATATATATATATATATATATATATATATATATATATATATATATATATATACTTATATATATATATATATATTACACGCACGAGCACACACACACATTAACACACGCATATAATATATATATATATATATATATATATATATATATATATATATATAGAGAGAGAGAGAGAGAGAGAGAAAATTAAAAGGAACAAGCCTGTGTTCATCAAAGTTTCGTCTTTATTTCGAGACTTCATCTGAAGGCTCGAAATAAAGACGAAACGTTGATGAACACATACTACGGTTTGTTCCTTTTTATTTTCTCTATTTTGTCGGAATACTATTTCCATCATTTTCATCATATATATATATATATATATATATATATATATATATATATATATATATATATGCACGGTATTATCAGAATTCTATTTTTATCATTTCGCGTTCTCGTTTACTAGCTGTGGCTGCTATTAGTCCAAAATTCCAAACATGGAATTTAGCTGTTTTAGATTTTCTGCAAAATGATTCTCGCAAATTACATTTGTCTTAATTTACTTATTTGAACATTTTTTGGCCATTTTGTTGTTTTGGATTTATTAATTGCAGCTCAGAATTAGAATACCAACAAAATACCCCAGTTTTTCGTAATCCTTTCACCTACACAAAATTACAAAGAGATTTGCTAAAGAATTTGCAAATCGTTTAGCCCGTTCGTTAACAGAAAACGTTGTTGACACTTTCTTACATAATCCACATACTTTGAATAACGATCGAAATTTCTGACTGAATTATATAGAAATATATTAATATATAGATATGTCAATGTGTTAATTAATAATAATGCACTTGCCAATGCGATTTCGTTTTACTATTTAAAATATTATTATACATTCCAATATATCATAATAATCTGTTTCACTGCACAGAAATGCTGTTAGTTTCAATCTATATATCTATAATATAAATCTGAACGTCTGTGTGTGTATGCGTGCGTGTGTGTCTGGTCACGAATAGGCCCCTACATGGTTGACTATTTTAGAAAAATGATCACATATAATGATAGAAGATGTATCGAGACACAGGAATGGGTATGTTTGATCTGTCATAATGAAGATCCATTTAAATTGTGGGGTCTGCGTACGAGCTTGGTCAACAAAGTATGTAAATAAAAAATTAAAAAATTAAAAAAAGAAACGTTTACATGTGTTATTTTATATAGTTGTATAAAATGTACTTTGATAAGTATGTTTTAACTTAAATATGGATGGTATAATAAAATTGTGGGGTTTGCTTTCGCGCCTGGCCTCCATAGAATGGAAATAGGCACGCACTTTTCATAAAGACTTTTCATATCTATCTGCGTAAGTATCTTTTGACAAGTATGTTTCAGTTTGAAGAAATATGGTATAATAAAATCATGGGGTGTTCGTTCGCGCCTGACATCTATAGAATGGAAATGTGTCACAAAGTTTAACAAGTTGTTTTTTTTAATACATATCTACAGAATATTGTTATATGCGTTTCAGTGTGAACAGGTATGGTATCATAAAATATGTGGTTTATCTATTTTATTTTTACTTTCATCATATTTTGCTTTGGTTTTGATACTCACAAATTCGAATCTATCTCTTTACAACCTTTCCTTTTCATAACCTACCATACTTTTATAAATCAGAGCCCATTTTCTTTAGGCTGTTCTTGAACCCAGTCAACGGCGGGTACATTTCCTTGTATATATATATATATATATATATATATATATATATATATATATATATATATATATATATATATATATATACTACCTGATAAAAAACTGATCTTATACTTCCACGCAAATCAGAAATTACTTGCTTTTGAACGAATCAGCCGGTTTAAAGTTTAAATGTTCTGTAAAATGTGGCTATAGATTTTAGTTTGAAACGCAAACACATTTTAAATCAATTAAATTCCGACTTGAAGTTAAACTAATATTGTATTATAATTTACCTTACTACCTTCAATAAATTTCGATACGGTTTCACCAACGTAACTATATTATACTAGTCTGTTCGGGTCAAGTACAACCGGAGTTTTCGTAGTCAATCACATAGTGCAACATCAGTAGCCGAATAATGCGCATATGTAAATTAAGAAGTATGCGCGAGAAGAAAAAGAAAAAAAAGAGAAAACTTGTACCATGCGCTCGGGGGAGAAACAAATTCTACGTTGAGGAAAATGGACGCGTAAATTGGAAGGCAAGAAATGGTCGAGTACGGCCTCTGTTAGGGTGGAGAAGAAAAGGTTACACTGGTCAAGCCGGACGACTGCGAGTGATTTTTAATGGAGTAAATGTGGAATATTTACGTGTAATATTATCTTTTTTTTTATAGAAAAATTGCCCACACGAGTTTTTAATTGTTTGTTTTCTTTGTTTTTATGCAACCGATACGTCACATGTATGTATATTCGTAGCCCAGACCAATTCACAAAATCGTCAATAGTGGTGTTTACATTTGTTTTTCTTGTCTGTTCAATTTCAAATTTTCTTTTGTCCTGTCAGTCATATTTTCTTTTTTTGTTGTGGCTTATTTTCAATGCTATTTTAGTGCTGAAAATAAAAAAAAACACAAAAAAGGTTTAAGTTTTATGGGTTTGTAATGCGTTATTATAAGTGATATTGTGTAATTTTGATTTTTTACGACGCAAATAGCTTCTTTTGTTTTAGAAAGATATTTGGAATTAACTATTTTATTTTAACCATATTTTATAAGTTTGCCTTTGGACCGTTTAATTAGTATCTGAATTTTTATTGTTAGGAATTACTAAAGTTTTAAAATTTGAAAAACCATGTCCAGAGATTTTGCTAGACGGGAATAAAAGTTTAAGCAATTATTCATTCGTGCAAATATAAATATAAGTACTAAAGTAAGTATTAAAAATAAAAATAATTCTGACTTAAGTTCTAGAAAGATTAGTAATTTTGTTTCTAATTGCATATAAAACATGCCATTGTGAAAAATGATTAATACATATATAGGCATTGTGTTTCTTTTTACATTTTTAGAATAAAACACTAAACAAAAAAGACACCCTCATTTAATGCACGGACTATACTGGGTAACTAATACATACTTTTATTTTGTATTTTCAATGTGGTGCATCGTGTCTGTTGCTTTTTGGTGGAATTTCTCAATGCGGATTAAGGTAAATACGGACCATTGAAATATAAATGTGTTAAATATTTTTAATTTTGAAATAAATGCAACACTATGTGATGGTCATGACATGAAGGGAATTATTCCTTTTAATTAAAATCTTCATGAAAATAAATCGCAGAAGATGCCATTGCCGCCCGCTATGGTAGGAAGATAACGACATACTAAACATTTAGGGTGCTCATAAACATCCGTTATAGAGATGGGATATGTAAATAGCGAGGGGTTTTCTTAGGAACTTGTCGACAGAAGACGAATAGTGATCTATATTTCTCGGTTCTGCGCGTAACTTAGTCAGCTGAAATTAATAACTGAACTTTTGTTGGTGGGTTTATGAACACAAAAGCTTAAGAGATAGCAAAAATAAGAGAGTAGTAAGTGAATAAAAAGTGTTCGCATTAGATAGATTTGATGATGCTTGGTAATATAGTTAAACTATATTGTGATACGAAAAGATCAAAATGCAATAATTGTTGTATAATATTAATATACAATTGAATCTAGGGCACTGATAATATCTCTGGCCGTTTGTCCAAATGCTACCCGTAAGTGTTTCGAAGAATCAAATCAACATTATTGAGGATTTAAGAGACAAAAATAAATGAGTCATGGGTCTAGCAGTATTATGGTCACTAGTTTCGTGACGATTTTCAAGGAAGTTTTTTTTTTTAAACAAAAGAAAACTATTGGCGTTAATAATCTATTAACATGGCAGGAGAGATCTAATGTTTATGACTGATAGGGTATTGAGAGACAATTGATTATTAGTGTAAAAGAATAAGAAAAAAAAAGCTGCACGAAATAAAACCTCACACGAAAACAAATATATGTATAAATGCATCTTAAAAATAATATTCATTATAACATATGAGGACTGTCGTGAAGCACATAACTAATTTTATTTCTACAATAAAAACATCCTGTTATGTTTGGTTAAATTACAGATTCAGGAACAGAAAATATCAAAAATAATACAAACGCTGATTTAGTCTTTAAATCATTTGCATTGTAAAATATTTGTTAGTATTAAACATCATATTCTTGTACAACCAGTATTAAACACCTCAACAATGCTTGAGTCACATTTCTGAGAATCACAGAACCAAACATACATCGTCACTATTTAAACAGTTCACTGAGCGTTTTTTTTTCTTTACACGAATATAAACGTAGACATTAAGTATTTTGAAGAATACGTAGACCTCTTTTATTTACACATATGAAAATAAATTGAATAAGGAAAAGCATAAAACGGAAATATCGATCACTAAGTCTTTTTTATTAGGATTTAATAACTCCTGTTTTATTTTGTGAAATTTTAGGGGTTTTTTCTTGTGTTTCATTATCTGAGGCAGATTCAATTCAATTTTTAAATATATATTTTTGGAAGGGAATGTATGTCACATAATGCATATGAGCACCTTTAAATAAAGCAAGCAGGAGCAGTATCCGAGAAATGCGTATATACATATAAGGAAGTGTTTGAGAGAAGACGAAATAGAGAATAAGAATACAATGAACTCAAGTGAGAAAAAAACGTCGATGTCGAAGAAAATTGACTTGTAAACTCGAAGGCGAGAAATGGGTGGCTACGGTCTGCGTAAGGTTGGAGAAGAAAATTGAACACTGGACAGATAATTTTGAGTTATGTCGAGACTGGAGATTATACTGTGCGAAAAATGTCGTAAAAACAATTGCCGTAACGGATTTCTATTTCTTACTTTCTTTAAACAGGAATATCACAATAACAACACCTATAATAAACATATCTATCAATTAATTTAAATCAATTTGCATCAGTATATTACTGTTGTTTCAAATATGTCGTATGAGTGATCGATTCTGGGAAGTATATTTATAGAACAATTCTTTCCATGTAGAAAACAACAATACTTATCTGAAACTTTCACTTAATCTAGGAATGAATTTCAAACGTCTGTTTTTTTTTAGTCGCGTGCAAGCGACTCTATAATTCCCTCCGTCGGCTCGTCGGCTCGTCGGTCGGTCGGTCCGTCCGTAGGTCGCTCGGTCGGTCGGTCGGTCGGTCCGTCCGTCGTTCTGTCCGTAACACTTTTGTGTTTGGCCTTTTTGGTAAAGAGCAAAGGTCTGTTGTTAACAGATGCTGTTCTTAGCTTTTTAAGCTTCATACCAATTGTCACTATCTAGTTCCCCTACTTCCCGGGGAGTTGGTGCCCATTTCCCCTTCGCTCCTCACATAAAAATAGGAGTTGTACCTAATTTGCTCGGTGGGGGAGCAAATAACTACCAACCCCTACATATAAGACCTTGGTCAATGTAGGGGCAACCCCTCATACCAATTGTCACTATCCTGCTCCCCTAATCCCCGAGGAGTTGGTCTCCATCTCGCGTACACTCCTCACATTAAAAATCTTACTTGTGCCTAATTTGCTGGGTGGGGGAGCAAATAAATACCCTTTTCTTGGCCTTTTGGTCAAGATCAAAGTGTAGTATCTGTTCCGACAGATACTGCACTTAAGATAATTTGTACCAGTCAATGGAGGGGAAACCCTCTATACTGGGACAATTATTATTTTTGGTAACCAGAGTGTCCCCTTTTTGCCTACTTTTAGGGGAGCTGGTTTTTACCTCACATTAAAAACGGCCTTGTGCCTAATTTGCTCAGTGGGGGAGACAATTAACACCATCTGTTCCGACAGATGCTGCACTTAAGATAATTTGTACCAGTCAATGGAGGGGAAACCCTCTATACTGGGACAATTATAATTTTTGGTAACCAGAGTGCCCCCTTTTTGCCTACTTTTAGGGGAGCTGGTTTTTACCTCACATTAAAAACGGTCTTGTGCCTAATTTGCTCAGTGGGGGAGCAAATAAATACCATCTGTTCCAGCAGATACTGCAAGCAAAGACCAGATGTGGGGGCAACCCCACATACCTGACCTTTAACCAGCTCCCATTTCCCACCTATCGGGAGCTGGTCCCCTTTTTCCCCTCCCCCTCCCTTCACTCCTCACATTAAAAATTGGCCTTGTGTCTAATTTGCTCGGTGGGGGAGCAAATAAATACCATCTGTTCCAGCAGATACTGCAAGCAAAGACCATATGTGGTGGCGACCCCACATATAAGACCTTGGTCAATGAAGGGGCAACCCTTCATGCCAATTGTCACTATCCAGCTCCCCTACTCCCCGGGGAGTTTGTCCCCATTTCCCCTTCACTTCTCACATTAAAAATCGGCCTTGTGCCTAATTTGCTCGGTGGGGGAGCAAATAAATACTATCTCTACTTACTACATGCTGTACTTATGTTTGTAACATTTCCTTGGCCACATAGCTAAGATGAAAGTATAGTATCTGTTCTTAGTAGATGTTGTACTTACGTTTGTAACTTTTCCTTGGCCACATGGTTAAGATCAATGTGTAGTATATGTTCTTAACAGATGCTGCACTTACATTTGTAACTTTTCCTTGGCAATGAAAGGGTAAACCCTTCCATTCTAAGGCATTTTTACTCGCATGCAAGTCACTCCATCGGTCGGTCTGTAACACATTTAAATTTTATTATTTTGTTTTTAGCAAGGGGTATGGAGTAACATTCTTGTCCTCCGAGTTATCAGAGAGGAACCTATGTTTTCAATGACTGCGTCTGTCCGTTTTTCCGGATGATTGACGGATAACCATCCATTAGTTTTTCTTGATTTTTTTATTTATTTAAGTCATTTCTGCCCATTTGTCGGTCATATTAGTTTATCTTTAAGAATTGCATGTTAATCCTACATTCATGCATTTATTCATTACACGAGAGCACACAACTAATGCCTATCGGCCTGGTTCAAATTAGAATAATTCAAAATATCGCTATTCTCATTTAAAAAATAATAATTAACTGATCAGTCTAAAAAAACATACTCCATGCAATTACCTCCTCTTTCGTGAATATTATTTTCGACTGCAAGATTAGCTCCCACTAAACAATGGAGAGGGATTCTATTACCTAATTAGCTATTCAGGATATTTCAAATGCAATTTATTTATTCAGCGTAATACAAACGCAAAGAGAAATAAATGGGTGTGCATGCACTAATATATTCGTCTTCACATGAATGTATTTGTGTAATTGTTGACTGTGAGATTATATTTGCATGCACTCTTAATTTTTTATGTATATAGTAACGTTTGTGTAGAATGTAAAATAATTCATAAAATATAAAAATAAATTGACAAGATTTATTTCATATGAATTGCAATATAGACAGATTAAAACGAATCGATATGAATAAATTAATGAAAACTCGAATGATATTCCTCGAATAAAGAATATCTACAACTATTAAACGGGTGTGATATCCATATGTATATAAAGGTATGCAATCTATATGCGTGCATGCGTGTATATAGGTATACGCATGTCTGTATGTATACTCATATATGGGAGTGTGCATGTGTGCACATTTATTGACTTGTATGTTTCCGCGTACTTTCTATATATATTTGTATGTGCGTATCGGGTTGTATGAATATATGCTGATATACTTTTATATATGCGTGTGTATTTGTCTATATATATATATATATATATATATATATATATATATATATATATATATATATATATAGTAAGTTATAAAATGTATATGACGATTAAGCTACACTGAATATCCCGCGTTTCATCCACTCTAGGACTCTTCAAGCTTATGCGTATAAGCCTGAAGAGTCCTAGAGTGGATGAAACGCGGAATATTCAGTATAGCTTAATCATCATATACATTTAATAACTTACTAACTAGCTCTACCTGTGTATTGAGCACTTTTGAAGTAAATACTTAAGGTTTACGCATAAATATCTACTGTCGTATATTACATCTATGTGAGTAAATTAAGTAGCTATATATATATATATATATATATATATATATATATATATATATATATGCCTATATATATATGCATGTACGTGTACATATGAGTATGTAGGTGTTCGTATTTGCGCGTGCATTGGCATATGTATTCCCTCTTAACTGCCTAAAACAATTCGTTGTCGGGTGTACGACTCGACTTACCGTGCCCACTGCGAACGTTCTAAAATGAACCCCAACTAAACCTTTATCTCTTCCTCCCATCAACCCATATACTATAGTGTATAGCTAAATTTTTTTTACTAAATACAGCCAAATCTAGAAACATAAGATTGAAATTCCTTCCCCTTCCTCCCTTACCCCCACTTTTATTCCCCCTCCTCCTCCCTATATCACTACACCTTCACCCACGCCTTGCTAAATTTACTTACCCCCACACACACTACAATCTAATGTATTTTAAACTTCTAAACTTAATTATCGTTGCCCTCCGCCCCCCTCTTATTCTTTCCTTCCCTCTTTCTTTTTTCCACTTTTTTCACTCGTATTTCTTTTAAAATCGTTTTTACCAATAATAATAGCAATTTCTGTAAGGTCTGGCGAGGCTGCTGGATCGTAAATATAGCCCGGTAACTGAACAGATAAAACGGTACTAAAAAATAACACGTATATATATATATATATATATATATATATATATATATATATATATATATATATATATATATACGATAATGTCCAAATGAACATAACTAAATAATAAAATGTATAGAGAAATATAATTATTAATATATATAACAATATTTTAGCAGCAATAATATATAATTCCAGCGAAATGACCCTGACGCATATTATTTAGCTTTTATACATTTTTTTCATTAATATATTCTTAACCTTAATTCTTTTAAGCACCAAACAACGCAGAAAAAATAGTCTATTAAATCATATGTAGATTAATTTATAAGATCACGAGGTGTTTGAAATAAATCTGTCTTCAGAGAACAGCTGATCATGACTCAGGCAAGTGAAGCAGAAAATGTTCGTCAACAGAAGATTCACTTCAGTGCAAGGTAGACTAAAATGAATTGTAGAAAATACACTGTTAACTTTTCTCGCGGTAAACTGCATGGAGTTCCATATGCGATTTCAGCGATTGCGCTGACAATATATTTTTGTGATATTCGAATACATGTTGGAACATTGTAAATCCCGGACAAGTACCTTTGTACACCCCACACACACATATATATATACATATATATATATATATATATATATATATATATATATATATATAAATGAGCATATATAAGTGCGTGTATACAAAATACGCACGTCGCACAGGAAAACACACACATATACATACATACACACATTTATATATATATATATATATATATATATATATGCATATATATATGCATTATATCACATGATGTTATATTTATTTTATTTCTTCTTTTTTTCTTCTTCTTCTCATCATAATTGGTGTTATTTTTACTATTATTATTACTATTTTTCATGTTGGTCCTTCCTTTTGTGTATCCTTTACTTGTGTCTTTTTTGTTGATCATGTATATAGTCATAATGCATTTATGCACTTTTTATTATTTCACAATATTTATTTTATATCATGTTTGTTCTAATATATTTTTTAAAATTTTGTTTCTGTTATTTTCTTCGTATTTAAAAGAAAATAATATATATGGATATATATACACACACACACATATATATATATATATATATATATATATATATATACATAATTTTCATTCTAATATAAAATTTTATATTTTGTTTCTATTATTAATTTGTTCTTTAATTATGTATGTATATGTATACAATTATATATATATATGTATATATATATGTATACACATATAGATATATATACATAATATATATATATATATATATACATCTCTTAGAACTGCACGCCTGTGGAACTCTGTTCCGTCTGCCTGCTTCCCACCGGACTACAACTTGGATGTCTTCAAGTCCAACGTTACAAGTTCCTAATAAACCGATCCCTTAAATAAACGCTTCATCAAATCTCCACACTAACGTAATGCACTTGCAATAACCCTTATCCATGAGTGGCTTCCAGGCCTTGATAAGTGGTGATCACTGGGAAAAGAAGAAAAATACACACAAGCATTGGTGGCCGGAGTTGCCTGGGTGTTTGGAGGTGTGCGTTTAGCAAAAATAAAAAGTGGTAGTAGGAAGGCAGGCTCGAACCCGTACAGCGAAAGAAGCAAAGCACGTGAAAAAGAAGTGACGTTACGACACCACCAAACCGGAAGTGACGCAGTATTAAATTAAAGCTAGACAATCGAAAAGATAGGATGACCTTCGAAAATTGTTTTTAGGTCATATAAAGTTATACAGTTAGATCCATATCCAAGAAACCTATATCTAAAATTTCAAGTTTTATACCCAACATTGGTGCAGGAGTTTGGTAGAGGTCTGAAAAATCGTTGAACAGTGACCCCTTAACAGTCAAATTTCTGGTCGAAAACGAGTTAGAAATATTTTCCTTGATCTCCATACCCACTGGATATTAAATTTCGAGTCTGTAGACTTTAAAATGACATAGTTCTTGTGTAGGGGAATGTACACAGACAGACAAACACACACGGACAGAGACAGACACAACAGACACTTTCACTTTCATAGATATATAGGTTTTGCTCCTCATACCGGATGTTTTATGTTGCGCTCCGACATTAAAGATGAGTATTTTCCGTATCATCGGTATGTTTTGAACATATTCCTATTAAATATTTTGGAAACACATACATTTACACCCCCCCACACACATACACAACAACAACAACAACAACAACAACTAAGCTGATAAAAAATAACATAGGAAATATATTCGTTACATCAAATTTTAAATTATTCGACTTTATGTTTCAGCTGAATAGATTGTTAACTGAACTTGTTAAAGCACATCACTCAATGACGCATGTGTGATAGATAACTTATTTATATTCATTAATTATGCAAATATTATTCTAAGCAAATAACGCCCTCATTTTTTCGTTTATTGGCGTATTTGTTGACGTAGGATTTATTATATCTTCCGATTTTCTCGCATCACTACTAAGACTGCCTTATTTTTCTATATCAACTCACGAATCTATAATATTTTGGAAGGGTATTTTCCTACTTTGCTACATATATTATATTGTTATCAAAGGAAACTACATTATAGAAAGTTGCTCTTAGTACATCGGTGGAAAATCTGTTTTGCAGATCTTAAATTGCATTTTGAAAATGTTTAAAGATTATATTTTTAACGTTTTCGTTCACAACAATTACAAGGTTTGACCAATATAAACCTGTATTATCTGATAGTTAATTTAATGTTATTATTTTTCTTTGGTATGTGCTATATATGCCAGTACTGCTGTAACAACAGAGGAATCAAGGCATATGTTGTGCTACTGTATGTGGATATCGTGCATATACTTCGAAATTATTATTGTTTTTTATTTTGTTCATAATTGTGTCTTGTCTGAAAAATATTAGGTTGTAGTGATTTCTTTATGATCTGTAATGTTGTAGGTCGAGTCTATAAATGTTAGATCTTTATGGAAAGCATAAATGACATGCAATGGTGTTTTAATATTTAATGATTCCATGCAAAATTTATCACATATATATTTACATTATCCTATGCTATATGATATCATTTGGAAGTTTCTTGTATTTTATTTCTTATTATTACATCGGACAATTATGTGACTGTTAAAAGGTAAGTGTTCAGTTATATTTAGTATTTTATATAATTTTGCACCCTCTCAATTTCTAATGAGAACAACTTCGCTTCCATTATATATTGTTCTTTTTTACTGATCTGATCATATATTTCTTACACAATGTTTATTCGTAATTTTTGTCTAATATATGTGTTACTCTTAACCGTAAAATATGCTATAGATATCGGATGTATTTGCATCATTTTATACACACACATACACCCCCCCACACACACATATATTTATATATATGTATATATATATATATATATATATATATATATATATATATATATGCATATATTATATAAAAATAAACTGTTATTTGTGATTAAATTAATGCCGCATACTTTCATTACATTGAAAAAGTTTTCTAGGAAGTATGTTAATTCTCCAAATAGATTGAGGCAATTGAGCGAGTATTTACTTAGCTGGGCAGGTTTAAAAGCAGTTCAGTTCTAAACAAATAGATGATAATAAGGGCAATACCTGTGTCTGAATTGCAGATTTAGTTCTTATTTACTTGCCTCTCCACGGGGACACTAAGACACGGGTTTTAATGTTGCGAAAGAACAATTTCCACGAATAGGAGCAGAAATAAAAATTGTCTTAGTCACGAAGACGACAGAAAGAGGACAGAAAGGATAAAGTATAGCATGAGAACAGATACTACACTCTGGTTGCGTATGAGCCGTACTGCCTTTAATAACATATATGACCGAGTATTTGTACAAACGAAAAAAATATATATTTAGCCGCCATAAATGTTGATAATTACAAAAACACGTTGTAAAACGATTAAAAAAAAATCTTTTCTCGTGAGATATTCTCGTCTTAATTTTAGTAAATTAGCGATTAAATATTAAACAAATATTACATATGTAGTGCAGTATTAAATGAGGAATACTTTCTAAATACCATGCGCTCTGCGTTTTATGGGCATTGTTTCCACCTCCCAGAACTCATTCTTTTTACTGGCACCAATAATTATTGATTCAAAAATAGGTGGTTTGTATTGCGCAACCCATGTTTCTCAATTCCACGTGAATCCATTCCTGCAAGTGGGCATCATTTGCCTCTCAAAACCGAATGAAAACCATAATATGACGGTAAAATCGAATGGCTTGATTGGAAGAAAACACACTTTACAGATGTCTATATGTTACGTGTACGTTAATTAAAGCTGCATACATAAATTACGTTCAAAGCCCTGTTCCTATCAAGCAATGCAGCAATTATTTCCGTGGCACTTCAGAGCTTAACCATTAAGTATTAGCGACGTCTTAGGCTAATAGACAAACGTTGGCCGAAGTGAGACGGAACGAATTGGGTCTAACTTAATTTATCTCAGATACCGCCATGCTAATAACAACCGATGGTAGCGTATAATTGTGTTGATATGAGATATTTGTATAAACATTACGATACTATAACAGAAATATTTACTAATTTCGATTAACTAGTCGAAAATGTAAAAAAAATGATAAGAGTTTTCTTAATAGTTTATTTACATGTATCTTAAACAAGCGCGTGTTAATATTTCCAGTATAACATCATCGTCTTTGCTTTAGCAACTTAAACGTTAAATGAGATGGTTCATCTGAGTTCTACATATGCGTAGCTTTAGTTAAAATCATTTTAAATTCTATTTATTAAACGCTTTCAGAATTTGTACATAATGTAGGAAAGAGTTTCAATAAATGTAATGACCATATAACAACACTACATATAACTTAGGCATTACGTTGAATCCTAGTAGGTTTTCCGTTCCTTACAATCTCTTTCCCACAGAAAAGTCGTTACGAACGTGTCTCATGCATTGGTATTTTATAGCAAGTTCTCGACTGCACTCCAATCTATGATCCACCTCCCAAAAATTTACAAAAACACACTTGACTAGCTACGAACACTATAAGCGCTTATCCCTATTCTCTGGCTGTGCCTCAATCTTAACACAAGTTCCGTTAGCAAAGCTTTTTTATTACCAGAAGTGTCCGCCTCCACCTCCATCAATGCAGCACGGCCGTAGCCGAAATTGATCACTGCACGAGGTTGTAGTGTAATCAAATCTTGCCGATAGCTGAATACGTGATACTTCGCCAGGGCTATAAAGGGCACATTTTAAACCTGACGACATTTCTAGAATAGGTGCCTACCACGGCTTTAGTCTAATCTACCCTCAAGAGAAGGAGAGACAGTGGTCATCCATCTGGCACTTGCCAGACACAACGTTGATTAACTTCAGTGATCTACATAGAACCGGTATGTCGACATGATTGTACCATATTATAAAAAAAACATAGTAGCCTTCGAATTTAATATAAACCAGTCTTGTTGAGCCGTCTCCATAAATAATCAATTTCTAACTAGTTTACACCATTAACGATTATTACAATACCACCTTATAAAGCACTAATTGAAATAAAATTATAAACAACTCAAATGAACTAACACATAACGAAACACAATCATAGTATATTGTTTTTATTCGGTTCATACAATCGAAGAATAGAACTAACATTATTTCATTGAAAAGGAGTGTTTTTCTGATTTTAATGTTTAAACACAAAAAATGTATACATAAATTGATTTTTATTTGTTACTGCAATTTGATATTTTTGATTTTGAGGAAAATTTTGTTAAAGTAAAAGCTACTGCGCGTTCAATTTCCTTTTCTAAAGTAATCTTCCATAATATTAATGTCACCAGTCTGTTTAAATGTATGCATGTATATATGTTTATATGTCTCACAAAATCTTTCGACAGAGGTGACGGATTTTAATGAGATCCGCATCGTTTTTAAGCTCCACCCTTCGGCGCAAATATCGAAGAATTGGATGAAAATATGTATTTCTTTATCCTCAACTCGCAACTTTTCTACAGGGAGGGGTCAATTTTCGCCGATATTTTCGGAAGGCATTCTCTCTTTTGGATTGGCTAGCCTTAATTAATCATAGGCCACTTCTGCTTTTGCGATGGGCGAATCAGCAAAGATGTCACGTTTTTTTTCACGTGGGTTCTTTCCTTGCAGTATGGGTTCGAGCCTACTACCACTTTTTTTTTGCGCTCGCAATTTTCCTTTTATTTTATTTTATTTTTCTTGCTCAACAACACCCTTACACACACCTCCGCTTTCTTTTCCGTCTTCGTGTCACGGGCTCGAGCCTGCCTGTCTACTACAACTTTTTCACACACTTCCAAACACCCGGGCAACGCCGGGCACCCAGGCTAATATTTATTTTGTGATGAGTAAAATATTCTGCAGTCTCAACACAATTTATGTTTATAATTGTTTCTTTCTTCACCACCACTGCTCTAAAAATACATACCTGATTCTTTTTTTTCACATTTTTTATTGTTTTCAATCTCTTCCAATTGGTCCTAATCCTTGGTTATAGTACATCTAATTCAGAAGCAAGTTCACGAAGAGTTGTGCGTGGATTTGCTTCGAATAAGACTCTTAATTAACCTTTATTACCATCCGATCGCCGAAAACTACGCTCATAATTTTCAAAACACTCGTCACTGTAACGAAATTATTTTAAAACAACCATTGTATTGTGCATCCAGTAGTAGTTCTTGGGCCAAATGTTTCCTAAATACCACGAGCTGTATCAGCAGCTTTTTGGCCTAGCTTGAATTATAATTGAAAACATTGTGGGAATTTGCTGGGTTTCCGTTTTGTATTCACCATACTTAAAGGAAAGCATCATGTTTTTTTATAGAGTTACAATTAATACGAGCAGATAGAGCGAACAATAATATTTAATACCTCAATGCCACCTCTCAAACTGTACAGCTTGGTCCGGTAGAGACACATTCTATATCTATTTAATATAAGTTCCTAAGACGCTTGGTAAAATGAGTGAAGCGTGGAGCTCTTCCATCCTCCATTACTGACATAATCAGACCGGCTGGTTCACTACGTCCCCGCTTCTACGGTTTACCTTAAACCCACAAGAGCGAGGATCCTTTAAGACCTATATTATTCATTATAGGTTTCTCCCAACACAAAGTAGCTAAATCGCTTACTAATATTTTAGAACAAGTTTGAGAACAGCATAGTTCTTTCTGTATGTGCTGATGCCCTTTATCGCAGTCAGACCACTCCTCCTATTCCTGAGAATATTTTTGTGGACATTATGGAATTCGAATTCAGAGTTAATACCATTATGTACAGGCACATAGATAGGGTTTCGAATAATTCTCCCCTGGGGCTGGCTCTGGCAAGCATTTTCATAGGTTTCAACAGAAAAATAGTTCTTTTGTCTGGCTTTCAAAAATCAGATATTTATTTTCGTTACCTTGACGACATTTTTGTCTGTTCAACAATGAAACGGAAGGGAATGCCTTCTTCTTATCCCTTACTAATATTCATCCAGTTCTGTTTACTTCCATCTACCGTAAACCTACGATCACTGGTCTCTACACCCGTTACCCCACCAATCAAAAATATAATCTTATACCAACCCGTATCCATAGAGCGTGTATGATATGTCCAGAGACCAAATTAAATAATGAAGTAAAATTTATTACAAATACTCTTTCAATAATGATTTTCCATTGCAGATCGTGGACTCTCCAGCAAGAAATACAATTTCTAATTTCGACAAAATCAAACAGACATCACTTGACAAATGCCCTATATACTTTGTTACACATGCAATAAAAAGTGGAGATTTAAGCAAATATAACGTAGGGGGTGATAAGAATTTCCGAAAAGAATGAAAACTGTTTATTTTTGTAAGATGTTGCCCACAAGGGAGGGGTACAAGGGCATTTACGGGAAAGCAAAAACCCAAGTATTTTCTCTTTATCGAACATGTGACACAGCAAAAATAAAATAATGAAGCAAGTGGATGGAAAAGCAAGGACGGACGCAATAAAAATGCGAGAAAATAACGAAAGAACAAACACTTTTCCAAACAATACAAAAATAGATTTATTTATGAAAAAAATAACAGTTTAACGAAAGAAAAGCAAATGTATTCAAACTCATAGAATCTGGAGTATATCTACGCGTATGGAAATGGGTGAAAGTCCTTTAGGTGGGGGGAGTAATGAAACTTTTTGGACTTACAACTTTCTTTTGTTTTCCCTTTTTTGTTTCTTGTGCTGGGGTGTTTCACAACTCGACGAAACGCAGTTAATCCAAGATGTTTCCTTTGGTGTGGAAAAATTTCACATAGCCATCTCACGTGTTTTCTATTCTTGCTCACGCCTTATATATCTGTTTCTTTCGTGAGGGATAAGATATCATATCATGAATTAGGCAAATTCATATCTCCTTCGCATGATGGGAAAAAGGGCATCATCTCTTTCGTGAGAAAGTAAATTCATAGCATTCTCTCGCATGACTGGAGAAGGTCACGTCGTTCACCCCTCGTGTATCGGTATCTCCTTTTCGCATGAGGGAAGAAACCGTCCCCCTCCTCCCACGAGGAGAGAGACCTCTTAATAGATCGGCGACCCAAACCGAAAAGAGTGACTTCCGCTAGTGTCCAGTTAAAAAAAAAGGGAAAAGGGAAGCGATAGCACTTCCGGTCCCCCTCCCTTCCTCTCTACTTCACAATCGACACAATAGACTTGACGAAATCTCTGGCCCGTAAAGTCTCTGCAAGTTTTAAAAGGGTGGGGTATATTAATACACCCTCATTCAGTTCCTAAACGATTACTGCACTAGTCTATCTTTCGGGAATCGTGTTTTATTTTACCTCGGTGACGAAATATAAAAAACAAAACAAACACGATATATCTCGTCAGCCTAGAATTAAGTATTTACATTTTGATTTCAATACATAGTCCAATTTAAAGATCATGTCACAACTTAGGCCTACCTTGGCGAGATAATATTAGTGAGAGATTTTTCCAGGAAATTTCTTTTGTCGTACAACAATTTACTTTGCATCAAATATCCGTGTTGTTTTTATTTGTAAACCCATTTCATCTTCAATTTGTAAACACGTTCTCCCAACTATAAAAATTTCATTATTTATTTATTCAAGTGTAGCTCCGATGTGCGCTATGTCGGGCGAACATCTCAAAGATTAGATAATAGGGTAAAACAACATGTTCCATCCAACATTCGGAATGGGAATTAGTTACCTTCGGAAGTTTTGAGACTAATTTAGAGGAGTTCATCTTATAAAAAACCGTATGTGTGCTACAAATTTTATTGTCGACTTTTCCCCATACTTAGCAAGTCGCACTATCTTTACAAACTCAAATTTTTAGACATTATCTATATTAAGATTATGAGACCTTCTCTTTGAAAACAAAGTCAGAATTTCTCATGGTTTAATCTAATTTCTACAAAGTAATTAGTTCCCCCCCCCCTTTTTACCCCTGCTTCTCCATCTCGGATTGATTGTAACCCCTTTTTTCTCTTTAAAACGTAATTAGGCTCGATGTTAGCTCTGTTGAGCAAGCTTCGAAACCGGTCGGCGTACGTATTCATTTTTATTTTGCAGTTTCACAATTTAAAATAAAGAATATTTTCGAACGGGTTTTAATTTAGTATCTACATAGCTATAATATATATATATATATATATATATATACATATATATATAATTCTTAAAATCGCTGTGTAATCGTGGTAGTAGTAAAATAAGAGTAGAAGTAGTAAGATTGATCGCTAGTATATGTTAACGGTAAAGATTTAGTAGAACAGATAGTTCAATCATAATTACGAAGACCATTCATCTCATTTTTCTGTTGCGTTGTGTAACATTATGTCTAATACACCACAGATTCTTATTGAGCAATATAAGTGATATTTTACGTTTTAGATATAGTAGTAGTAGGACTGAAATGATGGCGGGATATATTTTGAATCGCATCTAAATTAGAGCAGCACATTAGAATAATTTTAAGACCAACAAATTCTTTTACAAATCTTTTGTGGATTTCATTGCAGTAGTTACTTGCTTACGTACCTTCAACGTTCTTCTCACGTCAGATCATATCTCTTCCGGATAATCCATGCATTTATATGCCGAATTCGAAATAATTCAGGTGAAAATAGATAATCAGCAAAGAGGAAAAAAATAATCCATTATCTAACTGCACAATTATCTACATCTTAATTCATACAAATATCTGTGTACAATCTTTGAGATAAACAATTCAGAAAGGTTAAATAATAAAGAGGGGGGCATTTAGAATATAACTATTGATTTCATACAAACGAAAAAAAATATGATGATTTCTTCACAATTGCATTGACGATTCCGAGCGCAAGTCTTCATATTCTTTTTTGTTTCGCCATTAAATTCGCACCATATTTTGCTTCTAAATCAAACTTTTAAATTTTATCCCAACTTACATGATACTCTCAACACAGTAATTACAGATGAGTTCGCAAGTATTGTTTGCTTATATAGAAAGGATAGCATAGATTTTACCTCTCATATATCTAAACTCCATATACGCCAGTGTACGGAGGCGCTGATTAAATACAGAGAGTTTTGTCCAAATTTTAGCTTGTCTTCCTTCTTTCTATTATCTGTGTTCTTCTCTATATTAAAATTGTAAATAAAATTGTTCGTTTTAAGTATTTTAAATCCGGTTAAAACTTGAATTTTTATATAGAACCAAGTTCACAGTAAATTCCTTTTTCGGTTTTTAATTTTTAATTTTCGATGAACACTCCTGGGCTCAACGAACAATTCCGCAAGAACCTAATAGTTTATTATTGCCCAAAACAGTAGAGTTTTGCATGTGTCTTTTAAATGTGTTTTTTTTCTGAAAATGTACATTTTAAATTGCATATTTCCAAAGTTTTTAAAAAATGAATTCACTTTCTGCGTGAGATTTAATGTTTGTTCACAGTTTAAGCTCGTCATTACTCAATTCTCGACTATGTAAAAACATTCCAGAGTCAAGGATTATTGCTATGTACTCTGACTCTGATATTACAAATAAACCACTAAATAAAACGTCCCAATGCTAAATGTCTACGTATTAAGTTTTAATTTGATTCATTATGAATATTTTGCACTGTTAATTTGTTAATTTTTTAGTAATTTTGCGTAATATCGGAAATATACTAAACTTCAAAGCAGAACACAGTTGTATTTCCTAAAATTCTGTTCACCTCACGTTTAGTGTAACATTGGTTCACTTACAGACACAATTGCTTTCTCTCCCGTTTCCAAGTTGATATCATTACGCAGCTAATGTATTATCGTTTTTATATATGACCGGCCCTTTTTTTAGTTTCATTTATTCATTTTTTTGTTTGTTTAGTTTTCTTTAGATTACGTACTAAGGACCATTATCATTATCAAAACAAAATAAATACAAGAATAATTTATCATTTAAATTTCTGTCAACTTTATGTAAATTCTAACATCGGTTAGAAATTTACATTCAGAATTTACGCATTCGGTCTAGACACTGATAAGCAGCACATAATTGAATACTTAAACGAGGCAGCCGGGAATATCTCAGGTTAATTTATTTAATGTGTGAATTAGGAACGAAATAAAGATTTTATTTTGGAAGAAGTGTTTTTAAAAACATACATAGAAAATATAGTTTAAATAGCAAGAATCTTCACAACTGAAAAAAAAACGTAAAATAGTTAGAAAACTCGATAGTTTTCAATAGCGGTTTGAGTGAATCATTCAAAAATGTCACGAAAAAAAATAAACTAAAATAAAATAAAGTTATGCATTTGAGACAACTTCTATGTTTATGATACGCTCAATAATTTCCAATTTATAAAATTTATATATATAATTTGTTTAATAGCATCTTGTTTTATTTTTCAAATTGGATTATTGATTGCAACTATCATGGTGCCTTATAATTATTGACCTGATATATGAACTTAATTAATCAGCATTTGTAATGCTAATACATTTAATATCGTTGCATTATGGAAAAGCAGAACCTCCCTCTTCTCATTTATATATAAAGCAGGGTGTCCAGAAGCACGGGAAAACAGCAAAAGCTGAATACTTGCTCAAATATCTTGTACAAAACAACACATTTAGAAAAAGTCTGACCAAAAAATGGCAAATAACGTGTTAGAATAATATTCATTTGAACATTTCTAATTACAATCAGAACGTGTTATTAAGAGGTTACGTTATATATGTTTTCGCATTTTAACTTGTTGTTATTATAAACTTTTGTTGTGAACGTTTGCATTACGTAAACATCTATCTGTGAGCAGTGTTCCTTATAAAAATCTACGCAAAACTATGAACACCATCTTCTAGTTCGACAAAGAGGAGAGAAACGTTATATGATTTCCCGTTCCATTCATGTATATTTATGATGTATAGAGAGAGATAAATAAGAGGTTATAAAAGCAATTCTATTCAATAAAAAAAACGAAGCCAAATATTTTTTTCAGATTGTGGTTTACTATCATTGACTTTTACATACATACATGATGGCAGCAAATTCGCTTTCGAACATTGCCATCACTCGATATAGCACAACAAAAAGAAAGAACAAAAGGTATGTAGAAACACGAAAACATTCAGTGATGGGCTGCACAAATGTGGCTTTTAAGCCCTGCTAAACTCTGGCATTCCTTAGCACACATTGTACAGATATGTGCAGCACTAGCAATACATTCTTGCTGTTCTTTTCTATGCAGGATCAAATGCCGTTTAAAACCGCCTGTCGTTTTGTACATTCGCCCGCAGTGTACACAGATTAACTCTGGCAACCCAAGACTGCTTTGTGGCCCGCTGTGCCGATGGGTAGACTGGTGACTCATCAGCCCAGCTCTGCTAAGACATATTCTTCCGCACACCTCACTCTCCAGACCAATTTGGCTCCCCCTCCAACTCACGGCTCCTTTCACTCTCCCTTTCCGGATATCGCGCTTCAGCCGGCCATACTGGGTTCGATCCCCCTCAAACTCCTCCCCCCGCAAGGTTCTTCTCCACCCTCCGCGATCCAAAGCAAGACTCTCCCAGGTTCTTTCATCAATCTCACATTTTTTAAAGATGGACCTTAAACAATCCTTAAATCTCACTTTAGGCTTTTGAGCCAGACGTCTTCCCCCAGCGAGCTCGCCATAAAGGAGTTGCTTGGGAAGTCAACTGTCTAACATCCTCACCACATGCCCAGTCCATCGCAGTCTATGCTTAATAACGTGAGCCTCAATGCTAAAGCATTGGGTTCGACACAAGCACCTCCACATCACTGACATACATCTGCCAACCCACACCTAAGATTCGCCGTAGGCACATCTGGTGAAACCGCTCGAGACGTCTCAAGTGCTCCCTGTATGTTGTCCAAGATTCATAACAATAGAGAAGAGTAGGGAGAAGGCATAAACCTTAATCTTAGTTAGCAGCAAGATCCCATGACGTCTCCACAAACGCCCGTCCAACCTTCCGAAGGCATCACTTGCCCTGCTGATCCGTAACGATACCTCATTATCCAGGGCACCAGACATACTCAGTGTGCTACCCAAGTATACAAAATTAGAGGCAGCCGCTATCCTTGACCCACAAATATAAACTTATGGCTCATAGTATGGCATGCCCGGAGCAGGCTGATACATTAAGACAGTTTTTTTCAGATTCATGGTCAGACCCAACGCGCTGTAGACAACCGCAAAAGCGTCCACAAGATGCTGCATATCAGTCACCGTATGAGTCACCAGATCACAGTCATCCGCATAGAGCAAGTCATGAATCGTGTTCGTGAGTACCTTTGTACTTGCATTGAATCACCTAATGTTGAACAAACCCCCAGTAGTTCGGTAACGAATATAGACACAATCAGAGCACCACCCCCAAATACCATCCGAAAACGCAAAGGGTGTGGGTGCTGGAATGTCTCCCTGCTTAACACCATTTTATTACTGAGATAGGATCAGCCGGCTT
This sequence comes from Euprymna scolopes, assembly GCF_053919585.1. NCBI lineage: Eukaryota > Metazoa > Mollusca > Cephalopoda > Sepiida > Sepiolidae > Euprymna > Euprymna scolopes. The sequence continues at coordinate 5,126,757 of NC_136509.1, forward strand.
TCCCCAAACGTTGATCATATCCTTCATATCATGGTGGAAGTGCTTTAAGATGATTATAAACTTGTCAGGACAGCCAAGTCTTTTCAAAATCTCCCACAAAGCATCCCTATTGACTGTATCATAGGCGTTAGTTAAATCGATGAACATCTGATACAGTCCCTTTTGCTGTTCTATACATTTCTCCTACTGATTCCTTGCTGTAAAAATCATATCCACTCTCCCTCGATATCTTTTCAAACAACACTGCCACTCAGGACAAAACATCATCAGCAATATGCTCCAGCATTTTGTCTAACATGATCCTATAGAGCACCTTACCGACTACTGACAGCAAAAAGATGCCTCGATAGTTTCCACATTCATTTTTGCTACCCCTCCCCTTTTATAGCACTACCATCAATGAATCCTGCCAATCCTGCGGGATACACATCCCGCCAAGCAGACTGAATATTTCCGCTAAGCGTTGCATCATCTTGGGTCCAGAACATTTAAAGATCTCCGCATGCAAACGATTCGGGTCAGGAGACTTTCCATTTTCAGCTTATGGGCAGCTGCTTCAACCTCCTGGAGAGAAAGAACCTCTGCCAAGATATCCTTGACCGGATTGCTAGGAATCGACCTAACAAACTCCTGATCAACGTAAGAATCTCTGTCCAGGAGGTCATCGAAATGCTCCCTCCATCTATGAAGAATGTTGCTAGGGTCTTGAAGAAGAGCAGCACAACTTTTCGATTGCAGAGGAGTGATAGGTGATCTGGATGTATAATATCTTGGTGTTGTTCGAATCTGAGGCGAGCTGTATTTCCTCAGCTTTCTGCCTCCACCATTCATCCCGCATTTTACGCAACCTCCTCTGCACCTGGTGCTTGATTGCCTTAAACTTGCCCCTCAATTGATCTTGATCACCATCCGTCAAACCATCACCGAGATAAGCGTGCAATGCCCTGGCTTTTGAATCAAGCAGAGTCTGAATTTCAGTATCATTCTCATTGAATCACTCCTGATGTTTACACTCACAATAATCTAATACTCTCTCACATACCTCATAGACAGATTCCTTAAAAGCAGGCCAAGTATTTTCACAATCAATCTCTTTCATCTCCTGAACTAGTTTCTCATTAACAATATTGTCCTTTATACGTGCAACATTAAATCGCTTTGGGATAGCCACACTAGCTCCCCTAATCTTGGGCTTCACAACATACTTGACCATTGCACGGAGTAACCGATGGTCGGTCCAGTACTCTGCACCACGCATGACACGAACACTGTAGATATCCCTCATCTCACATTTTCTGACTAACACATAGTCTATCAAGTGCATTTATTTTAGAACCAGGATGCATCCAGGACGTCTTATATTTGTCCTTTTGCTGGAACACGGTGTTACCGATTTTAAAACCCATCACTGAACAAAACTGCAACAACATCAGACCATTGCTATTACATTTGGCCACTCCGTGTTTACCCAGCACGTCCCAGGTTTCAAAATCTCTTCCACGGGGCTCTGATGAACGGCGAATGTCCTGCGCCGTATAACTGGACCTCCACTGGCTTGTGGGACAAGGTTATTTAAGCAATGGCTTACGGTGAAATAACCCTGACATAAACCTCCAGCAGAGCTTAGTCCCTGTAAGCTGAAGCATATATGACCAACCGGCGTGTGGAATATGCTCTGGTGTCAAGCAACCTACATACATACATACATACATACATACATACATATATCCATACAGACATATATATATATATATATATATATATATATATATATATATATATATATATATATATGCGTGTGTGTTGGCGTGGCTTGAATTCCTGACTTATAAAGGAAGGATTGTTAAAGAATGTAATTTTAATTTAATTATTTTCTTATATATATTTTAAAAGCTTATTACCAACGTTTATTCCAAGGCTTAATTTTTTACCTAGTTTATTTTTCTTTTATATGAAAATACATCAGTAAATGTATTAATCGCTTATGAAAATATTGAAATCAGTACATGAAATTACGATACTTTTCCGTGGAGAACACTGTTTTATAAAACTTATTCTTCGGTAATCAAAATAGAAAATGAAAATTAAAGTTTAAAACTTAAATAAAATTATAAACTAAAAGTGATTATATGTAAGAGAGCCTTCTAGTCCAGTAGTTTCTTCCCCAGAACCGCTAGACTTTGGAATTCCCTCCCGGGTTCCTGATGTGCCAACTGTACTCACATGCAGCAGTTCATGTGTAACCTGGACCGACATCTTGTTGCCCAACTCCCCACATTGTGCACCTGCAGATTGTGTCCCTGATAATAGCGTCTACATCAAAGTGGCAATTTCCCTTGTTTGGGGTGAAATGTAATTTTTTAAAAATGTGGGGAAACAATCTCCCTGACAGAACGGCAAAACTGATACGCTGATAGTGACCGATAATTATAATTTTCCCAGTATAGAAGTTCTTCCCTTCATTGACCAACCAAAAATTCACTTAAGAATAGCATCAGAAAGATAATACTCTCGAATCTTGGCCCTAAGTACAAGACCAACTGAAAAAAGGTAAAAAAAAACCCCTCATTAATGAAAAAGAAAATACAAATTTCTCATATATGGGTCGTGGAATTGCATTCACTAGCAAAAGATCGGGTTTATTTGCATATTCTTTTAAACATTCATTTTAATTATGTCATATTAATTTTGTTTGTGTTTTATGGGATTATTATGTGTTATTGTATTCATGCAGATATTCTACAAGATTTATACTTGCGTAATATTTGCGTAAAGCACAGACATCTTTCTATACAAATTTATGTATGCGTATATATATTTGTTTAAAAAAACACAACAGCACGCCTTCGTCAGTTTTTTTTCTACAGACATGAAACTTAACATATAAGGTATTCGAACCTATGCGACACATTATATTTGGGTTCCAGCCGGGGGTATCCGTTGCAAAACTATGACAATTAAAAAAAATGGAATATCCAGGCGAAGGTTGAACGACGGCATTACGAATATGTAGACGACACGTAAATGTTATTGTTTATGTTTTAATTTTAAGCAATGCGGGAAAAATGTCTTTATTACTCAGATATTTAACATCAAGGCAAAAAGTAAATCGTAATCTAAATGCTTTGATTTCGCTTCTCGGTGGTGTTGCACTAGCCATTATTTAAAACATTTTAAAGCATTATATATATATATATATATATATATATATATATATATATATATATATATATATATATTGGGACCGATAAAAGATAATATAAAATACGGAATCTGCATTTACCAAGATATCATATTTAAGGGTAGTTTTCGACCGGGCAATTCCGTTAGGTTTCTAGTATATACGTATATATTGAACGATAAAATTGTCGCCCTAAAAAAGGCACTATAGCATAGTTTTGAAACTTTTCCTAAAATAGAAATATCAATTCAGGTAACTTGATTACGTAGTAGGACTAACATGTATACAATGTTTTCAGCCTACATCACCCCTTGATACATGTCTTGACCAGGGAGTATGTCTTTTTTACAAGCGCTTGCGAGAGCTAAGCGAATACTCGGCGGATGACGGAGATCAGGCTCGCTTGGGTGTTGTGGGGGATTATTTTGGTCATGTTCTCGCCGTATAATCAAACTAAGTTCCTAAGTGGGTTTTGTGGACTTGTTTGCAGACGTCGTCCGGCTGCCATACTCAGGGTCTGCCAGCTGCCAGCTGATTGCGATAGGGAATCACCATTATGTTCAGCACATCCAGGTACACCTAGCTGTTAACTTTTAAGTCGACTTGAAAGATGTGAGGTGACATGATGTGGTACTCATTTGAAAAAAAAACACACAAATACGACAAACGGTAGTTTTGCTTTCAACACTCTAGACGACTCTATTATATGTGACAGTCCAGCAATGCTTTTGAGGTGCTGGCAATGGTACTGTTGTAATATCCTGGATCGGTAGAGGGTCTCAGTTTTACAGCTGCGAGTCCACAATCTCACGTATTCAACATTGTGACATGTCAGACATGACAGATTGCTCTTGTCGCTCTTCAAATTGGTACACAATTGACCAACTATTAGATGATCCGGAAAAAAGGCGGTTTTCACTAAACGGATATGGAATCATATCGTATGTTTTAGGGCGACCATTTTATCGTTCAACCCTGCTCATATTACTTTGCTGTTAACTTTTAAGGCAACTTAGAAGATGTGAACGGGCATGATGTTACACTCACTTGAAACCACACCAAATACCATAACAGACGCTGGAGACTTTGTTTTCATCACACCGGGCACGACTGCCGTATAGTACAATAGGACGATTGCTAACACTTGGCAGTGCTCGCAATGGTCTTATTGTAATTATTTCGATCGGTAGGCTGCATGATTTGTACGACAGCGCATCTCCGATCTTGCTCCTTGAATATTGTGTCACTTTCAAGTATGATAGATAACTTCTATGGCTCTCGGGATTTATACACATCTGGACAACGCATAGATGGCCTGCAAAAAAACAATTAGATACACAAACTGTTTTCCTAAAACGGGAATTGAATTATGCCATCTTTGCAATGGCGACATTTTTCTATAGTTCTACCCGTCTAGAACGAGTGATAATATAGTTGGTTGCTTTACAAAAAATAATATATTTTACAATCGCTTTTTCCAAGATAATTTACCACTGCGCCAAGAGCCTGATATTCTCCTGAAGGCCGACAGTTCAATTCTCAGTGCGCACGACCGAAAAATACAATTACGAATTACTTAGGACCCCTATCCAGCCATGGATGACGGAACAAGAGCACGCTATAAAGAATTCCGCTCAAAATTCCGTCTCAATTCCCACTGTCGACAGTAAAATTATTGAGTCAGACAAGATACACCTGAAGATAATCGTAGGTTACATCAACTGAAACGTGAAAATCACAATTAAGATGAGAACAGTAGTTCGATGAATCCAAATAATACATAGTAAATTACTTTGAAAATATATTTCAATGCATTGAACATTAAATGATGGTCAAAATAATTTTACTGTTTAAGACTGACCTATATTGAACTTGCGTTAATAAGTAATAACGTGATCTTTAGAAAACAGTGTAGCTAGTAACCCCGATTAATAGATGTTGGATATGATTAATTTATTGATGCTGAAGAAATTTTGTATTATCATAATTAGCAGTGATATAAGCTATATTCTAGCTTTGTCTCAAAAACACATTATCACATATCAGTGCTGATTTGATGTAGCATATTACATAATACTTGTAGAGAAAACTGTGTTTGAATAATTCAAAGAAACAACCCCCCAAATTCAATGCTAACTGTCCATTTGCATTACAACGTATCGAATAGTGTAATGTAATTCTTGGCGTAGACAATTCTTACAAAATAGAAGATAATGGAATAATCGTAATCAGGTCTTAATCTGAATTAATGCTGAAATAAATTGGTTATGACTGTACAGACAGTCATGTTCAGTAGCATTTATTTTCCTTTGTTAATATTCAATCTCATCCAATAAAACACGGAATATGTAATGTTTTCTTCTAAAAAAACAAAACAAACATCACCAATAAATAAAATTAAAGCATGAAGACGTTTATCAAGATATTTCTGTTTGCAATACAATAAACGAAATAGGGTCGATACGACCTAAAAAATAACAGATCGGCCAAACAGTGTAACTTAATAGGTGAACATATCGTAAAACGCTGAAACAAAAAGCTTCATAAGCTATACAACGAATCAACTAAACCTAACAGTATGAGTAAATAATTAAAGTAATAAATATACTGAAACATAAAAGAAACTGATTGAGATTTCAATTAAATAATAAGTAAAAAAAAAAAAAGCTTATATTTGTTAAACCAAAACGCCTAAGTAATGAACCAACAATTTTGTGCTATAAGTCTAAGATGTGGGATACATTTACTTGAGACTTCAAATCAAACAAAAGTTTTAGCTAACCATTATCGATTATAGAGAAATGTTCTATTTCATTTTATGTAATTTTAGACCTTAAGAAAAACCGAGTATCTTTTTGTTTTATTGAACAATTCAAATGAAAATACATAATTGACAAAATCATCTTCGCCCGTTAGCGATCCTGGATATGATCTTCAACTATATCCGATTGTGAGACCCCAGATCGCGGGCTTTGGGGAGTGTAGATTTACCCTTTAATTGTCATTGCTCCCAGGTCCATTCTGACCCGGAGTGGTAGTACATGTTAGGGTCCCAACTACGGGTTAAATAGAAACTAATTTAAAAAGCAAAACAAATATATTCTATTAAAGTTTGTTCTTCAAAATCCTTGGATTCGGCATTAAAAACTTGGAAAAGGTTGAGATGCCGTAAAACAAAAACAGACAAACAAATCGCCCGTTTGCGATTCTAGATCGTTACAATTTTTTTTCAATTATTTTCCCTTTCAATTTATCAAAGTTGATCCAATATATATTTTCATCTCTTTTGAACTACGAATTTCTTCGTCATTTTAAACTTACTCTTGATTTAAACAATTTACTGACACCTATCCTGTCTAAATTCCGGAGATATTATAACAAACTATGGAGACATATAGTAAGACTGCAAGCTAAATAGTTTAGAAAACAAAAACTGCTTTTGTAATAACCACATAATTTAAACTCATTATTTGATTGTGGTTTCATGTTTAATTCATAAACATCGAAAGCGATTATATCAAATGAGACGTTAAGAAAAATATACGCGTTTTAAGGGGGCATAATCGTAAAAAATGTACATTCATTAAAAGTTGTATGTGTTAATGGTCTGTGTTCATACATACAAAAATTAAAAATTAAATCTCATTTCACTTTGGTATATTTTAAATTAGCAGGCCGTCCAGCGTTACCCGCTCGTAAAATACGCATACCCATTATATTCTAATTCTAATTAATAAACTGAGATATGTCCATGCGAGTATTATTATGTTTCAAACAGTTCACTTTATACTAAGTAAAATAACAATGCTAGCGTTGAGATCAAAATCTAAATTTACTGAAAGCGAGTTATGTAGGATAACCATAAGACCATCCGACCATTTTTTGTGGAAATCAACTTTAGCATTAAAACAAGTGAATTCATCGCTTACAATCCTACAACATTCATGTTAAAACATTGAGTAAGGTGTCGCAATAACATGCCGTCTTTTTATTCGTAAACTCATATTTTTTATACAATAACACAAAATCTATTTTATTTTTAAATGTTTTAGTCTATGTAGTTGAATGTAATTTTAGTCATTTTTTTATTAACTAACATAATTTAAATAAAGCATGTCAATAAATATCAATAAATTTCAAAACAGCAATTCGCAAAAACTAGACTGCATGTTTTCATTGAATGTAAGTTTTCTAGTTATAAAAAATAAATTTAGCAATTGTTATTTTATTCTATCATTAGAGTCCATGTTATTGTAAATTAAATACAGACTGTGTTTACGTTTATAATTTATGCTATTAACAAAGTTCAGCTCATGTTTATAAATTTAAGGAGCTATCTGTTTTTTTCGCGTATCTCGGAATTGTTTTTTCCAGTTATTCCTGACTTGCCGCACAGTATACGCGAATCTGTTGCAAATATACAAATATACAAACAAATATATATATATATATATATATATATATATATATATATATATGTATGTGTGTGTGAAACGACCTTTAAAAGTGTTTCACGCCTACTTACTCTTCTCATTAAGAAGATTTCATATTTGACGGACGTACATGCGCATTCGTGAAACAGTTATCAACCAGAAAAATACCCGATCACTCCTAATTACTATTTTTTGTTTATTAGCATCTCCCTTTCTTACGAAAACAGTTTTAAATTGTTTTACATGTTTTAACACCATAATAAACTTTAAGCATGTAGATCAAATATTAGTGGATTTAGGAAATGTCCTAACACACAGGCTCAAGTATATAAGGATATAGATTTAGAAAAACCTTTTTAACATGAAATTTATGGGCCAGCTAATAAATTTATACACTACAATTTGAACGAGATTATCTATATAAACTAATAAAATATTCCTGCCAAGAGAGATGAATGTAATTCTCCTGAACAGAACCGCATTAGCAAGACGATATACCTGATAACGGTTGGTTTAATAATACATCATTTATTTCCCATTTATTTCTTTTGAGCCTGCATACATTCCAGAATCTCATTATGTTTAAAATTCACAATTTATGTCTAAGATCTTATGAATATATTAGACTTCTGGAAATACTATTTAAATTCTATCTCATTATTATTTATCAGATTCGAATCAATTCTGAAATATTTTCTTTTTCAACAGAGAAGTTTTGCATATCATGCCCCTTATAAAATGCTACAAGACAACAACCGTTAAAAATTCTACAATGATCAGCTAACGTCGTTCGAAGGTTTACACCTGCTTGTCTTTCTTTACCTGACATCAAATCAAACTTAATATAACACGTATTATACACCATATACCGGAGCAACTCTGTGTTGATTGCCTCGAGAGTAAATCCATATACCAGCATGCACATCGACTTTTTTGTTGTTGCTAGGAAGTCACTGGTCAGAATATATGTTCTTGTTTTACGTCCATATCCTCAGCCTGCTTCAGTGAAAAACTCATTATCTGATAACATAGATTAGATTTTATTTTATTCAAAAATATATTACTACTAAAAGAAAATGAAAGAATTATTATTTTACAAAAATACCAATTGATAAAATAAAGGATTCGGGTAAATGCTAATATCGATTCCCGGATAAGGGAATGTGTTTTGTAATTCGTCTGCTATATACAGCGTCAGAAGGTATGCCTTGGATACAAAATGGGCTTTATACTGATGACTAATATATATATATATATATATATATATATATATATATATATATATATATGACTACATCATTTAACATATATATATATATATATATGACTACATCATTTAATCAAATATATGAATAAACAAATCTATAAGTTTATGCGTACACTTTAAGTATCTACTTCAACATGCTAAACACGAAAGTAGAACTAGGTAGTAAGCTACACAGAATAATCCGCGTTTCATCCACGCTAGGATTCATCAGGCTCATGCAAGGAGTTGTGGTTGTCTCGCGTTTTTATATACGCACATCCTATTGAGTTTTGGTTAACCAATCAGCTTTCTAGTTTCTACCGCAGCCTTCCTAATTAGCCAAAGAGCAGGCACTTACAGTACCAAAACCTAGTTGACCTCCGATTCACTCTTTCGTTTTTGTGTGCTAAAAAAGCTATCTAAATAGAAAGGTGATTGGCGAACAAAAATCTCAATAGAATGTGCATATATAAAAACGCGAGACAAGCACAACTCCCCGCATAGACCTGATGAAGCCTAGTGTGGATGAAACGCAGAATATTATGAGTAGGTTAATTTCCATACATATTTTATAACTTACTCTTACAATATTATTTACTATAATGGGGTAGCTATTTATTTGCTGTCCGCCGCGTCAAAATGTGGCACAAGGCCGGAAGATGGAGAACAGGTAAGCTCCCTTAAAGAAGGGGCACTCTTGCCTCAACAGAAATGGCCTTGGTACCACGTCGGCATTCCCGGTAGGGGCGCATCGGGGCGACACCAATAAACTTGCCCCACGGAAAAGCCCGGCGGCCAGGTCTAGGAAGGTGGGCCTCCTAGGTAGTACCCAAGAAGTGCACCTCAGTCCGACAGATGCTGGGCCGGTTCCCGGCTCCCCCTCCAGTTGTCGGGCTGAAAGTCAAGAACGGATCCTTGACGAGTACTTCTACCATATCTCCCTGCAGCCGAAGCCGCAAGGAGACCCATCCTATCATAGTCCGACTATGATAGGATGGGTCTCCTTGTGGCTATCCTAGTCGGACTATGATGGGGTAGATATTTAAATTGCTGCCCACATCAGCAATATTTGGCACAAGGCCGGGAAAGTTGGGGACTAAGAAGGCTTCCCTAAAGGAGGGGCACTCCTGCTATAGCTAAAATTGCCTGAGTAACCCCGTCGGCATTCCCCGGTCGGGGCACCTTAGGCAGTAAGCGATGGACTTACTCCATCGAAAAGTCCAGTGGCAATACCTGGTAGGGTGGACCTCCTAGGTATTATCCAGGCGGTGTACCTCAGTTCGGCAGGTGCTGTCGGTTCCCGGCCCCTCAACAGTCGGTCTGAGTGTCAGGAACGGATCCATGACGAGTACGACTACCCTGTCTCTCTGCAGTCGAAGCCGCTAGAAGACACACATGTATATATATATATATATATATATATATATATATATATATATATATATATATATATATATATACACAAATATATAGGTATATACACATACATGTGTGTGTATTTTATATATATATATATATATATATATATATATATTTACAAATATATATGTATTTATATGTATGTATTTATATATATATATATATATATATATACATTAATATATGTGTGTGCATATATATATATATATATATATATATATATATATATATATATATATTTGTTTTAGCTACAGATTCGCGTATATTGTGCTGCCAGGCCAAAATAACTAGAAAAAACATCCGGGATACGCGAATAAAACATATAGCAACTTATATTAATAGACATGCGCTAAACTTCGTCAATATAATGACTTCTAAAGCTCAACTCGCTTTGTATTTAAATTTACAATAACATGGAGTCCAACGATAAAATTAAGATAGAATTCTATATTTAATTTTATTCCCTAGAAAACTTACGTGCAATTAAAAGATTCAGTCTAGTTTTTACGATCTACTGCTTTTTAATCTATTGATATTTATTGGCATGCTTTATCCAATTAATAAAAAATAACAACGCGTAAAATGGCATTCGACCACATTGTCTAAATCATTAAAAAATTACAAAAATATTGTTTGTGTTTTATATAAAAAAACATGAATTTTCGGATAAAAAAAATGATGTGTTATGTTGACATCTTACTCGATGTTTGTTATAGAATTGATAAATGATTTTTAAGTTATGAATTCATTTTTTTAATGCTAAAGTAGATTTTGGCTAAAAATGAAAACAACGAAAAAGAGTTGAGGGAAATTTTCTAAATAAATTTATAAACATTTCATATTATTACACTTTAATATGTTTTCCGATGTTATCGAATCTTTAAGTTTATTTGATTTGAGCGAATCTTTGGAAAGCATTTTCCGGATATTTTATTGTATTTATGTGGTTTGAGTTGTCCCCCTTTGCAAATTGGTTGTTTGGAGCAATGGAAACTAGATGGTTCTGTGTGGTTTGAGTTGTCCCCCTTTGCAAGTTGGCTGTTTTGAGAAATGGAAAACTTGATGGCTCTGTGTGGTTTGAGTTGTCCCCCTTTGCAAATTGGCTGTTTTGAGAAATGGAAAACTAGATGGCTCTGGTTGATACTCAAGTTGCATAAGTGGAGAAATGGGCAGCATATAAACGGTACTTTTTTTTTAAGCAGGGGTGAAGGTGCAGAGAGTGAAACGACGGTTGGGAGAAGTGACGGGGAATTATTTTTGGACGTTGAAGAGCGCGACCTTTGGGAAGGAACAGCTGTGTCTTATATATATGTTTTATTTATTTCTTTTTTTCTACTTCACTACAATTTAATTATATTTTACTTGGACCTAAAGAAACACATTCAACCATGTAATATATTGACTAAGATCATTTTTGTAAACGATTGTATTAAAATTGAGATAACTTGCTAATCAAGTTACAAAAGACAAACAATTTGTATTTTGTTTGTAAAAATAAAAAATATGATCCTAAACTGGTGGTAATGCCCATAGGTGAATATTTGGAGCAAACCAATGTACCAAAACAAATATGAAACACATGAATTATGCATTCCTGATTACACGAGGAGAGACTAGATTCTCACTAAATAACATAACTCCTGGGCTCTCGGATTTTTGTCCGAGAAACAGATGGAGGAAAACGCCAAAACAAGGCGAAAATAAACTTGAAAATAAATATATCAACACTAGCTCTTATATGACTACCATAAAGATAGAAATTTACACGTATGTGCATGGCAACATTGATTTACTGGAACAGTAACCTTAATTGAAGACAGTGTTTACGATGATTCAACGACAATCATCTAGAATGTCGAGGAAAATGAACATGCTTTTCTTTGTATATCACAAAAATATCATTACAATTTCTAAATAGCAGAACCTTTCATTTTTAGTGATTTTTCTGATTCTGAAGTACAATTTGTATTTGCAGATCACTAGATCTTAAGATTCACATGATAGGATGATAACAACAGTCATATATCGATTTATTTCTCAGGGTTTAATCGGACACAAAAAATATACAAAACATAAACATATTTCATGTACTGCTTTGTTTATATTTTCTTTGCAGCCTTTGAAATTACACTTAAAGCCATTTTATAATAATACATTTTATAATAATACATTTTATAATAATATTCACCAAATATTTTAATTTCGATGAAGATTTTTCTAATCTAAGCGAACGTGTTCCGACATCTTGATTATATATTTTTATTTTGTATTTAGCTCGTATCGTTAAATTTCGGATTCAAGGTTAACCCGAATATTGCAATCGTTCAATAATAAAATGTTTAGGGAGAGACTAAAAATAGATTGCGTATTCATCATGTTATATATGATTAACACCACGTTCCTTTCTGCTAAATTTGAATCAATTTATTATCATTATTTTTTGATGTGAGGATTGTGTATGGTGGTACGTATTGCAATGTTGCGTATTAATAAGCAAAAATTAAGTATAGTTTATTGACACGCCGATTGAATAATGATCGCATGAGTATGCTTGTTAAATCATATCGTTTACAAAAGCAAACACAAAGAAGTAACACTAACTGCAATTCTTGTAAAACCGTAGTAAATAAATGCCTGTATTAGTAGAAAATATTTCAAATATGATTTTGATGAAGAATAAGTATTTAAGGTTTGAGTAGAGACATTGGATATTCTCGGAATCAATGTAAAGCTTATGGAAAATCATTCAAGCTTATAAATGTATGTTTGATGACTCACATAGTTTCACATACACAAGCGTTAAAAGCAAGTCAATAAATATATTTTGGAGTTGACCTTCTCACCCCAACAAAAAAAATAAATAAATAAAAAAAACAAGCATTATTTTTTCACAGACATATGTAGAATACAATTCGGTAATTTATTACTGTTAGTTTGGTTTGGTTTGGTTTTACGGCATATCAACCTTCTTTTTTTTATTGGTTATTTAATGCCGAATTCAGTTTTTTTTTTTTTTTTTTTTTTTTTTTGAATAGATATTTTAATTTAATCGGTGAGTCAAATCAGACTTTTTGTATTATTAGGTGATGTGCTTCCTTCCTATTTTGGGGGGTGGGGTGTAAAGTTGGATTGAATTAAAGTTATATTCTTTTATATAGATTTACTTTTTTCAGAAATGTTATTTTGTTGGAGTTTATTTTTTTAAATAGTTCTTTCATATTGTTGACATGGTAATAATTCTGCCGGATATGCGCGAGATCGCCACAATCCAAAAGAAAGTGTTTTACTGTAAAAGGTTCTTGGCATGCAAAACATTTTGGGGGGTCTTCTTTTTTTAGCAGGAAGGAGTGGGTTATGTGCGTATGTCCTATGCGAATACGGGACAAAATCACTTCCTCTCTACGTGATCTTCTAGCATCTGGTAATCATTCTTCTATTGTGGGCTTGATCTTGAAAAGTTTATTATTTGGACAGTTATTCCATCTTTCTTGCCATTTCTTCATAATCTGATTATTTATTTGTTGTTTGTAGTCAGAATGTGAAATTTTTATATTGCTTTTAAGGAGTTTTAAAGCATTTTTGGCAGCTATGTCAGCTTTTTCATTGCCCTGAATTCCAGAATGACTGGGGATCCAGCAGAATTTGATACTTTTGTTTTGTGAGAGAGTGTGTATTTTTTGTAGCAGTTTGATGAGTAGTGGGTTATTTAAATTTTTATTCTTTAAGGATTCGAGTACCGACAGGGAGTCTGAAAAAATTATAAATTTGTTGTGGGTAAGGTCAGTGATGAGATCTAGTGCCATATCTAAGGCTGTGGCTTCGGCACTAAAAATTGAGGCATGGTCTGGTAGTCGCTTCTGTAAGGTAATGTTAGTGGATACGACTCCGCATCCGGTTTTGTTGCTGTCTTTAAACCCATCTGTGTATATGTGCTGATGGTTTGGGTATTTTCCTGAATGATAAGGAGTTTTTCTTGATAGGTTAGTGGATGGGTTTGATTTGTTGGGAGGTTATTTAATTCAAGGATGATTTCAGGGTATTTTAGTAGCCAGGGTGGAAGGCTTAGTTGGTTGACATTATGGATATTGGTGATTGTGATACCTGCATCTTCTACTAGTGGTTTTGTACGGAGCCCAAAGGTTTTATAGCTTTTACTTTTTGGTAATATAGATTTTGGTAATTTGGATTGAAGGTACAGTTAGAGGTTGCATTTGTTGGCTGTGATTTTTCTCTATCATAGAGCAAGTAATCTAGTGAGTTTGCAATGCAGTTGTAAGCAGGATTTTCTGGGCAAGAGAGAATTTTGGTCAGGTATTGTAAGGCTAGTTTGTCGCGTCGAATTGATAATAGGGGTTCATTGGCTTCTGCATAGAGACTATCGATGGGGGAAGTTCGGAAGGCTCCCAGCGCAAGTCTGAGGCCCTGATGTTAAACGGTGTCCAATATCTTTATATACGACTTTCTGGTGGCACCGTAAATGAAGCTACCATAGTCTAGTTTCGATCGCACTAGTGACCTATATAACTTTAATAGGGTTTGTCTGTCCGCTCCCTAATCTGTGTGGGCAATGACCCGCATTAGCTGTAGGGTTTTTTTTAAGATGTTTTATATGAGGGATGAATGTAAGTTTTTTGTCTAGTATTAACCCTACGAATTTATGTTCATTTACAACAGGAATCGGAATATTATTTAGTTTTAAAAGAGGATCTGGGTGCAGTTTTCTTAGTTGACAAAAGTGCATACATTTTGTTTTGTTAATGGAAAATTTGAAGCCATTCTTAGTTGTCCATTTTTTTTATTTTGTCAATGCATTGTTGAAGTTGACGCTCAATTATATGGATATGTCTTGAGCTATATGCAATTAAAAAAATCATCAACATATAGAGAGCAATCCACACCTTGGTTTATGCATCCAACAATACTGTTAATTTTAAGGCTGAATAATGTTACCGACAAAATACTTCCCTGTGGAACACCCGTTTCCTGTTCTTTGATGTCCAATAGGCATGTTCCTACACGGACCTTGAATAGTCTATTATTTATGAAGTTGTTGATGAAGATGGGTAGTCTTCCTTTCACTCCAGCTTCTTTGAGATCTTTCATGATGCCATACCTCCATGTGGTATCGTACGCCTTTTCAAGATCAAAGAAAATAGCAGTCATATGCTTTTTTGTATAAATGAATTTCTGATGAAAGTTTCTAAACGAATTAAATGGTCTGTTGTGCTACGATGTTTTCGGAAGCCACACTGAAAATTAGTTATTATTTTATTTGTTTCCAGAAACCAAATTAACCTGGTGTTGACCATTCTCTCAATGATCTTACACACACAGCTTGTTAGAGCTATGGGGCGATAATTGGAGGGGTCAGATGCATCCTTTCCTTGTTTTGGTATAGGAATGACTGTGGCTTGTTTCCATATAGCTGGAAGATTGCCATTGAGCCAGATGTCATTATAAATAGAAAGTAAATACTTTAATGGTTCATCTGGTAGTTGTTTTAGAAATTCATACGTTATTTTATCAGGTCCCTCAGCCGTGTTGTTGGGTTTTTTTAATGAATCCTTTAGTTCTTGGATGGTAAAAGGTTTGTTGTATTCTTCCTCATTATTACTTTTAAAGTTCAGTTTGTTTTTTTCTGATTCCTGTTTAAAGATCTGGAATTTTTTATCGTAATTTTTAGAAGATGAATTATTTGCAATAGTATCTGCAAGTAGGTTTGCTATGTCCTCTTTTTTAGTTATTTTACTATTGTTTACACGGAGGTGGTTGAGAGGGGAACTGGTGTTTTTCCTGATATTTTCTGAATCATATTCCATAGAGTTTTGTCTTTGGTGGTGGTATTGATTTTAGACACAAAATTCTTCCATGATTCTCTTTTGGCTTCGTTTATTGTTCGGCGTGCTTTATCCCTGCATATTTTAAATTCTGAGTAGGTGGTTGATTGTTGAATTTTCTTAATGCAGCACATCGTAGCCTGATAGCCTTTTTACAGTCATTATTAAACCAGGGACGATTATACTTGGTTGATGATTTTGTTTTAGGAATACATTCTTCTGCTATTGAGATAATGGTATCTGTAAAGTGAGTGATTGGGTCTTTCTCACATTTTTCAGGTAGGAGTTTGTGTTTGCATAGTAATTTGAATTCATTCCAGTTAGCATTTTTAAGGTTCCAACGAGGAATTTTTGAGATTATTTCAGGACCAAAATGTTCTAAAGTTATTGGGAAGTGGTCACTTCCACAGGTATCTATATGCACTGTCCAATTGTAATCTATAAAGATACTAGAATCACTTATAGAGAGGTCAATTGCTGAGGACGAATTTGTAGCGGAGTGAATAAAGGTTGTTTTTTTGTTGTTATATATGCATAGATTGTTGTTGTTGATAATATTTTCTATAATGATTCCTTTTCTATCTGTGTTTGAGCATCCCCAACTAACATTATGACTATTATAATCGCCTAATAATAAGAAGGGGCGAGGGAGTTGGTTGATGAGTTTTTCTATTTCGGTTTCATCTATGGGGTCGTTTGGAGGCAGATAAATGGAGCAAATTGTGACCGTTCTATGTAGGGTGGCTGTGACAGCAATTGCCTGTAAGTTAGTTTGTAGATTTATTTGGCTTTGTGTCGTATTTTTGTTAATGAGAATGGATGTTCCTCCTGAAGCTCTATTTGGGTTATTTGTTGTATAGTTGTATTCAGTAAAACTTTGAAGATTGATATTTTCAGATGGTTTTAAAAAGGTTTCTTGTAGGCATATTATTGTGGGACATAGATCGGATATCAGTAGAAGTAATTCACTCCGGTTGGCTTTTATACCTCTGCAATTTCATTGGATTATTTTGTTGGACATAGTTTAGATGTTATGTATTTGGTTTCCCTTTTGTCTTGGGAATAGGGGTGTTTTCTTTTTTATGGGGGTTTAGAAGTTTTGTCTTCTATTTCCACTGTTTCCAAGGAGGTTTTAAATTTATTTTTGTCTGTAGTTCTTGTATTTGAATCATTGGACTGTTTCATGTGCGTTTGAGCACTTGTGAGCTTTTTATCATTACTTTATTATTACTGTTAGTAAATTATTATAACGTACGTTATTTTCATATTGATATTATAGTCAGTTAATTTAGACTGATTGCTTAATTTCTTGCAAAAATTTATTATTCCCTATTAATCGCTAATTGTGTATCCGATGTATGTGACACAATGGCTAGCCCCTTTTGGGGAGCTGGGGGGTTCTACATTAATGCACCTTGTGTCTAACTTAGCCTGCTCTTATGTGGAGGCAAACCCACACATTTAAGTGCGGACACATTTTTTAAAGGTTGGGGCATGTAGCTTGGGTTTGAATGACAGGTGTTGTGAAACTTATAGCGGTGTCAGAATCATTCAAGAAAGGTCAGAATTACACGCGGATATCTGAATTTGAAAAACAAAGCATTGCGTGAAACGCATATTTCTCTCTCTCAATCTCTCTCTCTCTCTTCCTTTCTCTATTTCTCTGATTCACTCCGTTTCTCTCTCTTTCAATGAAGAAAGAGAGATTTTAAATATAATCTCATTTTTATAAAAAATAGTTGAAGCTTGCACCCTATCTGCGGAGGAGGTAGTGATTTGGTGTGCACGCAATGGGTCGACTAAATATGTTTCCTACTTGTTAACTCTTAAATTAATTTTATGCACAGCATGCCATTAATGCCGACGATGGAAAGATGACTGTAACGACACAATGAAGAAGCGACCCATACCAGCCAGTCATAGCTGACGGCATAACGACCCGTGTTGTTGACGTTTCCAACATGTAACTCTTGCTAGATATCGTTTATTCTCCGTAGAACTGGTTGCGTTCCCAAGACGTTCCTCGGCAAGTAACGCTCCCGGGGAGGCGATAGTACCATATGTAGACAATTATTACTTAGCTGATCGTAACTTATCATAAACGAATTCCATACGAGATTTTAGATAAGTTTGCACAGTAGTTTCCAAGAAATAAAATGTAACAAGCTTACAAAAAGACAGTCCGATAGTTACGGTCCAGATACTTTTCACTGTTGTTGGTAAATTATTTACAAATATATTGAAAATACTGCGTGTATACTGGTATTATTGTTAAGTGAAATCGATTTTTCTACGAAGCCAGATATATTTCTCTTGCACTTAAATTTGAGCAGAACATTTCTTTAAAGACTTTGCCGATTCTGAAAAAGTAAGTGATAGACTGTCGTAGTCTATTTTAGCCGAAAAAAAAACAATAGGCACCACAACAACTGTGTAAAACGTCAGCGTTTTAAACAATAAAAACAACGTCATCATTTAGTGTGTTTATAATTTTGTGAGTAAATTTCTGTATATAGGCATTTACGCTATAATGTTAATTAATGTGACATTTTTTTTTTTGCTATCGGTTTTTATATTAACATTGAAAAACAAATAGATATTTTTACGAACTAAACTAACGAGCGTTAATAAAATTAATTTAAACGTCTTTCTATTAAACCTTATGTATCTAAAGATAATGTTGGTTACATACCTCCGTACCTTTTTATGAAAAACTTTAAAAATTTAAGATCACTCTCTATCATCTTAAATAATCAAATCAAAATGATTTTTTCGGTCGATTTGGGATTTGCAATTATGTTATCTAAACAATCCTATATTCTATTATATGCATATATTTTTGGAATATGGGAAACCTGTTATAAACAAATATTTGTTTAAAATTCACATTGCAGAATATTTTAACTTTATATCATTTACATCTTTCTAAAAGTAATTATTTTTTTTAGAATTTTGTTGTTTTTGTTGTTATTGAACCATGGGTTGTATTCTCTCAGTAAACTTATTTCTATAAACACATGTTAGTAAGACTTTTTTGTATTAAGCACTCATGTGACATTTTTAAAGCATGTAAACACTGAATCCAGAATTTTAACAAAACAAAATAGCATTCAGTTACTCTTCCTGCACTAGAGATAGCTCTAGGCAAACACACGCTGACACTATTCACTACCGATTCTGATTAAGTACGAAAAAGTTCCCTTCGCAATCACTATCTATTTATCTAATAGGTACATAAACAATAGCTCAAGGTATATTTTTTCACACGTGATGGTCTACTGTATTATCTTCGGTGTAAATCACTTCCCAGTTTTAAGTACGGAATCCGATATGCTGAACATATGTGTATCTGCATAAATGATGATGCTGATGAAATTGTATGTGAATTTGACATTTTTTCTGAGCGAAACCAAATTAATGTTGCTCATCACTTTGCTAAATGAATGTACACTAAGACAAATTCAATGCAGTATAAGAATGTCTTTTGGATGGCCGCATTCAATGTTATCAATTATCTCTTCTTTTAAGAGTTATACGAAATCGTTGTATCCACACTATTACAGTGTGGATAAGCAACATTTTCGGCAGTCTCACGTTCGGGCTTAATTTCTCAAGTAACATGAATTGGGTATTTACGTTATAGAAAATGCTATGTCGGCTACAAAGAAAAAAAACTCCGTTTATTAGGCTAGAATATCAGATATATTTTCTATTTTTCTAGGTCCCTATAAAGATAGCATTCGCATTTGCAGTACAGCATTCAGTGATTTTCGGTACCTAACATTCTATATGAAAGTAAAATATCTTTAAAAAACATTAAATTTCATTAATACCACATAAAGTCTCAAAGATATTTCTATTAATTTCATTCTCAAGAAAAAAAACAAATGGAATAAGTAAATAGAAAATAGAAAAAAATCTTCGGCTAGAAAACTTTCTGTGCACGCTAGTATCCTAAATTTATAAACTCGGCATCGGAGTATGTACAGATTATAATTCCGGCATTGTAGTTGATATATAAACAAAGTAGTCTCTTCTTATAAGCTATGACAATATGCGCCGCGAGGTCTGCTGGGATCTAGCACCTGGCATAGTGGCAGTGTTTTAAACGTACTTACAATTAATGTTCTACCATAAACTAATCGCATTTGCACAAGTTTCAACGAAAGTCCCGTCCACTCACTGAATTAATGATATAATTCGACCCATAACTGTAGAAACACACATATAGCAGGTATATGTATACTTCTATAGGCTAATAACTTTATTATTCAGAGCGCTTACATATGGACGTGCTTTACTGCTTTCTATTTCTTCGACAGTAACAACTGCAGAAAAACTATTAACTACTGGATTACTCATTTATGCTATACATAGAGTTACAGCTTGCTGATGAGTGTATCAAATAAAAACCACACCATGTGATTGTCTTAAATTAATTTTATATTTTTTTATTGATAAAAAAACACGAAATCGAAGTTTAATTTTTTTTTTAAGAAACTGTGTCACCTAAACAATCAAATTAGTCATTTGTTTACGCCCTAAAATAGAGAGGAAGAACGAACAGGCAGATAGTCAAATAGAATGGCTTACTACGCTCTCCCACATTATACAACCTGATACGCCATTTAACGCTTGAGCGCTTGCTAACGAAAAGATAAAAAAATACCTGGGCTAGATTCACTACGCGCCGGTGAGTTTCGTTCTGACATTTTTTGCTTATAAAAGTATAAATAAACCACAGTACGATCCATCTTAGATATTAAGCGTTTATTTCATCAGCCATTTACGTTGAAAACGATAATGCGCGTTGTTTAAGCTAGTATAAAAACAATGGGAACAGTCCTTTTTTATTAATTTTATTTTTATTATTATATCTATATGACGATATAGATATTCAAATAACCGTTTTCTTGAAAAGTTGCACACCGATATTATATGTAATTGTGATATAAATTGCAAAAGCATCAAAAATAAGATCTAATACATTATTAATTACATATTTACAACATACCCTTTACTGATATAATTGAATCCAATCAATAATTTAAACATTATGCACTCGGGAAAAGCTTTATATTACTTTCAAGAATCAATTAACCCACAATACAGTGTAGTTTTAATTGCGCCGTATAGAATTTACTATTGATTTTATAAAATCTTTTTATATATAATGTTTTAATCAATTTTTAAATTAAAAAGTCAAGCACCATGGCTCAATTGTGGTCTGAACAGCAACGTCTACTTCACACACCCCCTCTCGTATCGTAAAAAACTAACCTTAGTGTATGTTTTTAGCGCCTATACTAATGAAACTTCTTACATACACTTGGAATGTTAGGCGTTAACTTTATTCGAAATTTCCCGTTCCTTCCTATTTCAGCTTTTTTTGGATATCGATTATCTATATTTATCGAATATATTCCAATCCAACACTTATCTAAGAACACTTTAATGCGCATGAAGTACATTTGTGTGAAATGTTAACAGAAATCCGCTCAGCCGTTTTCGAGTCCTAAGTAAACGACCCCATACGCATAGACGCCCATGCAGACGATGTTCATTTTAAATAATAATAGAGATCGAGATGACGGTTCTTAACAAAAATAGTAGCCGTTTAAAAGGGCCAATCTATAGTCATTTTTGCTAGGAAAACTCAGAATTTAAAAAAAAAATAAATTAAAAAGCATTTTTTCCAAAAAGTGACAAAAAGGGAGAAGAAATTCAAGAAACCATTTCTTATTAAACTGATTCTCTTTCTCAATAATCTCTTTCGTGGGAATGTTTAGTTTTACTCCATATACGGCAATATTAAACCTTGTTTTAAATATATTTGATTAATCGTACCGACAATTCGTAAAATACGTGACCAACAATCTCTCAAATGAAATTAGAACAATATTTGATGACACGTTTTATCAACCTTGCATAATGTTGAGTAGCCTCATTATAACTACCACACCGAATTACAATTAATAACTACTTTGTTTAGTTTTTAATAAATTAATATAACAGCATTAATAAAATGGCAATTGATTCAATTATATATTTATACGTATTAGTTCAGTATCTGGGTAGATGCCATATGCCTCCAGACTGCAAAGGTCAATTCCTTACATTCAGTGAGACGTCATCTGTCTCAGAGAGTTCATGATTTTGCTTGTTTTAATAAACATAATCCGTAAAGAACTATCAAAGTAAGTCATAAAATGTAAAAAAAATTCTCAATGGTAGTTGTATTATTCTATTTATTTTTATAGCCGCTTAAGACTGAGAATTAATCCAGAAATAAAATATTCTTATCCTCATTTAAACAAGGCAGTCGATCCGAAATTAATTGAAAACGGGAAAAGGCTTAATTTATATTTATCTTCGTTCAAATTTACAGTTCGATTGAGGAAAAATGATTACATCTAAATAATTCTTGTCACCTTATCTTTGTGTGTCGCGTTCACACCTTCAGTGGCTCCAAATATCTAACGCTTTTTTTTCTTCAGATATTTTAAATCTATATTACGTTATATTCGTTTCTTTGTATGGGTACTGTTCTTGTAATCGATACTTCAATATCAGTATTTAATCTGAATTTATTTTATTTCGTACTAATAATTTTTTATTGCAATGGTAGTTTTATACCCTCAAAATCTTATATACACACAATAAGTGGACTTTAGAAGACTTTTTATACCAACTTTAGCAGGATTTCTGATATCATTTGCAAGAGATTTATGTTTAGTATCTAAAATCGTTAATATAGCGGAAACCGGAAATTCTTCATTTATATACTACAGCACATGAGTTTTTATAGAGTTGGTAATTATGAATTCCGATATCACAGTTAAATATCATCTGATTTGTGCCATTTTCATAAATTATTTTAATTAATCATTAGCTTTTCTACGTCTCACAATAATACATACTTGATCATAATATCAATTAACATATAAATAGTCTATTAATATTTAGTAATGTCTTATATTATTGTATTATCATTGCGTAAGACAACACAATAGATAAAATGTTCATATATTCTTTTTTTACATAGATATTAGTCGATAAATTAAACACAAACAACACAAAAAATTGAAAGATTCATTGTCTTCTCCGTTTTAAGTCATGTAAGAATCGCATTTCACACACAGTGAGCACACAGACACAACACATGTAACAAAAAGGTACACAAAATGATCGTCACTTAATTCCGGCAATAGGATTTTTGCCACACGGGACTATTAGCACCTTGCATTCGTCTCCGCTTTATTTTCTATTTTTGTTCTTCTTGGACAAAGACCAATGCGAGCGCACAGAACTAACTCTCCCGTATTTGCTATGAAGACTCTTGTATGCTACACACAAACAAGTATGCTTTTTATACATTGTAACGGAATGGAACTGCTTCTATTATTTGTATTGTTACTGTAAATAAACGTATATTTCTCTCACATCGCAACATACATGATGTTTCCGTCACACCTATCTTATTTCTTTACTGTGTTACTTACTCAGAGACACTGATTTATAAAAATACATTTCCCTCCTTTTCAATCGTGATTATCATTATTTCTATTATTACTTTTTATTCCCTTTTCCTGTTTGATTAACATTTTTGACTGCGATTTTAAAATATTGTCTTTTCTAGCTTATTACGTTTACAGCGCACCTGATAAGAGCTTTACAATCGTAATAATTTTCAAAACGAATGTTATATACATATATATTTCTAAAAGATTTGACACATGTACCGAAACCAATGTTTGTTTTCAGTTCCCTGAATCAATTTTACTATTTAGGACGTGTCAAAGATTTCTACGTTTTTATTCGTCATTTTTTATAGATCAATATCCGCATTTCTACGATGTATTAACATCTACTGGTATGCTGCTTACAATCTGTTCAAAATATTATTTCGAATTATGTAAGAAAGTAGAAAATGAAAAAAAGAAAACAAACTAATTATAAAAATATACTCAAAAATACCAAAGTAATAATGCTACGTTTACCTTGATTTACATGACCTATTGTTGCTGGCTATTTACAAACTATAAATTTTAATAAAGTTTCTTCATAAAGAAAAGAAAATATATGGCGTGTTTCATTTTCATGTGAAATATCGTAACTGTTTAATGTGTGATGTGATTTTTTTTTACCTATCCATCCGACATTTGTATCAAATCTGATTATGTTGTTAATTTTTATTACATTTGGTGTTTTCCTCTGTCTATAAATCCATAACAATAAACCGTTGTAAATAACCCATGTATGCATTAACATCACCAATGATATTTCTTTTTTTATAAATTAATTTATGCTTTGGATTTTATTTTCACTTTCGAGTATGAATTTTATTTTGACATACGAAGATGGCTGATTAAGCCTTGAACAATTTGTGACGATAGCTTATTTTATCATCTTCCATGCATTGTAAGTTTCTTTTAAAATGTAACATAAGACACTAGATGATAACTAAAATGGTTAAAAGAACATATAGTGAAAACCAACGGTCCGTAATTTAATCCCATTCGTTCAGTACACACGCTTTAATCATATTCCTATGGAACTCCGTCTTACACCCATATAAGAAGTATAGTTAAATTATCTGATATAAAAATTTATAAAAAAGGAAAAAATAATTAAAGAAAATGAGAAATAATATTTCAAGTGCAGGTAAAGTTATTTCGAAAAAAATAATGTTAAAGGAATTAACGGAAACGGTAGGTATTGATTAAAGATAAAACCGCTTCTGTGGTACCAGTCTTCAAGAATTCTGGTGAAAGAACTGACCCACTAAATTATCGCCCCATTGAAACCGAAACATTTAGTGTCTCAACTGCTTTCTCAATTGTGTTTTTAAGGCAATTATATTCAAGTCTTAATATAAAAAAATGAATAAATTAATTGAAGTTATGCATGCGCAGATAGAAAAAAAAACACCTGTCGGTCAGTTGAAATAAAGCGGCTCGAATTTACACTTGTAGATGTATGAGTATACGCATTATTTCTCCATACATGCAGAGATTTTACAAACTATTCTCTGTGTATGATTACTATTCTTATAAATGTCTGTTTTGTGTGGCCAGTAGTGTAAGAGATAGTCATGTTGCATATTTACACATACGGACATCTACTGTTATTTAATATTAGTAGTAGTAGTAGTAGTAGTAGTAGTAGTAGTAGTAGTAGTAGTAGTAGTAGTAGTGGTAATAGCAGCTGTATTAATGAAAATATAATTCATATGTATCCAGTTTAAGACAACCTTTACATAGAAATATGTATGCTATATTCATATTTCTATTCAAGTTAAAATGTGTGTTAGGGTACTTCCTAACCTATACCCTCAACGAATTTTTAATATATCGACTTGAAACATAGAATATAGGTTATTAAGATATTTGATTAACTTTCCATATATTTTCATCCGTAATTTTTTTTTAGCAGTAAAAATAAAGACATTAATGCGTGGGATTTGTCTATATTTTTTTGCTGTTTCACGATTGCGCATGCGTAAATGGCTCATATTAAATATTTGTTATGCTTCGTATGAGTCTGGTTGAAAATACTTTTTAAAGAGCATGCCACGCTAGTCTAATGGTTATCGTACAGTGTCTTAAGGTTTTGATTTCGATCTTAGCTCGAGCATTTTTTACTTGCAAGAAAATATTAATTAATAGACAGATAATTAATAGCATTTTTTACTTGCAAGAAAGGAACTATTTAGAAAAAAAATATTATACACGCTTGTACATTTCTCAGTTTCTGTAATAATTTTAATATAATATTCATGCGTATTTTACGAACGAGCAACGGCAGGCGCCATGTTAGTACTGTATAATTTTTAAGCGGAAATTTGGAATCTCATAAGGTACTGGTACACAAGCAGACAAATAACATAACGTCGAGGTCGGGTGTTGCGATACAATTATTATTTCGAATAGTTTCTTTCCCAATGGTTCTGTGCAGACTATCAGTATAAAAAGTTGAGAAAGTTTGTTGGAAGATTTGCGTATTTTGTCACTTCAGTCAGCAACCAAAAAACAAACAAAAGGTTCCCTGTTAATAATACATTTTCTAGGAAATACAATTATAGGTTAATAAGTGTAATCTCTACTGAGTACTCGCACAATATGATTTGCAACCTTCTGATGAAAAAAAAATCTCTCTATTGGATTTTTCTCCAAATGTAATTACCCGAAATTCCTTCTCCGTTTACTTTTAAACAAG
Organism: Euprymna scolopes; assembly: GCF_053919585.1. NCBI lineage: Eukaryota > Metazoa > Mollusca > Cephalopoda > Sepiida > Sepiolidae > Euprymna > Euprymna scolopes. The sequence continues at coordinate 5,153,091 of NC_136509.1, forward strand.
AAATCGAAAACGTCGCCTTCCATCCGATTGAAATGTTCGGATATTTTGTGTGGCATAACAAATTTAGAATTCAGTAATGTCTTAATACGATCGATCTCAACGTTTCTTACCAGCGATAAGCACGCGAATGGTTGAACAACGATTTACTGCCCATTCCAATTGGAACCGATGATTTATCTGTGAATGTTGGTGAAAAATTGCGAACTTGTCTGCTAATTGCATTCCATATGTGACAATCACCTTTCGAAACGATCGCTCGAATGGCGGCAGACGTTTACTCGCATTTCACCTTTCTTGATATAATGTCGTCTGAAAGGTGAAAAGTTGCAGCCATCAATTTCTTTTTTCTTGGATGCATAGGTTAACATTTAATTAGGTTTGACGGAGTTTCTCAGACGCATGCCTATATTGAACACTTACAGTAAACCGTTAAAAGACAATTCGCACAGCACTTGGAGATAGCGCACCTCAGCTTAACTCATCGGTTAACGTATTTAAAATGGGCAATTCCGTCAAGTTTGTAAAGAAGTTATATAACCTTCAACTATATGTAATTTACTCTGAATCTTTTGTTCAATTTCCAGTTAAACAGGTTTTAGTATACTGCCTATTTAATAGAAACAATCATTTAACAAAATTACATACTCCAATAAAAACCTAGTTTATTATAGTCATTAATTTTTTATGAACTTTCGAGTCTTATTAAATCAGGCATTGTTTTCATGAAGATAACCAGACTTGCACTGAACATATGTGACAAACTCTGCAAGATTGCATGTGGTGAAACACTTTACTGCGTTGAATTGACTTCTAAAAATTGTGAATTCGTCTGATGATGCCCACGTACCAAAAATAAATGAAATCGTTTTTTTTATTATTGCTAATTTGTAGGTGTTGAATTATGAATATATATATATATATATATATATATATATATATATATATATATATATATATATATATATATATATATATATATATATAACGTGTGTGCATATGTACGTGTTCGTGCCCATTTATTCGATATAATACACGTTTGTAAAAAACTGTTCTCGTGTCTTTACTGGTTATAACTCTTCCATGTAGGATTGTATGTGGGATTCCGTATGTACTTCATTCCGTTTAATAAGGGGAGGTGGCGCATGACAGCAAAACGGGTATATGTTGGATACTGGGGTTGTATATGTAGCTGTATAACGAGCGCATCTATGTTTGTCTTTATATATATATATATATATATATATACATATATATATATATATATATATATATGTATTATAATACTTATTAAATACCTGCAGACAATGGTGTTCCATCCTTTCGGAGAATTATCAGTGCAGGTTGAAACGATTAACACCGGTCGATGGAATCGAACCTGTCAACGGAAGCAATTTTCTGGCGTCTATTGCAAAAACTAATCAATTCGGCCATCGTTAACCACGAGAAATACTGTTGAAATTAAAACATGTATTTTAAAATGTTTTAGACGTCTATCATTATATGATGATCTGGCATAATTGACAGAATTTTTTATTTCGTCTGAATGTGCTCAATGATAAGAGACGACTATCTTAATGGGGTTCACACACCCACACACAAACACACACACACACACACACACACACACATATATATATATATATATATATATATATATATATATATATATATATATATATCTGCAAGCCTGAGTGTGCGGCGTTAGCCGTGTGTTTGTAGGTGTTGAGAAAAACAAATGTAGAATAGGCAGGCAGGCTGTAACCTGTGACGGGAAGGCGGACATAAAGTTGCAGTGAGTGTAAGGATGTTGGTTTCGCAAAGTGGAAAAAAAGAAACTTGCGAGTGCAAAATAATAAATATCTAAGTGGTAGTAAACAGGCATGCTCGAATCCGTACGGCGATGGATAAAAAACAAAAACAAAACGTTACGTGTTATCTGTTTGGTACATCGCCAAACAGGAATAGACGTAAGTTTAAATTAAGGTTAGACAATCGAGAAGAGATTACTGCTTTCTAAAATACCAGCGACAAAGGCGACCTCTCCCTGTAGAATTGTTCCCAGATTAGGGTAAAGACATTAATATTCGCCCTCCGAAGCGTCGGGCTTCAAAATGATACCGATCCTGTTAAAATCCGTCGCATTTGTCGAAAGATTTTTGGAGACATACATACATACATGCATACATTTAAACCGACGGGTTAGATTTACATCATAGATATATAGTAGCTGGCAGCCTGGCGATCCCTGTCGCCCTATTAGCTTTTAGTTTAACATTTTAATTTATGGCCATTTGACCATTTTCAGGAACATAATGGCTAAAGTAGTGCAAGCTCGGCTAGCAAGAATGACGGAAATGATCCTAACCGAATCACAGTGCGGCCCAGGCGTTAAAGATCTACAATAGATATGATCTTAAGCCCAAGGCATATCCATGAAAAAGCCATTGAACAGTACCGGTAGCTCTACATAGTTTTTCTAAACTTCCACGAAGCATTTGGTAAGGTTAACCGAAAAATGCTGTGGATGGTCCTAAAAGTTATCAGATGCCTTGATAACTTCGTGAGAATTATCAAACGATTCCACGAAGATATAAAAGGTAGAGTTGTATTAGCGAACTAAATAAATCAAGGCATCAAACAAGGGTGCATAACTTTCTAAACCTGTCATAATACTGCTTCATTATGCATACTATTTTTATGCTATGTGTTTTTTTATTCGTGTCCAAATATAAATAACCATCTATAAAACAAAATAACAGATCGTAAACTGCAGATGAGAACACAAGAGAACATAGATTTTTTTTTTAAATCCATTTAGCTACAATTAATCCTTAGAAAAATTAATAGCATAGCATTTTGGATAAACTGCTTTTAAAAATTAAATCATAATTGAAAAACGTTTTTGTCATTTAGTTGTTATTTCTGAAATTTTAATAAACAAGGCCGATAGCAATTAGTCGCGTACTCTTGTGTAACGAATGAATGCGTGAATGTATGATTGACATGAAATTCTTAAAGACAAACTAAAATGACCGAAAAATAGGCGGAAATGACTTCAATAAATAAAAAGTAAATTATTTTGAATAACTTTAATGAACGTAAGGATCAATTGAATGACCTTAAGAATGACTTGAATGCTTAAAAAGATAACTGGACTCCTTCAAAAACAACTTGAATGATCTGTACAATGACTTGCATGGTTTTGAGACTGACTGGTTGTAAAGTGGGTGATCATTTTACATTAAATTAATACAGAAAAGTGATCCCCCACTTTATATAACAAAGTTACAAACATAAGTAATTCATGTAGTAAGAACAGATACTACACTTTGATCTTGACCAAAAAGCAAAAAAAAACCTTAAAAAGCTAAGAACAGCATCTATTAACAACAGAACTTTGATCTTAACGAAAAAGACCAAGCACAAAAGTGTTACGGACAGACCGACCGACCGACCGACCGACCGACGGAGTGACTTATAGAGTCGCATGTACGTGACTAAAAACTGTATTATATTGGCAACATTATCTTAGGCAATACAATTTATTGCGATGTTTTTTACACGGTGTTTATAAGTATTTCTCTATATGGTGTATAACATTGGAGAAATGTCTCTAAATACAGAACCTGTGTTGAAAATTGATAAAAGTTGGTTAGAATCGTAGCAATCATTTTGTTGGGGGGGGGGTTCGGCCATCGTAATTTAGTAATAGTACACATACTATTTCGTTTGATTTCCGTCAAATTTCTTCAAGACAAACTTCTTGCTTTTCTTTCATTTCCTTTTTTTTCTTGTTTCTATTGTCATCTCTGTTTTGTTTAGTGTTAGAAATTATTCATAGGTTCCTCTGACTTGTACTGTAAAGGCAACGATTTGATTTGAAAACAATCATCTTTTAGAAAAAATGCAATGACAGATGAAAAAAAAAGATACTTAATCAGTTTCCGGTGTTGCTTACCAAAAACGGTAGTTCTAAAAGTTGCTCCTTTGGTTAAATTAGTCTGTTTAGTAGTGGAGGTGAGGCGAATTATTTCCCTTCCGTATACAGGGTGACCAAAAAAAAAACAAAAGCTAAATGGTGTAGAACGGAGAATAAAAAGGTCCAAAAGCTTGTTTGATGTGATGTTTTGAATATAATGAACAAGTTACGACCAAAGTTTCATTTCATTCGGACAAACCACTAAGAAACAAGGCCCAATTAGAGTTGGGGCCCGTTTTTTGGGGTCATCCTGTATGAGAGTTGTTTCGTTTGTTCACTTGAAAGATCTTTTTTTTATTTGAGATAATTCCTCTCAAGTGAAGTGTGCATAAATTACAATCAACTCACGTATGAAAATTACGAAGCATAATTGAGAAAATGTCCAATAGTTATGAGATATTCAAGCCTTTCTTATTTCTTATAAACCATATTGTTTTATTAACCTAAAAGTACTGGAGTATACAGGGGTAGTTGCAGTATGATGATAACCGTTATAAACCCGACAAGGGAAGATTATGTAACACTATACAAGCGTTATTTAATTAATAATTTATGAAGTTAGAACTGCGCAATGCACTAATTTACTTTCCCTTTTCACGAGATCCTAACTACTTTGTATTTTTTATATAAAATTATAGTTATTAGCAGTACCCGTGGAAATTCCACGGCAGTTGAAAACACCTCATCACATAAGCAAACAATTGATATGATGATGTCTTTCAATAGAATAATCAGTGGAATATTTTTCTGGATCCGAAGGTGATGTTTATTAGACAAATACTACTTGAACTACTTGAGATTATTACACGAAATAGAACTACAGTGAAATATCTAGATGTTAATTTTATAAAGTGACTTGTAAATCATTAATAATTATGTTACTAGAAACATGTTACATCTTAACTTTTTCCTTTTTTTCATAGTGGTAAGAGAACGGGGTCAATTTGCAATACGATTTAATGATGGAATAAATCAGTAAGCACAATGGTTTGTGGGATTTGGCTGAAGAATAAAAATGTAGTTTTTTGGCAGATTATATGGCAAAACTTTAAATATAGTTCATAAAATATTTTTTAAGTTCATTATGCAATTGAATGTCTGAATTTGTTAGGTATTTCCATTATCATAATTGAAGTAATTTAAACCTTTAATACCGTCCTTATTGTTATTTTGCAATAGATGTTGATAGGTAGATTTTTTGTTAGATGAGTTTTGATAGTTATCATTATTCAAATTATTCTGACTTTACTCTTATTTTGATTGTAATCTTGAAAATGGATATCGCTTTTCTGATTTGCGGAATTTGTATTCCATAGGATATTGGGGTAGTATTCAGGATGGGCATCACTTATTAAAAAGTGATATCAACTCTTAATACTGTAAAGAATCTGTTTGCAAAGATCTGGTAGTTTGACTTTTACAATAAATTACCTCCACAAAAACAATGATTAGCCTTTCATTTTGAATAAAAATCAATTCACTTCTAAATTGTAGGATAAAATATAGCTTAATTGTTTCATTTTTTCGTTAATTAAAATAATACCATAGATAAACTATTTTATAATTTTATGAAAAAACAAAGGTCTTAATATCTAAAATAATATTAATTATTTATATCTTGAAACACAGACAGAAACAGGATTCAATGAAGATGTTCAAATGGAAAATAAATGTTTTCTGAATATTGAATTAATAAATAGGTAAACTACACTGTCTCTATTTTCTGGTGGGGCACCATTATCATCAACAGATATGATATTTCATTGAAAGTGGGGATCTTGCATCTCTTTATGTCTTTACCCCTTCTGAAATGCAGCTCACACTTGGGCATTGGTGTATTTTCTCTTATAAATATATGTTTTCTATTGTTTTTCGATTAAATCCATGTTCTTATACAAATTTACATAATTGTTTCCTGCATAACTTCATTTATGGTAGACATTTTCTGTGTAGAACATTTTGCGTTTTGTAAAGTATTTAATCAGTAGTGCAGAGCTTTATTTGCGTCTATGATGTACAGTGGACTATACTTAGGGTGCCCATGATCAGGATGCGAAGTTGTAGTTTTATGATACATTTGTCTTTGGATGCGAAAGCGGTATGGATCTCTCCCTGAAGGAATAGATACGTTCACAATGAATGATGTAAGAGAAAATGCACAATTGTAATTTCTAATATTTTTTTTTAAATGAAACATATTCATGGTCAATCCCTTCAAATACACGTTTTAATTGATCTGGATATGGTAGCAATGCTGGTAAATGTACCTTAACATTATGGCAACAATTTAGATTCTCATTTCTAAATCTTAATGTTCGACAATATACACAGAATACATTCATTTTACCAATATCAAGTGGTTCTACCTCAGTGTCAGAATGACTATTCTGCCTTGACCTAAGTTGTATTTGGCGTAATCGTTGCATTTATTGCAGTCTCCTATTATCTCTACCCAATTCTTGTTATAAATATGTATTACGTTGCTTTTCATCCATGGTACTTCTAATTCGGCCTCGCTGTTTCTCGCTTTCTCTGGCCTGTTGCCTTGTTTCTTCCCTTATTCTGTGTCGATAAGCTAGCATATTTGCACGGGTGTTTTTCATTCTTCGATCCATAATGAAGTTTATGGAAAAGAGATGTTCTTTTAACGACTAAGGTGAGTGAATTACTCAAAATAAATACAATATAATATTTTCTGCAATCTATATTTAAAAAAAATGTAATACTAGCATATGAATAAAAACTCAGAAATTCACTGCAATAAATGCTTTATGTTTTCAAATTGATAATATTTTAGTGTTTTAAAGTGGACTATATATAGTAAATTTAGCAAAATAATTTCCGAAATAAATTTTGATCAGTATATTCATCAATTAAAAGATGTCAATTCTCTTGCATATTTCTCATTTACCATTTAAAGGAGTTTAAATATTTTTTAGCCCACACAGTAAACACAGATAGATTTCAATCCATTGTTAGATAGGAATAAACCTTGAGAGATATATCAAAATTGTAAATAAAAACAACTTTTTGTTTACAGATCCTGTTTGTGAATGTAAAACTAAAATATAAGAATCTAAGTACACACAAGTTATGTATGATGGAATATGTATATGACGCCAATATTTAACTCCTCCAGTTAAATATAAATTAAAAATAATTATTTATAAATCAACAAATATCAGAAAGTAAAAGTACCATTAATAAATGTAAACAAATTTTGTGAAATAGTTCACAACTTCTAATTTGTTGCCTAACATTTTAAGATTACAATTTTGATAAAAAAATAATTCCATTCAAAATAAGATTAAAAGTCACAAGACTCAGAGTCAAAATCGATTTGATAGGAAAAAGGGGTTCCTTTCAGAGAAAACAAAAACAAACTATTTAGTATATATATATATATATATATATATATATATATGTATGTATATATACGCACAGACACACGCACACACACACATATATATGTATGTATATATATATATATATACATGTATATATATATATGTATATATATATATTAATATTGTTGTATCAATTTAACATTGGCTCAAAATGTTATGTGGATTGCTTTAAAAGTACTGGTAAAACTCACTTCTTATTTCAGTATCCTCTGCGTTAATGATTTTAAATTTATAATTTGAACCTATTTACACCCCTCCGTATTTTGTAACTAATATATATTTTTATCTGTCTAGTTTATAACGTAAACAGATTGTTTTTTTTTTGTTTTTTTTTCAAATAAAAGTTTGAATTATTATTATTATTAGAAATAATGTTAAGAATGGGTGGCGGACCTGTATGAAGTATCCTCCTAAAAATGTGTTAAAGTGAATAACTTGCTTAAAAGTCAGTAAATCATTTATTTTTTGCTACGCACGCACACCCACACATGCACGCACACACACACACACACGGAGAACATAATAAAAATAAAAAAAACATCGATCGAATGAATGTATAAAATATAAACAAAAATTATTAAAGTAAACGTGAATACCATCACTTTTAGGCCGGTGGTATTTCAACAGACTCCATATTTTGCAGAAATATCAATGTACAAAATTTGTTAGGTGAAAGTTCAGTATAGTTGCAAAACGCACGCAAACACAAAAAGGAAGTATTTTTGTTTTTGTCTATTTAACGTTTACACTAGTCGCTTTAAAATTGCTCGTAAAAATGACTTCTTATTTCACTGTCCTCTGTGTTAATGAATTTTATATTTCTAATTTGAACCTCCAGGTGCATAAATAATTATATTGTGTAACTAATATATTTTTTTTATATTTGTCTTGTTCATAACGTAAATAGATAAATGAAAATGCAATAACTTTGTTCTTTTATTTTTTTCAAATAAAATTTATGAATAAATGAATGGATTGGCGGACCTGTATTAGGTACCCCCCCTTAAAATGCGAGTAAGCGAATACCCTGCTTAAAAGTCAGTAAATACTTTATTTATTTTTTTCTGCTACGCACACACAAAACAATAAAAAAATAAAAAACATCGATCGAATGAATGTATAAAATGTAAACAAAAAATACTTATGTTTTAAAAAGAAAGCAAAACGTCGTAAGTATAAAAAAATTATTAAAGTAAACGTTAATACCATCATTTTTTATGCTTGTGTTATTTCAACACCATCCATATGTTGCAGAAATATCAATGTATAAAATTTGTTAGGTGAAAGTTCAGTATAGTTGCAAAACGTGCGTACGCACACACACATACACACACACACGAATGACGTATTTTTGTTTTTGTCTACGCTAGGAAGGGCGCATTATCTTATAGCGGAAAGAAAGGTATTAAGAAGAAATTTTTAAAAAATGTTTCATAGAAGTAACCTATAAACAAAAAATACTTATGTTTAAAAAAGAAGCAAAACGTTGTAGGTATATAAAAAAAAACATTTATTAAATTAAACAAGATTACGTACAGTGTGTTTATGTTTCCCAAAGAAGCTTTTGAAATAACAAGATAAGGCCGCCATCTGTGTTTCAGTTTTCAATTGCATAAGGAGAAGTCTCATTTATCCAATCAGAATGAAGCATTCTTTGTGCATCGCAGCGACACAAGTTATTTTTATTCAGGTTTCTTTCAAATGTGTATTAGGTGTTTGGAATATTCCATTTTCCTTTTAAGGGTTTTTAGGTTGATAACGGACAGAGCGATAAGCGTAATAATATAATGATTATGAAAAAGTGTTTCAACAAATTAACTACTTATCTTCTAGTGTTCATCATCCCCCAGCTTTTTTTTCTTACGTGATCGTCTCCGTTGGTGCTTTCAAACTTCCATCATCCTAACATTACTATCAATTAATTATATCCCACCTTTTTCTGCAATTTTGCCCAGTTTCTCTATTCTCCTTACTTTGCTGCATGTTTCCTTCATCAGCCGTGTCGGCAGTACAGCTACTGGCAAATATATGCGATTATATAAACTAAAACTCTTTTTGAAGTGTATGTCTATTTGAACAAGTCAATGTTTGTCCTTCATATGTAATATAATGTTTAAATCTATGTAGTTTGGTCTGTAGTATCAGCTGAGTCATTGTTCCTAGAAAACGCATATAGAATTTGTTTTTTGTATCTAAGGTCTAACACTTCTTCTGGTCTATTCACAACTCAAACTGTAAATAATGATGGCATCATAACGAGTCGTGTTGTTGTAGTTTAATCGATATCATGTTCCGAATTAAGTCCCTAATTGAAGTTGTTTTCTGTTAGACGTGAAACTACGAGTAACCGTTCACGATGTCGGCGGACTTCCGCTGCCTGGCGCCACTTTCTAAACGAGGCCAAAGAGCTAATTAATTTGCACTAGCTACAAGTGGCAATATAGATGAAATATCACAAGCAGCCTCGTTAACGAAAGCCAATGAAAACATCCTTGGAATTGATCGAATCATGCAAAGAAGATCAAGTAAATAATTAAGAATCGTGTACACAACTAAAAGCAACGACATCGCATACGAACCGTCTATCGCCATTGCATGAATTACAAGAGTTTCTCATAATGCTTGTTTGCAGCCGGCGTTGCCCGGTCGTACAATACGCTTCAACATGATATTTTAATTTATACAGACTTCGTATGTATTATAATAGAATCAACTCTCTAATGATTATAAATCCTCTACTGATTATTATATATTACGGGAAATAATTTGCACGCTGGACTAATTCTTTAAAATTAAATCATTAATAATAATAATGGTAACCTCGTTCATCCAAGTCCTCTGTTGTTCTTTACACTATCACGTCGGCTGATATGTTGGCTTAAGGATCATACACTTAGGCTTTCTTTTTCTTATGGATAAAAGCTTTTATCCGAGGGATTGTTTTACGTTACACCGCCTAAGAGCAATAATAAAATGATTTCTATTTTCGATACTTATCGGATGAATTTCCATATTAAGCATATCTAAGAACATTGTCAGATAGATAAACTATCTGTGTGTAAAATTTACAAAAGATAGGCTCAACTGTTTCGAAACCTATGAAGAAGGAATTCACACCCACACACAAAAAGTGAATTTTATGTTATAGTAGATACAGATTGATATGCTTCTTTACTTATACAGATATATATTTTTATGCTTCCGTTTTAATATTATTAATTAATACACACAACATCTAATTTTGTCTAAAGATTTGACTACTTATATTAAAATATTATACTTTTTAACACATATACAATATTGATGATATGACCGGTATTTTCTTGGCGATTTACCAAGGAAAGCAAATGCTTTTCTAGGAATATTGTATTTTCGTAATATGTCCACCCGTCTGCTATTTCGCTGTTACATGTTTACAACCGTGTAGTCATAGAGATATTAACTGTTCAATATATAACCATTGTCTAAGCAACGTGTTGCTCTTCACCTGATGTTACATCAGCACAAGAATAACGGCCTTGTTGTCATGGAGACGCTAACTGTTCAATATTTAATCATCGTCTGAACAACGCGTTCGCCTTCACCTGATATCACCCAAACTAAATTGTCACATCCATGTTGTCATGACGACGAGAAATGAAGCCGATATTATTATCACTTCATGGGCAAATATTATTACTGTTTGCTTAAATAAGCAGTCACATTTTGAAGACTCAGTTCAATAAATGTATTTTATTTATCGTCGTAAAAAAGCTACGCCTATTAGATTGAACTCCAAGGCATTACCCCATCCTTTCAATGGATAAGCCTAGTTCACATATGTTTAGACCATCGACTATTCCGAGATTTAAACTTTATCAGTATGAGAAAAATATTCATAATCTATACAAAGGATAACTTATATAGATGAAGATAAAAAATATACGTCCGGGTAACGATACAAAATGTAACACAAAAACACAACCGGGACAACTGGAGTAATGCTTAACTGCCTATGTGTGTCCAGTTCGCACACGCCAGCAAATCTTCAAACAATATAATGCTTGAAATAGCTTAAACCTTACGTGAACCATTTTGGGCTTGACACCTATTGGTATATGAACATTTAGTGAATTACACGGACTCAGTATATTACATATAAATCTCTCTCTCTCTCTCTCTCTCTCTCTCTCTATATATATATATATATATATATATATGTATATATATGTATATATATGTATATATATATGTATATATATATATCTATATCTATATATATATATATATATATATATATATATATATATATATATATATATATATATATATATATATATATATAGGTGTGCGGGTGGTGTCGTAAGCGACATGAGATGAATATGTGTTCGCGTAATTTTGTAAGTTTTGGAAATAAGAAATAACGATCATAATAAATTTAAATATGGCAGATGAAAACTTAACTCAAAATGAAAAAAAAATATGCACTCTATAAAGAAATTACTCTTAAAAAACATTCACTCGATAAAGAAATTTCTCTTAAATAAACATGCACTCAATAAAGAAATTACTCTAAAAAACATGCACTTAATAAAGAAATTACTCTTTAAAAACGACACAGGAATTGCTATTACTCGGGAGAATATTAATCACAGTCCAATTATTCCTCAATGCAAGTGCCCTTTGGTTTACTAGACAACCTTTTTCATAAGATTTCCGATGAAAATACATATTACAGCATAGACAACTTAAAGTATTTATGTCCCAACATATATCACATTACACAGTGTCAGTGATAATATACAGTTTTATAAAATTCGATCCGAAATGCCGTGTTTTGAATATTCGTACGCATTTACAAAACTGAATGTAAAGATTTCTTTACCAATCATTTTTCACAAATGACGTGAAGGTTGGTTTATTTGCACGCGGTTTCTATATATGATATACGTGACATATATAAATTGTTATTGTAAATCATTGAAAGCCAATAATTATATTGAGTTTGTCAGCTGTTAGCGCAACGATAAATCATATTAGGATAAGTGATAAGCGCAAAATGAGCACAGCGTGTCATACGTGGAAATAACATAGTATAAACTATTTACGCCACTAACAGTTTTTATGAAGCTATTTAAACGCAGATTTGGCATAAATCCCAGATAGACAAGAAATATTAACATTGTTCATTGTAGGATCAAACCTTGTTCTATTCGATTAACTTGTGCTGTTAGGATCTATATTTCCTATTCTACTATGCCCTACCTTACCTTGAGTAAAACTTGATTTCAAAATCCAGTAGGTGATGTCCACTTCCATTCCCTGCAAATTCGTTCCTACAAAAGAGACGTTTCGAGCTTCTCTCTGCTCTGTCGTCATTTATATAGCAAGTGCTCGTCTAACTTCCACCTCGCCAAATTTGACAAATAACACCCGACTAGCATTAAGCACAATATTCGATGTAACCCACTCTATACATGCATCTTAATCTAAACGCAGATTCCATGAACAAATCTTCTTTCATAAAACTTTCCGTCTGTAGAACACATTTTCGTTGTGCTACTTCTAGATTGAATACACAATGGTAGCCTTGAAATCCAGCTAAATAATTTCTTGCTGAGTCGCCCTGATGAATAATCAAATTCTACCCAAAATTAATCATTAACGATCATCTAATTATTGCCTTAGATGACTTTCGAGCCTTGACAAAGGAAACTACTTATTAAATGCCTCTACAGTTTTATTTCTTGTTTAATTATTAAAATACAATACTACCTGGTGTTTTTTTCTTATTAAAAGTTTTACATTGTTCAACTACTTTTTGATTGGCCAACTATATTAACACCCAGATCACGGTTCACCCTATTATCGTTCATTTTTATAATAGAAAACATTTGCATCATAGTAGCTTTACAATAAAAAAAAACCGTGGAGTGATTAAGTATTATACTTGGTATCATTTTAACATACCATCGCGTTTTTTGATGAGACAATATGTTTTGTGACCAGATAAAAAGGACAACAAAAAAAACGATTCTTGTAATTTGCACGTAAGGAGTTTAGATGAGACTGGAACCCTGAACTTAGGTGCTCCTAAACCATATTAATACAGACATGTGTTTAAGTTTACTATAATCATTGTTTTTTTACTTATCAAAAAATACGTTATTTTACATCTGCAACCATGAACCCGTTTCAGACACCTGTTTATTTTCGATTTATAAATATTAATGATATAGTAATACCTATTTAATCTGCAAAGGTTCTACCGTTGCTGATAAATTAGGATACGGCAAATAGCCTGTAGCACTTCGCTTGTAATTTTCACAAATCATGAGAGAAGAACAGAAGATAAAGTGCATATAAAAAGTAATTAGACAAAATAAAAATATAATATATTCCATGAAAATAACCATGAGATTTATTTGATTTGCTGTTGATGAATTTGTGAGCTTAACAAAATGCACAAATGCATCAGCATTAATCATATCCAATTGTTGGGCAGTTTGTGTATATGAGGGAAATGTGTTTTACTATGAAAACAATTAAACGATACACGCGCCAAAGTTGATTGTCAATTAGACAGTATGATAGAAATTTAATTGATTTAATTTAATTCATTAGCTTAACTAGAGGATTAACAACAATTAATTCTCTTTGAAGTTAAAAACGATCGGGTTTTAGTAGTCGGGAAAGTAACACCGCTGTAATGTGTTCAGCACTTAGTAAGTAAATCGAAAGAAACTCTGTTTTCTGAAATATAGTTTTCCATTAAATACAAAAGAAATATAATTGCTTTGCATTGTTATATTTGGATAAGTTCTTGCTGTAAATGTTTCATTATCTGAAGCATGAATACGAGTATTGTTTAGCAACTACTATGAATATATTTACGTGGTATAAAACAACTATCAATGTTTATTTTCTTTCGGAAGAGTAGGCAATACATCCTCGAAAAGTGCTTACTAGATTCCGAAGACAGTTTAACTCTATTTTTTTACTATTCCAATTGACGAGACAATTGTCTGAGTGCAATTTAATTAAATATATTTGGCGCTTATAATGTAAAATATACGGAATGATCGTGGTTTATATAAAGCAGTAAAAAATACTTCATGTTTTCTCACGAGTATATTCCTTGCCGTCAAGACATGTTTTCTATTAATGTAGTTACAGAACGAACAAATATTGAAACCAATAAGTGAATCCACTAATAATTAACAAGGAATAAGAGTTCTCCGTAGAATATCGTCTGTTTTATGCTTTACGTTTTTCAAGATTGCCCATCAATTTCCAAATAATTCTGTAATCAAACTGATTTCTTCAATGACAGGTATGATTGACAGAATTTACAAAAGAAAACAATTTTTAAGATAAACAAAAAACAGCTATTTAAATAATGTATATGTTTGATTTTATGTTTATCTAATATTCTTCAGTTATTAAAACATGTTCGAAAATATCATATAAAAAAGACGAACATTGTATTATTATGCACGCATGGAAAATAAAATAGTATTTTATAAATATTCTCAACAAACACTGTTTTGCTTGATTTACCGTCAGATTTAGTATTTTATAAATAAATCAGTTTAATGTGTTTGCCTTGTAAGAGCATAATTCTACATACGAACAGGGTAGAATTTGAAGAATTTACTGGTTTCATTTTCACACAAAGAGAGGGGTAGCTCCATACTCGGTTTCATGGCGAGGTAATCCGATTGGTAGTTTTGTTTAATTGAGCTAATACAAAAGATACTTATTACCTGCTGATAGTTACACTACTCATAAATAGAATAAGATTAGAAGATGTGTCTACCAACAGAACAGTGATCAGTTGGTATGAAAACTTAAGTCTTGCATTTGGTAATTTTATTTGTACATGAGAAATAAATATTGTTTATGGATTAATAAATACATTAAGATGAGAAAAGTCTTATGCAAAATGAAGTTAGAACTTCAGTTTCTAGTTAGGATTACAAAAATAAACACAAATCAAAATAAAAAAAACAATAGTTCCTTCAGCTTATCTAAAAGAAAGAATGATATAAAGATTATCTGAACATTGAAACTAAATATAAGTAAAACCTATATATAATAATTACTAATTCAATATACTTTATTTAGATGGAATAAAGTATGCGCATAAAGTGTAAATTACACATATCTACTCAATAAGGATAAAAATATGGCTAGTTAGTAACCACGTTAATATTTATACTGCCCTTTAAAAATGAAAAGTAAACCTTCTGCTACAATGGGTACAAACTACGAGGTATTTAATATTATCGCGGCAAAGGTGGGAGAGCAATTGTTTTTTGTACATTTGGAACAACAGACTTGATATAAACTACTGTCATAAAATACACAATTAAAATGCATTAGAGTATACTGGAATAGGGTTATGGTAAAGTGGTGGGGTAATTGGTTAACTTAATGTTTAGCATGTAAAACAGATACATGCAGCAGTAATTAGTAATTTTGGATGAGGGATTTTTGTAACAAATACAATGTATCGATATGCATATGGTTTGCATGAGCATTATAATTAAGGGTGAAGCAAAGATAAGTAGGCCCAGCTCGTTCTAAAAAATCTGATCAGCTAGGTCACGTGAAATGTGACATCGGTGCTTCTACCAGTAGTGACCCTTTGAATAATGGATATAGAAAGTAAATTAACCTCTCCGAATTGTTGTATTTACAAAAATATTTCTTTAAAAAAATCCGTTGAACTGTTTTATGCAAACAGACATTTGCACTTTGCAGTTTAAAAAAAAGGTTATCCTTTTTACGTTGACTTATCTTGCCTTTCGTTTCAATTCTTTTTTTTTCGCACTTGTTCGTTATGTTTCAATGATTAGTTATATTTATAGTAATATATATTCGAAATTACTTTGCATTTGTTTTAATTCTTTGAAATAAAAAGAATACTTTTAGCTTAACTTTATATTTCACCATTTCGTTTTTTTTTTAGTAATAAATGCTTCTCTGCATTAAAAACCGACTTTGTGTTTTACTCTGTCCTCGTGGAGAGGCAAGTAAATAGGAAGTAATATGGCGGCTGGAAAAAAATTCGACTACCATAAAAGATTGCAATACATTTAAACGCTAAAGAACTTCGGCATGCGCCCTTGTTTTACTAAGTTAACACGCCACTACTTGTGCTTCAAACTTTAAAAGAAAAATAAAGAAAAGGCGCTTTAAATTAGAAAAACACTAAAGCTTTTTGTCGTTTTAGAAAGGAGGGTTCAAGCACCCCTATTATCCAAAAGATCAGTAATGTAAACATTTTGCAATCCCTTTCAATAATCTTATTTTTTTTAAATTCTTGACAATCAATTTTTATTTAAAATCAAGAAATTATTTTCTAAAATATTTTGTTTATATATGTTTATATTTTATTTTAACTATTGTCATATTTAGGCTGGTGCATCTGCCACTAGTCTCTCGCTCCTAGACAAGGTTCAAAAGAGAGTCGCGAATATGATAGGTCCTGAACTGGCATCTAAACTTCAGCCTCTGTCCCATCGACGAAATGTTGCATCCCTCTGCCTGTTCTACAAGTACTTTAACGGTGAATGCTCCGTCGAACTGCAAACACTTGTGCCCCCTCGACGTAAATACCCTCGACAAACCCGACAAGCAGCTAAATCTCACCCTTTCACAGTAGAGATCCCTAGATGTAAGAGAGTTTTCTACTCCAGTAGTTTCTTCCTCAGAACCGCTAGACTTTACAATTCCCTTCCGCGCCCCTGCTTCCCCAACTGCACTGACATGCAGAAGTTCAAGTGCAACGTGAATCTCATCTTGCTGCCTAATCCCTACACAGTATCCCTGATACATGTGCCCCTGATAGTAGCCCCCTACAATAAAGAGGCAATGTGCCTTGTTTGGGGTTAAAATGTAATTAATAAAAAACTAAAATTAAGAAATTAATTGTAAAAATATTGTTTATATCCATCTGCATTCAAAAGGGTTATTTTTGGTAGCTTCATCGGTTGTTGACTTAAATTCTCCGAATATCAGAACGAGGCTTGTCTGCTGGACATAATTATCTTTGCTTCTCTCAATGAAGATTACATTTAGTTAAATAAAGATTATCATACAAATGATCAAAAAGCCTTCAACATACCGCGAATACTAGTAATTATCATACAAGCACTGTGAGTGGGCATAGTTGTTTTTGTAATTTGTTTTTAAAAAACAATCATAAAATATGAGAACAATGTAAATAAGAAAATAGTAAATAGTTTGACATATGAACATTTCATAAAAGGATGGCAGATAAAATGTACTTTACTCTTGGACCATCTAAGTTTTCACCTACTAATCCCAATTTGATTTGTTATATGAGTATACCAATCTACGGTGGTGAAGAGTAGGGGAGTGTTGGCATACGGAATTATGGTGGTCTCTTGGTTAGTCGGTAAGTAATATTGTTCTTTCTACCGTTAGGGACATGTTTGCTTTCTTCTACATATAAATTATAATGCATTTTTTGTTTTCCAAAGAGATTAATGTTGAAAAATATATACGTGTTTTAAATTCCTTTTATATACATATATTAATCAAACATAGACAAAGGAAATAATATGCCATTTGACACGTAAATTTTATACATTTTCCAAAATATTATACCAAACAAAATCGCAACTTACTAAATCGACCAAAATAATAACATTATTGTGGCAAACAAAATAGATAGAATATCCCACATCTAGGCATGTACAAAAAGTTTATTTTCAAAAAGAGCTGCTCGCAAAAAGTTGTTTCTCAAAGAGCTTTTTTTCATAAATAGAGAAATGTCGTTGTGTCAATAATCGCATTAAGAACATCACATGTAATAATTTAACACACACGTGCCATAAAAGTGCATCTTGTCCTAGAATATTTAAAAAAATTCCCTATCATTCTGTTTGTGTACGAATCATAAGCTATTTGGTGGGGGGTTAAGACAATATTGACAGAGTAATCCGTGGGAGTTGATGCGTAGATGCTTAAGATATTATTTCTTTTATTATTTTGACATATTAATTCGCCATCTTATCTCCAATGGTTTTAAGTGTAGGAAGATTATAAAAATAAATTGATAAAAACACGGAAAATATAGAAAGAATAAAGTAAACACACAGAAGAATAAATAAAAAAGAAAGTTGAGATATTAAAATAAATAAGAATGTGTAAAACAACAAATGTGTCGGCAATACATCAAATATTAATGCATAGGCAATTTTATTTAAGTTAAGTAAAACCAGGTTTGTATAATAGCAGTGGGTTTCACAAGATGTACACCAAACACCCGCCAGTAGAGTGATTTAAAAAAAAAAATATTTTTTTGTTATTACATTTTCACCCCAAAGAAGGCACCTTGCCACTTTGGTGTAGGGGGCTACTATCAGGGGCAGCAACTACTGGGCAACTATGTAGGGATTTGGGCAGCAAGATGTCGGTTCACGTTACACTTGAACTTCTGCTTGTCAGTACAGTTGGGGAAGCAGCGACCTGGAATGGAATGCCAGAGTCTAGCGGTTCTGTGGAAGAAACTACTGGAGGAAAAGTCTCTCTTGCGTCTAGGGATCTATACTGTGAAGGGGTGGGTTTTAGCTGAGTGTCAAGTTTGTCGGGGTATTTACGTCGAGGGGGCACAAGTGTTTGCAGTTCGTCAGAGCATTCACCATTAAAATACTTGTAGAACAGGCAGAGGGATGGAACGTTTCGTCGATGGGACAGAGGCTGAAGCTTAGATTCCAGTTCAGGGCCTATCAGATTAACGACTCTCTTTTAAACCTTGTCTAGGAGCAAGAGACTAGCAGCAGATGCACCAGTCCAAATGTGACAGATTATAATGCTTGCATGCGAGTGCGTCTTTTTACTTTATACATAAACGATAAGGAATGATGTACGAAAAACGCATATTGCGGTGAATAATAATAATAATAATAATAATAATAATAATAATAATAATAATAATAATAATAATAATAATAATTCTGATTTCGTTTATCAATATTTCTCTTGAAAGTGATGGAATTTATTTCCAGAGGATTTCCGTTAATACCAGCTTCAAACCATGAGCTTCAAAGATCAAGGGTTTTCCAAAGGATGTTAGTGGTACTTATAATTGCAGAGGTCTGAAGGCCGCCTAAAACATCGGGGATTTGTAGTTTTTTTCAATTGTTCTGTCAGACGACCTGATACTACTCCTAGTGCACCAACTACGACCGGGATTATTTGTGTTTAAACCCCGTGTATAATCCTTATCTCCAAGGCCAATGGATCATAGTGACTCAACTTCCCATCCTCCTTCTCTCTTAAATTCCTGTCCCAGGGTATTGAGAAGTCTACAATCATTTTTTTGAGACCTAGTCAACGACGACCAAATCCGGACGATTATGTTCCAATTGATTGGTCGGTATAACACTTTTGCCTCACCACCCCGCTATCTATCTATTCTCACTTGTTCTCATTTCATCAGACAGCTCTTCAAAACATTTACCAGCACACGTAACCCCAGCCCTTCTTACCCACCTCCCAATATATCCGGAGTCCCATGCGATCGTGTATTTTGCTATACTCTCTCTGTGCCAGTCCACTACACCCTGCTCCAAGGTGTGCAATTGACTCTGATGTGTTACCGCAAAGCCGGCATTCTGCAGCAACTTTCTATCCTAGAACCCCATTTTTGAACAATATGTGTTCCCAATACCGGATCTTGTGCTGCACAACCAAAAACTTCAGTACTTTTAGCCAGATACACAGCTCTAAGCCATTGCCATGATCTTTCATCAGCCACTTCTTCTATATCTTGGAAGAAACTTCCATGCATTTTCTTCCTAGCCAGTTCCTCTACCCTTTCTCCATCTATACGATTCACATAATAAGGCTTGGTCTGACATATCTCCGCTTCATTGGTCACCATCTTAAGCAGCTACTCCTCAGTTCTAACCACATGCTCCTTCAACGACATCTCCTCGGTTCAAACACAATCATTTACACTTTTCAATCCTCTCCCACCGTCTTTCCTCTTTTGATACAGCCTTGCTAATCTACTTTGAATGTAAAATATACAAAACATTGCAACACTGTATCTCAAACACTGACTGGCCATGCCTTTACTGCTTTCATTAGATTTCCTCCATACAGTTTCGACTTTGCAATTAGTTCACTCTTCTATGATACTCGTTACTGACTTTCTCATTCATTTCTCTGTTCATGATGCCTACACACCCCAGCACTCCCAAATACGTATACCATGTATTTTATATTTCCTTCATGATTTCTCCATTTGGCAGTAGTATTCGATTTGAATGAACCTTTACTCCTCTTTTCATCACATTCATCGCACATTTACTAATCCCAAACCGCATCCCAATATCTTCTAAGTATGTTCCCACAAGTTCTACCAGACTCTACATTTCCCTTTCATTCCTACCGAATATTTTTAAATCATCCATAAACAGTGTTTCGCTCTTCAAAAGGATGCTCAGTGCCATCATTATCATTACAAAAAAGTTTCGATAACTAATCTCCTTGAAATATTCTGCGTTTAATGCCAACCTGCCCAATCTCCTCTCTGTGTGCTATCAACACAATTTTCCATGTAGCCATACTTGCCTCCGAAACATTCTCAACAACCTTCATCATCAATAGTGTTTCACGTATCCATGAATGAGTAACCATGCCATAAACCTTTCTGTAATCGATCCATGTTACGATCAGATTCCTCTTCTTCTTTTTCGCATCCTACATTAATGATTTATCAATTAGTAGTTGCTCTTTGGTACCTCCTGAGCCTTTCCGGCACCCCTTTTGTTCGTCAGGAAAAACACAATTACTCTCAAGATGTTCATAAATTTTCTCGGCAAAGATTCCAATCAATAGTTAACACATCAGTGGTAGACATATAATTAGTCTATACTTATTGGCATGTCTTCCTTTTGCGTGATCTTTCCTAAACAGCGTTGTTCTTCCCTTCACAATCCAATCAGCGAAATCTCCTGACTCTACAAGAGCAGCAGCTATAGGTGGATAAAGGCATGGGAACTGTTTAAACCAGAAGCCCATCACTCCCTCTGGACCTGATGCTTTCCAGTTTGTCATCCTTCGTATGCCAGCCTTAACGACATTGATGGTTATCTTAACATTCCTCATCTGCTGCATTTCTGATAGCCTTCCTCTTACCTCTCCCAACCAGCTAGCCTTCTTATTATATCGCCCTTTGACGGACCAAATAGTACTTCAGAACTTCCTGGCATCTTTCGCATTTGGAGTGTTGTTATCTCCCGCCTGTTTACTGACATTTAATTCTTTATACAGTTGAGACTGATTGTCCCGGAACAGTTTATTCTGCCGAAACGCAACACTTTTTCTAACAAAGTTCCGAATTTACATACCAACAGTGTGGACCTTCTTTTTCACCATTGTTAGAACGCCCATGGGCCCTTTCCAGCAATGTATACCTCCTTTCAAGCTCGTCCTTAGCTTTCTGTCCTAGTTGAACTCTTTTCTTATTTCCTCGATTCTACCAATGTCTTTCCGCCACCGTTTTATATATTTTTCAAACCGCCTCTACCAATGTGACCTTCTATTCATCATTTCTCTCTTTTTCTTCTGTATTAAGCCATGATGATTGCAATAACGTATGACGCTGCATACAGAAGACTGTTGAGTTCCGTAATCGATATGTTCTTTCTTATGATATTGTGAATTAGTCCTTGAACTATTTTTACCTCTCTTTTCACCTTCCGCCTAACATTATATTTCATACGTCGAAATATCTATGATATCGTTTCTAAAAAGGACCTCTTTTAACTTCTGAAGTACTTACTTTTCTACAGAAGTCAAAGTTCGAATTTCATTACCAATTCTCCAAACATCTACTCCTTTCATTGGGTCCATTCTCAGGGTCAATAATTCCATCTGCCTTAGATCCTTAAAACTCATTGTCATCATTTCCCCTAACCATAATATTCCATCTCTCGTCAGTTGTCCGCCTCTCGTCATCGCTTATATTTCCCTTCTGCACTTCCACTCACAGTTCTTTCATCAGAGCTAGTTCCATCAGTTTTAATTTCGTTATTCATTCAATTCTTAACCTTCCGTTCAATCTCTACAATCACTGAAAGTATGTTGTTATTTTTAATTTCCTTTAACTGGGATAAAAAAAACTCGGTACCATCTAGCTCCTCCTCCTCTCGATTGTCTTTCTTTCACTTTTGGGATATATCCGCCAGATTGGGTACCTCCGCATTTTACAAAGCATTCTCTCAGTACTCTTTTTCCTCATCCAACCATGTTTTTCTGACATTTCCTGTTCTAACTCCCTTCGTGTCTTGGGACCCTGTCTAGCAATTCTCACTCCCCCTATATCAAGTAACATCCTCAGATTTTCGAACAGTTGTATGATGACTACAGGAAGCACCCTGTTGACCAGTCAGACACCTACCGGATATGAGACAATCGCAAGAAGTTCCAGCCTCATTTACGTGATATTTTCAGTATTTTGATTTTACATTCTCCCATAAATGGGAGTAGTGAAGTTTAGGTGACACCACCACCGATATTCTTTATCGAGACATCATGTCTAGGAGGGTTTCCCACAAAGGTTAAAGGTTAATAATAATAATAATAATAATAATAATAATAATAATAATAATAATAATAATAATAATAACAATAATTTCAGTTAGAAACGCTTAATTGTTTCGTCTGTCAATATTATTATTATTATTATTATTATTATTTTTTTTTTTTTTTTTAACTCTGCGGCTGATGTTAGTTGTGGCTGGAAAAATGTACACGAAAACAGAAACATAAAAGATCCGAACATGTGCAACAACAACAACAACAATAA
The DNA here is from genome assembly GCF_053919585.1 of Euprymna scolopes. Taxonomy (NCBI): domain Eukaryota; kingdom Metazoa; phylum Mollusca; class Cephalopoda; order Sepiida; family Sepiolidae; genus Euprymna; species Euprymna scolopes. Next base: position 5,176,309 of record NC_136509.1, read on the forward strand.
TAATAATAATAATAATAATAATAATAATAATAATAATGATAATAATAATAATAACAATAATAATAAGAAGAAAAATAAGAAAGGTACTATTATTATTATTATTATTATTATTAACATAAATATTTATAATATAATTATAAAAACCTTAAAAAAAATAAAAATAACTAAACCCACCTCTTTACCAGACTAACATTTCTCCATGCACATCCATGGGAGATATTACTACCAGACGACTCGTGTGAAAACGGAAATTCATTGGCAAATATTATCAAACAAGTTAATAGTGCTGGTCATCCAGTAAATGTAGGTTTAAAAAAAATTCATGCCGTTGTTTGTAGGAAATAATACATATCCTCAAATGATTTTGTTATAGGATGTTGGTATATATATATATATATATGTATATATATATATATATATATATATATACATATGTAAATTTGGTTTATTAAAAATTAATAAAACCATATTTCTACGTTACCAATTTATTTGAAATTTTCAGACAACCCAAATTTAGAGTCTAGGCATGTTTTTATGTTATTAAAATACATTTACCTCGCGAATTATTAAAATATTAAATAAAATAAATATATATATTTTTAAACCGTAAGTGCGAATCTGTTCTGTTCATAAAACTGAACTTCCGGTTCGATTTATTTCACAGCCACAAATTGACGAAAGATTTCATTTTTTTGATAAGTAAAAAAAAAAAAAAAAAAACATAATTCATTTGTTTATCTTCCAAATTTTTTAATTTACACATTTTTTAGTTATTATATAAGGCAAAAAAAGTTTGTCGCTTGCTTTTTGAGTTTTTTGTTTGTTTGTTGATATAAGATTTGGTTGGTAAAGTACAGTTTTTTTGTCCGCGCTATTTTTTAAATCGTATTTCCAGGGTTAATTGCAGTTTTATTATATGTTTTTTATTCAATTGTAAGGTTAAAATACACCCTCCCCTCCCCATGTAAAGAATGACTTTTTAAATAATAACGTTATATTATATAATAATAGAATAATAACGTTATGTAGAAAGCCATTCTTAACATGGGGAGGACGTTTTGTTACTATTCTATACTTTCACCTAACAATTTAATAAACAAAAGATGGTACTTATGCAGAGAAGGTACCGTGCTGAAATAACGCTATTAAGAAAGCCATTCTTAACATGGGAAAGGGAAAGTGTGCTGTAACTATTGTATATTTTCACCTAACAATTGTATAAACAAAAGATAGTACTTATGCAGAGAAGGTACCGTGCTGAAATAATACCGTTATTTACAAAGCTATTCTTAACATGGGAAGGGAGTTTTGCATCTATTCTAAAATATGAATGCTTGTTCTTAATTAAAAAAATTGGGTACTCGTGCACGTATTGATCCGTGCTGAAATAATAACGTTATTATTATAAAAGCCATTCTTAACATTGGGAGAAGAGGGTGTTTTGTAACTATTCTGGACTTTCACGTAACAATTTAATAAACAAAAATTAAACCTAAGCAGACAAGGAACAGTACAGAAGCATTAACATTATTTAGAATACAATTGAATATAAAAAAACAACTTTAATTAAACTTGGAAATACGATTTAAAAAATAGTACGGATCGGTAAGTGCATTAACACCATAAATTTGTCTAATTCTTAATTTCTTATGTCATTGGAAAAAAAGAAGCTAAATATGAGGAATTACTCCACCCTCGAAAATTCCTTTAAAATTATCACTCCTATAGGTGTTCGGGTCGCTGAAAACGAAAATAACCTTTATAATTAAGGCAAACGAGTAGTTTCCAAGATATGAAGAAATGTTAGTTTAAAAAAGTGAAGGATCACTTTTCCATAATAATTTAACGTAAAATGATCACTTTTTTGAGGTGGGGGCTTTCTTTTTACCCTTGGAAAATCCTTTAAAATTACCAGCTTAAATTGGTTGGTGGGGCGGAGGGTCGGCCGCCAAAACACCCCCACACACACACACAGAAAAATGCCCTGTCTCAGGTGGCCAGAAAGGGGGTGCTCATTCTAAGTTAAATTTACATTGAAAAGTGATCAACCACTTTTCGAAAAAGTAATTTCCTCATATCATGAAAACTTTCTTTTTTGCGACGGAAACGGTTTGCAGATTCGGTTTTAGTACACTGAATCTACAATAAAATATTTCGTTATATACGAACATGAGACGTGCCTTAAAGTAAAATAATACCGGATTTTTGGGGCAGATTTGCTATTTAGTTGTATAATATCGTCAAACCAGGTAATCACTAAAAGGGACTCTTAAAAGTCGTTACCTGTATCGATCAAAATTAAAACCACTGATTATATGTCAGCCTACACCACAGTAACATATGTTGAGTGAGTTCCTTACAGTTGTTTGTATAGTTTATTAGTTTAAACTCATTTTCCCAAAATTTCCCCAAACTTAACGTGTTCGATACAGTCTGCCGCCATTTGTATTTTTCAAATATACCGATAAATACTGCATGTTTTTGAACTGATTAAACATTATACATTACAGAAAAAACACTACAATCTTATCCAGGGTGGTAGAACATTTACTTTTCTTGCCTTTGATAACATTTATTTGTTATATATTCATTTTTTGACAACTTCTTTGTATCTGTTAATACACACCCTTTTCATTTAATGTAACGTATAGTCAGCTCGAAAAACAGTGTTTATCGGTGTATTTGAAAGGTACAAACGGTGGCGGACACTGTTGACTATGTTAAGTTTGAGAAAGTGAGTTAAAACTAAAATAACTATACAAAATACTGTCACAACCAATCGACTATGTCAGTTTATGTCATGGTAACATATTCGGTGGGTTTTTGACACTGCATTGTATAATTTTTAGTTTTCAACTTCATTTCCCAAACTTAACGTATTCAACAGTTTGCAACCATTTCTGTTTTTCCAGCCGATTAAACATTTTACCTTACATAAAAACACTAAACAGTTATCCAGTTAGGTAGAAATGTAACTTACCTTACCTTTGCTTTCATTTGTTTTTGGACAACTTTTTCGAATCTGTGCATAATAACCCCGCCCCCCATCACTCAAATATTAATTACTAACTGACATTTTTGTATACAAAAAAAAAAAACACATTTAGCGTTTCAACGTAAGCTTTATCCACTGATTGTTGGTCGAGCCCAAGCAATGATTGACGGTAATCCTGAGGATCCGGATCCAATTCTGCAAGAGAACAATTTTTTTAATTTTTTTTCAGAGTGGATTGCTGTACTAAGAATATAAGAAACATGCATTTTCTCTTTTTATTAGAATTTTCCATTACACCAAATTTAGCCACAGCAACGCGTGGCAGGGTACAGGGTGTATGTATAAATATATATATATATATATATATATATATATATATATATATGTGTGTGGGGGGGTGCATATATATGCATATATATATATATGTATATATATGTGAATATATATGTGTATACACAAACACACACACACATATATATTTGTTTATAGGTACAGAATTTAAATAAAGTTTTAAATATAGTGGGCGGAAGTCTATCGAGAGCCCTTTCAGCTATCATCTCATCAGGAGAAATCAGTAGCGTAAAAATAATACTATGTCGAATGTAAAGAGTTCTGATGGGGAACTATTGAATGTGCCAAAAATTACAGGGGCACTAAAATAAATTTTATTAAGGTTTAAAAAAGGATTAAAATAATGGCACGACGAAAGGGGAAAAGAGAAGAAAAAAACGGGAGAAAAGATTCACAGTTCCCCAAAGAGAAACAATGAGTTAGATGGTTTTTTTTGTTTTTTTTTTTGCCGGCAGAAAGAAGGTTTCCGCACCGCAATAGAGACAGACTCCAAAATCTTTAAACGGTTTCTGGATCCCGCTCTATGTAGCATCTCGAACCATTCAATTTTATATCTATCGGCACAGCACGGGTTGTCAACAAAATGCTAGCCAATAGCAGAGTCCAAGGCTGCAGAAGGAGGGAACCTACCAGACCTCATCCTCCCTTGTCTGATCTTCGATGGACCATGCTGGTTTATACCAGTCAAATGATGCAAGGATGTTCGCCCAACATAACCAGCATCGCACGGGCATTTGACTTGATATACGATATTGCTATTTTGGATGTAAGGCAATATATATATATATATATATATATATATATATATATATATATATATATATATATATATATATATATGTTTCCATTACCGCAAAAACGAAAGTCTGCATTTGTCATTTTTGCATCATTTAAACATCAATTATGAATAGGCGAAATTACAGATGAATAAAAAGTGAAAGGAATGAGGTATTGATTTCTTAAACAAGTTACATTCAATTTCTCTTAAATTTGCGTTTTTTGGAAATATGAAACGTGCGGATTTTCTCTTTTGCGGGACTATATATATATATATATATATATATATATATAGTGAGAGAGAGATACTTGCAGGGAGACCCAATGTTGCCCAGTTTGAATAGTGAACAATATTTTTACTATCATCGAAATCAATGAAATTGCGCATTTTTTCAATCAAGATCGACTGCCTATTCTGGATGAGGAAGCATCGCAGTTAACCGGACGAACCCTCATGTTCCTCCCGCGCTGGACTTAGTCGATAACACATTGTAGTCAGCAATGCACATGAGGACACCTATTGTTGGTTTTATAAAATAAATGTATATAAATGATGGCTTGAATAAAACGTTACGTTGCAAAATTCCACAATAATAGTTCAAGTGTCCTCTAACTATAAACATTCATTTCGAACGAGATCTGGTCCAAGCATATTTCTGTTAATTTTATCTTGGTGCTCTTTAAGCTACTGACCTAATAAAACTCACCAAATATATTTGTGGTGTCTGGCTGTATAAGTTGTAAACCTTTGTCAGAATCACTTGTTCTTTCTTTCATCGGGTGTTCGTGATTATGTATTATCGATTATTATTGAATGAATAACGATGCGGAACTTACATAATACATCACTAAATGAATTACGTTTTTATTAAACTCATAAAACATTGAACTAGACATTTCAGAGTATATGGAGAAAGAACTCACTCACACAGACAATGTTTATATATATATATATATATATATACACACACACACACACACACATATATATATATATATATATATATATAAAAGACTTTGTCCTGGCAGCCCTGTTAAACGCATATCTTATTATTCTTTTATCAATATTATTGGGATTTTCCCCCCTCTTTCCTTGTACATATTTGTGAATTATTCCACGGATTTCTGCCTTTTGGATTTTTTCAGACTGTCTTCCAAATGCGCGATTTCCCTGGATTTTACTTGTGCGAATGGACATTTTATTAACTTTCTTAGATTTACATTTTTATTTTTTACCCTCATTGGATACTTTATCTTTCACCAGACTATCCATTCACGAGATGTCACCTTTTTCTTCACAATATTCCCTCTGCTTCACTTTTTGTTATCAAGTAAGATATTTGCCTTACTTGCAGCTTCTATCAAATACTTTTGTATGCAAAATCCGATCCCGCATTTTGCTAATTCCTACCCACTGATGAGAAGGAAAGTATTTCCCCGAATCTTCCCGGATTAAGAACTATCCACTTATTAAGTGTTTCATTTTCAGTTTAAATATGTTTTTAACTCTTTTTCAAAGTGTGTTTTGACATGTTTTATTAACTATTTGTTCTTATATACATACATATATATATATACATATATATATATTTCTGTACGATTATACAATTTCTTATATAGCAATCTCTATATAATAAGTTCAATGTAATTACAGCGCAATATAGAGACTAAAAGAAAAAGTTATATTCCAAAATTCTTGATGTTGACAATCTTATGATTTATTCCTTTAATTCAGTTGACTTATACAATCCTAGACAGTATCTGTTTCGTAGCGCAAAATCAATCACTAACTTATTATATTAATCAGTGAATCTAGTATGCCCTAAACTCATCAGAAGGAATAGCAACAATCCGTCAAAAAGAATAGAAATGTGATTTTACATGGTAAACTCCGAAAATTGGAAAAGAAGCTACAGTTACCTATATATGCTTCCATTACGCCATATTGATTTTTTATCAAACAAAGTAATTAAATCTAACTATTCGTACTAACAATTTTTATTAACTGATGAATTTCTACCAACATTTTCTATTAAACAATTAGTAAATTTATTAATTCGTAATTTTTTATACGTACTTATGAAAAAAATATCAACAAATTATAAACTATTATATATGTTTGTATATACTAAACTAAACTAAAAAAAAAACGATTGATCATTTCAGTCATTTATCATTATGAAACAATTGACCCGAATTAAAACCATACATAATTCAAATCTGTTAGCTAGAACGATGAACCTCATCAATATTTACTATTATAATTTTTAAATCATACAATTCAAAAACTATATTTCGTTT